>NW_027041751.1:0-495367 GCF_035928015.1 Saxophila tyrrhenica | reverse complement strand
GTTCAATCGTCACCTGACTCTCCAAAGAAGCACGATCAACCTTGATCACGTGAGACTACTCTGTAGGATCATAACACGTACCTACTTATCTAGCCGCCGGTTGTTTTGTTCCTAGATAGCTTTATTCTACGCTATATACGCCTTTACCCTCTAGATTTTATCGAGTAGCGACAAAAGCTTATCCGTTATCTTTAAAGCGTTCTCTTTATCCGCTAAGATCTTACTTATAAGGTTATCGGCTACGGCGTTAAGACGCGTAACTAAGGAAGTTACGTAAGGTTTCCCTATCCGGGTATACTAAGTATAGGATATAATTAAGAAATCCATAATAAAGAGGTAGTTATAGTTATAGCGACGATAGAGGTCGTAAGGATCGAGAGTAGAGAAAGAATTTTAAAGGATCCGGTTTATACAACGGAGTTTGTTTTTAGTTTTAGAAGAAGCTATTACGGATAACGAAGAATATAGGGGAACTTACGATTATTTATATAGAAATTAGAGTTACGGGATTCCTAAGGATAGGAACCTAAGGAGGGAGCTAGTATTACGAATACGGTAGAGAAGTTACGGGATTTTACTATTAGGAGGAGTACGTAAGCTAATTAGACCGGAGGAGTCTAAGCTTAGAGTACTTAATACTCGCTCGCTTTCGAGTAGCGAGTACTTAACGCTCGACGGCCGTCGAGTAACGAGTACTCGCCGTAGCTACTCGAGCGAGTAGGACGAAGACGGGTATATAGGAACTAAGAATACCTCTAGTATTCTTATATTTAACTTATATTACAATCTTACTAAAAGGTCTATAACTAATTAGGCTTAAGTTAGTATCCTTACCCTTATTTAATCGTTACTTAACTCTCTAAAGAAGTACGATTAACCTTAATTACGTAAGACTACCTTATAGGATTATAACAAGGGATTAAGAACGCGCGGGTAGTAGCGCGTATTAAAGTATATTCGCGATTTCGATAGGTAGTAATAGCGTCGAGTACCTCTAGCGCGATATCCATAAGTTAGAAAGAAAGAAGAAGAAAGAACGCGTAGGAAAAGAGGTAGATACGCGGGACTAACGCGCTTAAGTGCGCCACTTTACCGTCTACGCCGCTTTACCGTTAGCTACGTTAACGATACTACGAATATTTCCGAACTAAGCATTCAGGGGCTTGTCGAGCTAGGACCGCTGCTCCCTCTTGAGAGGGTAGGTGAAAACAAACGTATTGAGCTCGAATGGCAGTAGAGCCGCTTCGCTATGTACCTGTCGGCAGGTCTCCAGAAGGGCCACTGAGTATCGACGTCGGATGTCCGGAGGAGTATTCAACGTCACCCATCGTCCGCCGTCAGTGCACCGAGAGTGCCTTTGGTCATAGCTCTCAACATCTGCAGTGGTTTCGCCGTACTTGACGGTTTGCATTGCATCATCCTCGCCGCGCTGGGCATTGCATATGAGCATGCCAACGGGCGCGGGCCATTCTGGGCCACAGCCGGCATGCAATATCCCTTCAGACAGAGCAAACTCCCAAATGCGGTTCCGGATCTCAGGGGGCAAGGTGAGGAGTGTCGGCTTGGGCTTGGGTGCGCCTGGTGGAGGTGATGGGGGAGGAGATGGTGCATTAGCAGCCAGCAATTTGGCGGTGTTTAGAATGCGTCCTGTCCACTTCTTCTTCTTCGCTGGTTCATCTGTGGTAGAATCTCGCTTCCTCTTCGATCCGGCCATCTTTTGCAAATTGGATCTGTTCTGGTAGAGTTAGTGTTGACAGATGCTTCTTGTGAGCGGCTACTGTTCTTAACAGCACTCAGATACCGCATGCGAGGACAAGCACAAAGGAGCGCCTATGAAACTTCTATTATCGCATCCGCTTCTGGCAATACTCGATAGATTCTTTGACATCAGCATGAAGAGACAAAGACATTGGAGACTTGAGATGACGGCATGCGTACTTGGAGTAACTTCGTAGTTTTACTTGAGAGAAGACGTAAAATCGGTTGACCGATCACGTAAGAAGTGCTTGTGGTACGATGTAGACTTGCCTGAACATGACAGCGACCGCTCAATGCTCCAGCCCACCAAGGCGTCTTCCCCCTCGCCCCTGAATCTGATCCTTCATGGTCACTTCCGAACCTCCTCCTGGTTAAGACACGTTTGCTTCAGCAATCCCACGTCCGTGCTCCTGCAGACCACCGCTACTTCCGCGCTACTACAGCTTCGTTCTCTTCCACCCCGTCGCTCTGCTGCTCGCTGGCGATCATGGCCTCCAGCTCCGCGTAGAGCGGCTTCAACTGCTTCGGGGTCGTGTACGCGCGTGTCGGGTCGCCAAAGCAGATGGCAGTGGTCACACGAATCAGATCGAGTGGTTGCAACGCCAGGAAGATCTCAATCAGTTTGCCTCGAATCACCTTGAAGCGGTCGCTCTCATTCCTGATGGTCGCGAACTTCTGGTAGAAGAAGGTAAGATCCTCCAAGTTCGGCATCTTCTCGACCAGCTTGATCCAGCCGGGCTTAAGGCTACCGCCGAGTGTGATGCTGAGAATGGCCTTCTTCTGGCCGAGAATGCGTGTCACTGTGAAGTGGTCGAGGTCTTTCGAATTGCGAAACGAGAAGGTATTGAGCTCGAAGGGCAGCAATGCCGCTTCTAGGCGAATCTGCTGACAACTCTCCAAAAGAGCGAGATTGTAGCGTCGGCCAGTATAGGTAGGGTAATCGATGCCCTAGGTGTGATGTGGGCAGCAGCGAGCGTGCCGCAAGTCGTAGATCTCGACCGGCTTGGTGCCGTAGCCGTGGCGCATCAAACGTGCCGTCTTTTCGTCTGTAGGCCTCGCGGTGCATACGTGAGCAGTGGTCCGACGAGTTCCACGCTTGCCTGGACTGGCGTTGATGTGGATTGTGCCTTTGGACAATACGAGGTCCCAGATGCGGTTACGAATTTCTGCTGAAAGCGCAAGAAGCGGCGACTTAGATGCGTTCGATTGTGTACTGTTGAGATACGTTAGCACGACGATGCGTCCGCTGCGGAGATGGACGCTACTTACATCTTGTTGCCGAGCAACTTCTTGCCGCCCTTCAACACGCGGCCTGGTCCTCCTTTCTTTGCTTGCGATGCAGCCGGAGCCGCCTTCTTCGATTGTAAGGATGGTGCAGCCTTCTTTGCCGTCAATGAGAGGGATGCGACCTTCTTCTCCGCCGGTCTGTAAGGCGCATCACTTCCCGCTTTCCTCTTAATGCCGCCCATACTAGCTGCAGAGAGGTAGCGAAGTGCCTTGGGGTAGGTATGAAGAGGAAGAAGAAGAAGTCCAAGGTGAAGAACGCAGCCTTTGAACATATCAACAAAAACGGGGGGCAGGGAGGCGTAAGTGGGCCGCTCCCAAAATTCACTCGTAACATGTGAATTCTGCTTCGAGATCCTGCCTCAGGCGGAAGATTGGCGGATCTCTGTATGGTCAATGGAAGGATTGTTCCTTCTACATTATACAGGTCTGAGGTGTTAGTTCAGTGCTTTCAAGCCGTCGAGTTACATAGTGCTTACAGATGCTTTGTACATCCTGATCCGCTCCACAGTACAGATCAACCGCGCACAGTTCGACAACATGAGCTCGATCTGATAGCCAACGACCGCATTCATCTTGAGTCTCCAAGTGACAACCAACGCTCGACACCTCCACCCTTTCGATCGAAGACAATGCTGCTACTCCTCCTCCTCGACCACCTCTTCGACTCTCGGCGGGTTAAACATCGCCTCCAACTCCTCATGCAGTGGCCTGAACAGGTTGACGTTGGTGTACAGCCTCGGCATATCATAGTACCCACGATGGCCACGACCAGCCCGGTCGGCCGATCCATGGCAGATGGCAAGCGTCGTCTCGACTCCCATCTCCTTGAACTCCCCAAACACCTGTAGGAGCTGCTCTCGCACCACGTCATACCCTTTGTTCGCCTGAGTCAGGTGGTAGAAGTGCTCGTGGAATAGCGTGATGTGTTGCACCGACCGCATCCTCTTTATCAACGCCAGCCAGTTGGAACTCAGAATGCCGCCAAGAGTGATGTCGACGAGGGCTTCCCGTTGGCAAGGTAGGAGTCGGTTGGCGAAGCGCTCCAGCTCCATCGCGCTCCGGAAGGAGAACGTGTTTATTTTGAACGGTAGGAGAGCCGACTCGTGGTGGATTTGCTTGCAGGTGCGCAGGAGAGCGATCGAGTAGGGAGAGCCGGTGTACTGGTCGCTGTCTTCGCCGTCTGTGGGGTAACATCCGACGTGTCAAGATTCGTACGTACCTACGTCAGGACGCATATCATCCTGACGCATCGTGTTCGCCATCTCCTGGTCGCTCTTCTTTGAGGTGCAGGTATGGGCGGTGATGTGAGGTTCAGGACCCTTGCCTCGGGCGGAGAAGATGTGGACAGTGCTAGTGCGCAGCGCGAGGTCGTAGATCCGGTTCCGGATTTCCGCAGGGAGACGAAGCAGCGGCGAGTTGGTTTGGTTGAATTCGGTGCTATATGGACTTGTCAGAGAAAACGTGCAGCATATCAACGGTGGAACTCACGGGTCGATTGCTTTATTCGAGCTCCTCAGAATCCTTCCCGTGCGTCTCGTCTTTGTCAGTGGTGCGGCCAGCCCATAGTCGCCCGTCTTTCTCTTCGACCCGCCCATGTTGGCTGTAGCGGTCTGGCTGCGGAGAGTTGGTCGTGGAGAGTTGGTCGCGGAGAGTGTTGTGGGAAGACGGATGCGAAGAGTCATTCTCGAAGCTGTGAACCCAATGATATAGCCGCGAAGATGTGTTTGTGCTGTTGTGGTCCGCGTGGAGAAGATTGAGGTGGAGGAAGCCTGGCGCCAAAGATAATAACAAAGGGGAGTCGGGGTGGCGTAAGCGGAGCCACTCCCACGTGGCAACATTCACCCGGAGCATGTGACTTTTTCGTTCAAAGTCGCCGCATCAGGCGGACAGACTCTGAGGCATGCCATGCGGGCACGGCCAGCACAACGGGCTGGAAGGAGGAGTTGGCGCACCGTGCCTTAGGTTCTGGACGACCTCTCCGTGATATACGAGTTCTGGAATGCGTATATCAGTGTCCTCAGGCCCTCAAGAAGTATCTCGCTCACCGAGAAGAGGGAAAGGGCAGTCCAGCAACACCTTCATGTCCCTTGAATCCGATCAGAAAGCCAGAGCAGTGCATACAACCCCTGGATGACCTCTCCCTTCTATAATGTTCTGCAATGCTTATATCAGCGCTCTCAGCCCATCGAAAGGGATCCCGCTTACACGGAGAAGAAGAGGCTGCGCAGACCGTTCAGACCTCTGAAGTTTGCCAACCAGAGCCGGAGCAAACCCCCTCCCCCACTCAACAAAGCAGAAAGGTGAAAGGTCGTAGCGAAGTTGATTCTTCTGTTCTCGCAGGCAGCAAACGATACCGATGGTTTGTTCGCAACAGCAACCACTGCGTCTCGACAGCGGAGACCCCCACCTGGCTCCATCCTCGACCATGCCAAGCCCAAGGCGACCGCGACCATTACCCCCCCTCAAGCGCTCATCACCGTCCGAAAAATCCCAACCCGACTCGTCCAACTCCGACACCTCTTCCCAAACATATACATCGGTATTGCGCACAGACAGATAAACACATGCACGCCCCCAATGATACAAAACACTTCCTTCGGCCCCTGGCTGGAAATCCAGCTAGCAATGAAGTAATTCATTCCGAAGCTGTAAATATTCCGCAAGTTGATCGCGGCGAAAGCTTCAGGCGCTTTGTCCCGGTGGCAGTCGGTCAGGTAGCCGTAGATGGCGATAGTAACGAAGCCGACGGAGAAGTACTGCAGGCCGTAAAAGATGACGGGGCCGATCCAGGGGTCGTGCACTTGGAGCGACCAGCCGAAGCCGAAGAAGGAGATGCCGCCTAGGAGGAGGGAGATGGAGATCATGACGAGTCTGTGCAGCAAGGGCGAGACGGTTAGTAATGTCCTAGGGACACGGCATGAAGGTGGACGTACCTGAATTCCGGCTCGTAGACGCCCTTGTTGCGGCGCGACATGAACTTGACGATCCAATCTGCCAGCGGTCCGGTGACAAAGGCACCCACGATGGCGCCGATGAGTGGTGAGATGGCGACGAGGCCAACTTCTGACACGGAGAAGCTGTACGGCTCCACGGTGAAGACCTGCGCGAGGATACTGCCCACGACGACAAGCCAGGAAGTCGTCAACCCATACGCGAAGAACGAGAACAGCACTTGCGGGAATATCAGCATCATCAGCGGCCGCGTCAAGACTTTCCAGAACGCATCATCGCACTGCCGTCCATGGAAGATCTTGAGCTCGTGGGCGTAGCTGTGCTTCGGCTCGGACCAGCTGGTGTTGGTCTCGACTTGCTCGATCGTCTCGACCTTGGACGACTTGTCGAGGCCCGCGCGCTTTTCTGCCAGCTCTTCCGTGTGGTCGGTGGTGCCGAGGTCGGTGTTGTAGGCTTCGTCGCGGCGGTAGGCGGTCTCCGGGCAGAAGAAGAAGAGGACGAGGATCCAGACGCCGTAGAGGACGGCGCAGATGCCATACGTCCAGTTCCAGCCGAGGTCTTGGATGATGTAGCCGCTGATGATGGAGCCGCCGCCGACGCCGACGGAGAGGCATCTGTAGGAGGTATTAGATCAGGAGTGGTGAGTGGGTGACCTCAATGGCAACTTACAATCCCCACATGGCAAGTCGAAGACCACGCTGATGGACAAAGTACAGGTCTGCAATCGTCGTCGTGACAAGTACTTCGAACGGCGACATCCCAATACACCCCACCAGCCTCGACGCCAGCAGGGAATTGTACGAGTGCGCGAAGTATCCCCACAAGCTGCTGATGAACAATAGCAGATTACCCAGCAGGAAGATCGGGCGTCGACCCCAGATCACGGCGAGTGAGTTGGTGAAGAAGCACGAGATGCCGATGACGAAGATGCCCCAGCCGAGACCGCCGTTGAGGGCGTTGTAGGACATGTTCCAGTCTGCGGCCATTTGGGCGTAACCGGGGGAGATCATGGGGCCCTGATGGGTATGTGAGTATAGGTGCGGTGGTGGGTAGTCATTGTGAGAGACCTACCCATGCTCCGACGATGGCGGTGTCGATACAGATGAAGAAGAGCATTAGATCTTTCTTCCATAGAGGCCAGTTCAGCGGGTCGTCTGTTGGGGAATTGTCAGCGTTGGTCGCAATGAAACTGTGAGCGTACACTTACTTGGACTCCGCGATGGCTGCGGGACAAGTAGGACATCTGAGTTCCTCCCCTTCCCGTGCTTCAGCAGCGAGGTGTTGAGACCTTGTCCGTCCGCTCCCAGGACGTCCGTTAAGAGCGCCGTGCCGGGCACATGCTCGAGATGGCTGTCGTCAAGCACACCGAGACCCATGGTTGCTGCTGCTGCTGTTCAAGAGACACAATGGCTAGGAAGATAACTTCGACTGGTTCAAGGAGCACGTAGGACGCAAGTAGGACGCTGGAAGTCTGGCCTCTTTTAGGGCACCCGTCCGCGAGCCGGTAAAACCAGCACGCGCAATTGCCGGCTCATGTTTCGTGTATATATCCATGCGAGGCCATGGCAGACATGCAGCGGAAGATGTGGTCACGTCCAATTGAGGCTGCTTCTCCGCAGACACTCCGCAGAAAGCAGGTCTTTCGGGTGGTTGATCACCCGCCGGCAGTTGTGTTGGTTGTGTGGGGTGTGGGGTGTCTGGGGATGTGCTGGCGCTGGATGGGATGGGGGATGGGGGCGATGGCCGGTCTAGAAGTGTGCCGGGGTGGATAAAACTGTTGGAGACGCAAGAGAATCTTTTGTTGAGGTATGGTAGTTGCTCTGGAGCTACGAGACCAGATGGAATGAAGTGAGGTGAGATACAGGCTGGAAAGAAGCTTACTCTCAAGATCAAGCTCATGGCGCCTTTGCCCAGGAGGCAAACAAGCGTGAGGCGCCCATGGCCGGCTGCTGGGTGACAGCTAGGAGAGTCTCTCCAAAGAAACAACTTGAAGGGTTTGAAGACATGTTGGCAGGAGTTAATGTGTTTGTAGGAGCTGTTGAGTCTCCCTTCAACCACACAAAACACCAGGCACTATCGGCCAATTTGTTTCTCCATTCTCCGCTTCAGAAGGTTGACATCGAGCACCTCCCTCCGCCTTCTTCACTCGCCACCACCCCATACATCCAGAACATCGGAAGGTTTTGCTTCCCGACAACAGCACCTAAGCACTGTGACGAGTAGACATCTCAAGCACAGCCTACGATCAAGACAGCTTTCATTGGACCTGCGAGGCGCCGCAGAGTCTACACGTCACTGGCCGTCACAACTACGCGGATCAGCTTGGTAGGTCTGGACGCGTTTCCTTTCAAGCACTTCTCTACCATTTCTTCCATATAACCCTTCTATGCTGCCCATCTGTGCCCGTCGAACAACAACGTCCCAAGCAACAAACCACTTCCGCTCAGCACACCACAAACTCACGTTCCAAGCTCCACGCTCCACACCAACAACCAGAACAGCAACAATGTCCTCCGCACCCGGCGAACAGTTCGAGGTCCGCCAGACTTCCACCTCTGAGGACTACACCCCCGACCCCTCCAACTCCATCAAGCTCTCGCCACAGCGACAAGCCCTCGTCGACGACATCATCGCCCTCTACTCCTGCGAACCGACCATCCGCCGCGTGGAACGCTACACCTCGGACTGCGTGTACGATGACCAGTTCGTGTATGCCAACGATCGGTACAAGATGGCCGGACAGTGAGTATTTCTCGGGTAAGAGATGTCTCCTGAGACCAAGATCTCTGACCAGACTTCAGGTGGTTCGCCCTGCCCAAACTCTTCAAAGCCTCCGTCAACGAGCGCTACGAAATCATCAAAAACGACCGCGACCTGATCCAGTTCAAGAACGAGCAGAGCTGGACTTTCAAGCTCATTCCCAAGACCGCTACCATCAACGCGCTCGTATCGCTATCTCTCGACCCAGATACGGTCGACTCCGACTTCATCCAGGTGAAGTATCACAAGGACCAGGCGAATGATAAGGATTACAGCCACGAAGGCGTGGGGTTCAGTTTTAAGAAGTGGCAGGCGGACAAGGTGATGCAAAATATGGACAGCGAGGAGGTGAAGTATTTTGAGAAGGACAAGGGGGCGGCGAAGGAGCCGGTGCGGAAGTATGGGAGTGGTGAGGGGGCGGCGGAGAAGGTGGATCATACTACTTCGGATAAATCATGAGGGAGGAGACATGGTATAGAGACATGAGACGATGGAAGATATGCCTTAACATCATCTACTCCGGTCGACAGCCTCAATCATGAACTCTTCTTGTTCTTGTCAACAGCACCCTCGACCTTCCCAGCCGCCGCACCAATACCTTTCGCCGCCTCATCGCCTGTCTTCTTCGCGTCAGGATGGATGCCAGAGCTCGACTGCTTGTTGCCGCCCAGCTCGTCGATGAAGCTGTTGACGTTCTTCCTTGCACTCTCGCTGGCGTCCTGTTGATTGTTGGTGGCGTGGAGGCGGAAGGTTTGGGATTGCGTGAACTTACACCGACGCCTTTGAAGGCGCCCTTCGTTTGGTCGGCTGCTTTTCTTCCTTCTGCCATTGCGATCTTCCGGCTGATACTACTGTGGGACAGTCTGTGGACGGATGTTGGTTGTTTGTGTATTCACGATTTACGGACATTATCTGTCTATACCTCATCTTCATACCGTCGCCACTGTAATCTTTACGTCGACGCGGGACGATTCGGCAGCGCGAATCAAGATTGTGATGCACGATGACATATGTGACGATTCCAGGTTCCAGGCACGTGTCGCTAGCGCGAAAAAAGCGCCACTTCAGTCGCATCGATCTTCACCAGCCACTTTTGCAGAACATCAACACCTTCTCCCACTTCATCCTCTGCGCCAACCGCCCTCTGGACCATTCGTGAATGTGTCGCCCGCTCCTTTGATCGAGTCGCCCGGCTCTACACATCGCAAACACCACTTCCAACCCCACCAACCCCGCCACATTCCACCTCAAACCCGTCGCAATGGAGCCTCACACGCAACCGGGCGTCCACCCAACCTTCCCCACCCTCTACCAACCAATCCCCAACCCGCTCCCTCACGCCCTCCCACCCCCGATCAAAGAGCGCTCCCTCCGCGCCCCCTTCGGCATCGACCCGGACCTCTACCACTTCGCCCTCCGCCCGGAAATCCCCATCACCTTCGCCGCCCTCTACGTCCTCTCCGTCTTCGCCCTGAACGCGTACAACCGCAGCCGCGAGCACAAACCCTGGGCCGTCAGCAAGCAGACATGGTTCCGCTACTTCGTCGTCGTGCACAATGTGCTGCTGTCGCTGTACAGCTTCGCGACGTTCCTGGCGATGCTGCGCGCGATTACGCATACGCTGCCGTCCTGGGACGCGGAGAATTGGGCGCCGCGGACGGCGGATGCGTTGTGTAAGCTGCATGGACCGAGGGGGCTGGGGGATGCCGCGACGTATAATACTACGATCAATATCTGGGAGGTCAAGAATACCGCGATTCATTTGGGGGCGCGTGGAAACCCGGACCCGACCGATGTTGGGAGGTTGTGGAACGAAGGGCTCGCGTTTTGGGGCTGGATGTTCTATGTGAGCAAGTTCTACGAGGTCATTGACACGGCTATCATCCTGGCCAAGGGCAAGAGGAGCGCGACGTTGCAGACTTATCATCACGCTGGGGCGATGCTGTGTATGTGGGCTGGTATAAGATACATGAGCCCGCCGATCTGGATGTTTGTGTTCATCAACTCGGCGATTCATGCAATGATGGTGAGTCCACCCTTTTAGTGGTGGAGTGGTTGAGATTGTCTTGCTAATTTGTCTGCAGTACACCTACTTCGCGGCCTCAGCTCTCGGCTACCGCGCGCCACAAGCTTTCAAGCGCACCTTGACTTCCCTTCAGATCGCACAGTTCGTCTTCGGCGCGTCGTACGCTGCAGCACACCTCTTCGTCCAATACGACATCCCAATGCAGGTTCCATACCATATCACGAACGTCGTCGAACACGCCGTCTCCAGCGCAAGCTCGGCGGCAGGCGCAGCGACAAAGTCAGCTGCCTCAGTCGCATCCGGCATTTCCTCCTTCGCAGAGTCACCGACCGTCGCTCCCTCAATGGGCGCGCTCATCAAGAAGCTCCTCCTCCGCGCAGCAGGCGAAGAAGGCGTCGCAGAGCGCATCGGCATGGAGCAGAAAGTGCGCGATGCTGTGCGGGATCCCCTTGGCGTCGCCGGCAACCAACTCTCCGGCATGGAAGACAAGGTGGAGAAGTGGTACGAAAAGCGCTTCGAGACGCACTACCGCTCAGAGTGGACGAAGGTTAACTGCATCGACACGAGCGGCGAAGCATTCGCCATCTACCTCAACCTGCTCTACCTCATGCCACTGACCTTTCTCTTCGCCCGCTTCTTCGTGCGAGCCTACACGCAGCGTGGAAAGCGTAGTTCCTTCTCGGAGGCGGTCCGCAGCATCTCCGAGTCAGCCAAAGATGCTAGCAACGAGACAGAGAACCAGGTCGAGAAATCCGGCAAGAAGGCAGAAGACGAGCTACAAGAGCGTGGCCCAGAAGTCAAGGACGAAGGGCAGAAGCGACTCGATGAGCTTAGGAACGATGTCAAGTCGTTAAAGGAGGGCACGTTTCGTGAGAGGCGAGTGAGCGACCGCGTGCAGAGCTACGAGAAGAAGGTTAAAAGTGGTGCGGAGAACGCGAAGGACGCGGCGGTGGATGCGGCGCAGAAGGCGAAGGGGTATTTGCAGGGTGAGACGGGTGGGACAAGTAGTCCGAGGAAGGGGAGCCCGGCGAAGAAGGCGCCTGCGGAGAACGAGAGTGCTGTGGAGGATGAGCCGGCTGCTGGGAGTGGAGGTGATGCTGCACAGAAGAAGGGCAAGGATGGCTCGGCCGGTGCTGCGAATGGCTCGAAGGACAAGGATGAGGAGCCTTCCAGCGGCGGCACGAATGCTTCGAAAGACCAAAAGCAAGACTCTTCGGCCCCAGAATCCGACAAGAACGGCTCTTCCGACAAGAACGGCTCTTCCGACAAGAAAGACAGCCCACAAGCCGCACCGAGCGAGCCAGCCAAAGAGGAAGAAGCATCAACCGAGCAACCAGCAGAAACCCAAGACGAGAATATCGCCGACTCCCAAGCGCTCCGCCCCGGCACCGGCAAGAACGGCGAATCCCTCGCCTCATCCTCCGCACAACCAGGAGAGTCCGAAAACAACGACCCCAAGTCCTCCCGAACCGAAGAACAAACCGACGGTCTCGCCGACGACGCCGAGCAACAAGGCCAACAACCCGAGCTGAAGGACCAAGAGGACACGGACGCGATGGGGAAGTCGGGGAGTATTATCGATATCGCTAGTAAGAAGGCGGAGGAGGCTAGTGAGGAAGCCGGTGCGGAATCTGGTGGTGCAGGGGGCAAGAACGGTGGGACATGAGGTGTGCGGCAAGCCGGGCTAATGTCTGCGTCTGTAGGACGAGCAGCGCGGCGAGCGGAGCGGGGTGGGCCGACGACGCCTCCGCCTTTGACGCGGACGGGCTCTGAAGTGATGGTTATCTCGCGACCTACCTCGTCTGCGTCTGCGTCTGCGTCTTCAGCAGCATCATCGTGGGAGAGCCCGGGTCTGAGGCGCGCGCAGTCTTACGCCGGGGGAAGTCCGATACGAGGCAGTCCGGCGAGAGCGCTGTTGACGAGACGGAGCACGAATATTAGTACTAGTTCGCTTGGTTTGCGGTAGGGGTGGGGGGAGGGGATGATACCATTGTGTGTGTTTGATTGATTGACTTTTTTTGCAGCGTGGTGCTTTGGGATGGGAAAAGCGGTGTGGGATGGCGAGGGAGGGAGGGGGGAGTGTGTTGTGTAGATAGGTAACTGCTGGAATCCTAATGTCTATCCTGCTGATTTCATCATCAGTGGGTACCAGTTTTGGTCCCATACCTTCCAGCATGCGAATGTGCTCTGATCTGGCTGCGAGTTCTACATTCCGCGCTCCTGACGTACGTGCGTCTAAGCACATAGAGGCAAAGAGAGGCTCGAAGGCGATGGCGGACACGCGGTGCAATGTGCGCAACAGATCCACAGGATACACGAGGAGGTGGTACGATGCGAGCATGCCAACACATTGTTTGTGCTGCTTTGTGATGCCTTCTTGTCACCTGGGTCTGGCGCCGCTGCTGGCTTTCTTTCTTGAGTTTCTGTTTTCTGCAGAATGAGTCGTTACGAGGACGGCTGACCTCCCGATATATTCATTGGCAGTGGAGGTGGATGATGACAACTTTGACGAAGCGCTGGGTGCCGTTGAGATGGGTGTTGAGGACGGAAGAATCAACTGACAGTCGAGAAAGTCCGACACCACTGTTTGATGCGAAGGCTGCGGAGGATGCCTTGCCTCCGCTATCAACTACGGGACTGCCCTCTTCGGATGGGGAGGGTCTACGAGACATACCAGACGAGCAAAGCCAGTCGACCTTTTCCCAATGCTCCCCTCCATCTTCCGTTCGTGGTCATTCCTCCGCGACGTCTCACCATCTGCGACTTGGGCGACATCTTACGCTGCGTGTTCGACTTCACCCCAGCACAAATCCATTTGCTGAGTATCCAGAAAGTCTTCAAAGCCTTTCATCGCAAATCGCTCCCGAACATGTACAAGAAGATGGACGTCGACCTCCCAGACACAGAACTTACCGAATGGCACAAGGCGCTGGTGAAATAGGGACACCCTGGCCTGCAGTACGCGCGAACCTTGACTCTCCGAACTGACAGGCCACACATAACCAGCGCCGTGGAGTTGAAGTGGGTGCGAGACTTATTGGACCGATTCGAGAGGGGGCTACTGATTCGGTGTTCGTGAGTGAGGCCGTCGGAATGCCTGAAGCTGCGCTGCTGAACGTGAGAAGCTGGGCCGCGTACACCCAAATGCCGGCGGCGCTGCTCGAATTGCTATGGAGTCGCCAAAGGAACCTACGGAGTCTGGAACTAACGAGGCTATGCACGCCTCAGGACGAGATCATGCTGCTGGACACATTTGATCCGCACTGGGTTAGATGGTATCCCAACTTCACCGAGCTTGTCGTTCGACCGAACATTAAAGACGGTGCTTGCGCCGCAGGGCATTCTTTAAAGCACTTTGTACGTCCGAGGATCGGAGACTTCCTGACCTATGTGCTGTTCGACCATGCTGACCTTCGAATTCTCTTGACTTTCCAGAATATCAAGGAGCTCGTGGTATACGGCCATCTCTGGGAAGAGGACGATATCCATGGAAGGGACTGGAATGAAGCGAGCCCCAGCACGAGGGACAAACTTGGAGAAGGCTTGTTCCCATCGCAGCCCCCGTCGTTTGATACGCTGTTATCCAACAGCGCATTCAAAGCGTCCAACCTCAGAACGCTGGACCTACGCGACGTCAACCTACGCTTCTGTCGAGAATCGTGGTTTGTATTCCAGGATCTAAAGAACCTGACCAGCCTCGCGCTCTGCTACTGCTTGCACCCTGATGTATTCCTGACTGCGCTTATGCGCGACTCTGTTCCCGGGCTCGAGGAGACCAAGTTGGTTCACAGCGTCGCCGACGGAGGCGGCGATCGCACGCTGATCGAGCTCGCTGTACTTTTGAATACCTGTATCTCCTTCTATCCACCTCCGGACAAGGCCAACGACCAGAAGGCCGGGCTTCGTACGCTAATCCTCCATCTCCGGAACCTTGGAGACGATAGTCAGTCGACTGCACACGCCCTCGGATCCCGCATAGGAAAGCATGGCAAGACGCTGCGGAGTCTCTGCCTCGACTTCAGGTACAGCGACAGACGCAAGAATCCGCTTCCGAGAGCAGTAGTCTGGCACGCGGCGGCCTTGAAGCAACTTCTACGTGACTTTTCTCAGCTACGAGAGCTAGCGATTGCAGCGCCGCCGTGCACGTGGTCCTACCAGGCAAAGCGTTGGTATGCGGAGAAGAAAGACTTCAAAGCAGCAATTGTAAGTAGGACAACATGCTTCGATCGAAGCGACTCACTGACGGTACCGGCAGAACGTCATCGTGGATAATACCAATCTCACCGTGCTGAATCTACTGGACTGGCCGCTCGACTATCACCCCGAGGCAGAACCTTATCTGGCACGCCTCCGTCCAGCCCCAATTGGCAAGGCTTACCAAGGACCTGTTTGACTACATCAACATCCGTTCCCACCTGTTACGCCAAGGCTGGAACGAATTTGAGGTCATTGCTTGGGGATGCCGGGAGCAGGGTACTGCTTATCCGCTGTACGTACAGAGAGCACGCTGGAGTTCGGGACCATCCCAAGAAGGAACGTCAAGTATCTGCTAATAGCTTACAGTCCACGGTATTTTGCCCAGGGCATGATCAAACGCGATCACAATGAGTATGGGGACACCGCTGCAGTGCAGATATCGCTGCTTAGAATTGAGGCAGGAGAGGATGGAAGGAGCGATCTTGTCCTACGAATGGCTCAACTTTAACAAGACGTCTCGTCTACACACCAAACCGCATGACTTCTACCTAGAGGACGAAGAGGAGCTGAAGGAACAAAGGCTTGAAGGAGCTGGTGCAGACGGTGGAGGGCACAGTAATGCTGTGTTTGACTTCGACAGTGATGAAGCAGAGGACGGCGACGCTTGACAGACTAGAAATTCTGGTTTTTGGCTCAGTTGCAGGAAACGATTCAAGGTCCGTGTCACTAAAGAACTGCATTGCACGCCATACCATGAACTCAAACCCCTCTTCCGTAGGGCGGACCTGCAGACCGCGGTACTTGTCGCAGCGGTATATCCTGCGTCCTACCCGCCGCTCTCACCGGCTGACCCGCTCCACATGTGCACCTAGGTTGATGACGCTTGTCCACAAAGTACATAAAAGCAAGCAAAAGCAAATTCAAAGCCATCAACGCCGTCGCAGTCCATGTGAGCGCCAGGAAGTTGTGCCCGAGATACGCTGCTAAGCCGAGATCATTGCCCAGGAAGTTGACCACTTTAGTTGCGGCGAGAGCAAGCCCGTGGGCTACGATGGAGGCCAGGCCGAGAGCGATGAATGCGAAGAGAATGAGCACAGCATTCGCGAACGCCACCTTTCTGCTCGGTGAGATGGCGGCCCAGATGGCCAGCACAAGGGCAGCGATAACATGTACGATGCCGATCCAGTAGACGATCCGGATCAAACTCAACGGGTCAACAGCAGAATGCTCCTCACAGGCATCAACATGGCTATGCACACTATCCGGTCCCGTCGGCGTCGGAGGTCCAAAGTCGCCCATCGTCATATTCGTCCCGTTCTGGAACACATATGTGCCTCTACAGCTCGCCATGACATGGACATTGTAGAAGTCATGAATGTGCATCTCGTCGATCAGACCAGTGTAAGCCTCGTTGATGAGCTTGATGATCTCGTTTTCGATCTTATTGACGATGGAAGTGGCTTCGCTGGCAACGGCGGATTCGACTGAGTTGGCTTTGGAATGGAGGTAGGATGTCGCTTCGCTGATTTCGCCTTTGCCTTTGCTCTTGAGCGAGTGGACGTCGGAGGCGATGTGGTGGGTTGCTTTGCTGCCGAGTGACTCGATACCGGAGAATATGTCTCGTTCCACCATGGGTGCCATGGTGATGAGAGTTGTCGGTGCCATAGTTGGTGTTGCAGGCAAGATGATCAAGTCGGCTCGCTTACTCAAGCCTATGTCGTCCAACTGAAAGCTTCTGACTTTGTTCTCGAGCTTCTGGACGACGTTTTGTCCGATCCTGGAGGTGTTGAGGGTGAAAACGCTGTAGTCTTGCATCATGGATGTTGTGTGGCCCGCGAAAACGCAGAGGATGGACAGTATCAAAGATATCCCTGTGACCAGCACAGGTGTGATGGCGAGGAGTAGTATGGGCCAGCTTCGTTTTCTAGACTGAACTGAGGTGACATTCTGTTGTCCTGGATAAGGCTGCTGTGCTTGATATGGCTGTTGTTGTGTCTTCTCGGCCTTTGCGGCTCTGGATTTCTTGAAGGCCTTCATGCCCATTCGGAGAACCGGAATTGCAAACATTGTGTGTAGCTTTCAAGATCAGCGTGAGTTAATCGTGGGTCCGCTATTCAGCAAACAGTGTGGAATGTGATAGGTGGTAGTCAGACCAGTGTCGGGGCCGACAGCTTGGATCACTGGTCGCGAGATTGTTCCAGAGCAAACAAAGGGGTCAGACAAAGATTCATATCGTGTCTCGCACGCGAGACCACATGGTCACAAAGGGGTAAATCAGGCACTCGGCACCTGGTAATACCGGCAGTAGCCGCTCTTTGTTCCCAGTCTTGGTCTGCAGTCCAGGTCTCATTGAGTATCCGGTGGTGTCGTAAAGATACAGCAAGATGGGGGAAGCGTTGCGCGCGAGTCAAGGGTACCCTTCGGCTTAGAGAAGGATGGCATGCATGGATTGCCAGACACAAATCATGCATTCCAGGTGTTGCCACAGGGCCGATATGGCAACAGGACCGTTTTGAACCGCCTCTAAAGCACCAATTCCCGCGCATGGTGTTGCAGCGGAACACCTAAGTTTTGCTTTCTTTCGGAGTTCTATCGCCATCAGCGTCTCTTCTCCCCAAAAGCCAGTCAACCGATTCTTGAACATTGCCATCGTTCTCTCTGAGAGCAAATTGCGCCTCAACCGCAGGAAAGCCCATATCAATCAACTCAGCAAGCTCACGGCCATCTGTTCCTGCATCCCGTGAATCATGCTCGGGAAGTCTTGTTCCTTCGATACGACTGCCGAACTCTCTGTTCATCACAGCGACCGGGTCGCGGCCTTGCCAGGTGACCTTGGTGAAGCGGATACACTCCTCGAGCACTTCAAGGCGTGTTTTGCGCTCTTCAGAAGATAGCGCAATCTCCGGAATAGTCGTCCAACCATGTTTCCTCTCCTCGTACCGCATGGTTTTCATGTCCTCTCCCCTGCCTTCTGCTGTGACCTTCTTGCACCAAATCTCACTCTGCTCCCAGAGCGTGTCCAGACCTGAGAGGATCAGCAGGATTTTGGCATTCTTGTCCAGGCCAACACTGGTATCTACCAGGCCAGGAGAGGCACGCGGATGGGCGGCCATCTCACGGCTGACGTAGGTGGCGGCCAAATGGTCGTCGATATCGAGGCGTTTATGCTCTTTCACAGGCGGCATGCGCTCATGCCGAAAGCGCTCGCTGGGCAATTGACGGAGGTCGAGGCTTGGATAGAGAAGCAGCAGCGGTATAGGCGTAGCGTATTCATCCGGGATGGGTGATGGCCATGCCGGGAGGCCTAAGCTTGCTGGCACACTGAGAGCCATGTTCAGTGCGATATTGCCTCCACTACTTGCCCCGCTGAACGCAATGCGTGACGCATCTAAGCTGATCTCTGGTAGAGGTGGCAGAGGGATCTTGCCTTCCTCTCGCTCTTCCTTCGGACCGAGTTTTTGGAACCATTTGTCCTGGAGGTGCTCGGCTATGCCTCTTCTGAGGACCTCGTAGCCCGCATGTGAACGATTGAGGAGCGCAAAGGATACATCTTCAGCATCCTCGATGGCAGCAGGAAATCTGTCAGGAGTCAGCAGAGCAGATTACATGACTCGGCGATAATGAAAAAGAAGTTGGTTCGAACAAAGAAGCGGGCATGGTGTACTGACTTGTCTGCAGGAGCCATACGATAGTCCACACTGATCACAACAGCGCCCAACTCTCGGGAAAGGCGTCCGCAAAACGGTGCCTGCTCAAGGCAGCTGCCAAGATAGAAGCCTCCACCATGGAAGTCAACAACGACAGGAAAGTTGTCCGGTGTTGGAGCATGGTTCGCTGATCCAGGGTTGGGGAACCTGACTGGAGGCACAAAGATATACAGAGGGATAGATCGTCCTCGTTCCCTCGAGGGCAAGTCGAGAAGGAATGGTTGAGGTCCTAAGGGATTCGTTATTCGAAGCGTCTCGATGGGTACGGCTCGCGGTAGGCGCACGAGTGCGGTTTTGAAGATGGTTGATGGGGATTGTCCTCTGAAGCGTTCTAGCTTACGCCAGATGTTGTGCCGGTCAGACATGGTGGAGATGGGGAGTGTTGGAGTAGCAGATCAGTTGGACGATGGAAGCATTGTCGTGGCATTAATGCTTCAAATGCTTGATCCATCAGGCCCACCGCGACTTCCGCGTACCTCAAATTGGTTGATAAAATGTGATAGGTGAGGTGAGCCTGTCGGAAGGAGGCGGGTGGCTGTGTGATGTCAGTGCTTTGAAGGCTTTCCAAGTTCTTTGCAATCCAGGGATAGTCTTCAACAACTTCCTACATGTATGTCCACCTCTATCGTCGGATCGAATGATTGACGGTGAATGTGAAGTCGAACGATTGCGTGCATAATTACAGAATTTCTCCAAGACCGGGCGTGAAGCCATCAGAGGAGATAGCTGAGACGATGGCCAACTCGCTCCCTACGACTAACAGCATTCGAATGTGAAGATGGTGTTCCGACGTCTAAGAATTATACGGTTAGATTGAGTCTCGCAATACTCAATAGCCTACGGGTCACGAACGAGCACCAAGCACTCCAAAGACTTGCACAATAAAATGCACGCTGCACAAGGTTGCGTCAAGATGATCGCCACTTCAATAATCCATGCTCCTGTGGGTAAGTGGTAGGAGATTCTTCGCGTCGTACACTCTTCCCTTTCATTATCCCAACCCCGTATAACATCAAGTATGAAAGCCATCGTGGTCGAAAAGTACGGCGGCGTAGAACAACTGGTCTCGAAGGACGTCCTAGACCCTACACGCCCGGAAGGCCTCGACATTCTCGTACGGTATGTACTCCAACTCCATCCTTCTCTGGTAGGTGTTACTGATCTTGCCGCCAGAGTCAAAGCATGCAGCGTCAATCCTATCGACATCAAAGTTCGCTCGAGAGTCTACGACGATTTCCCGGACTACTACGAGCACGTTCCAAAGGACAGCTACCAAGTACTAGGCTACGATGGCGCAGGAGTCGTGGAAACCGTTGGAAACGATGTCAAGGGCTTCAAGCCAGGCGATGAGGTCTACTACTCTGGCTCACCTATCCGTCACGGCAGCAACGCCGAGCTGCAACTCGTCGACAGCATGTCAGTGGCAAAGAAACCCCACAATCTCAGCTTCGTGGAAGCAGCTTGCATGCCCTTGACCTGGATCACGGCGTACGAAGCTCTCGTCGAACGCATGGAGATCCAGCCGGGCGAGCAAGCAGCAGTCTTAATCGTCAATGGAGCTGGTGGTGTCGGTTCAGTAGCCTCGCAGGTCGCCCGTCAGATCCTCAAACTACCCGCGGTCATCACGACTACATCTCGACCGGAGACGACGGATTTCAGCAAACGAAAGGGCGCTACCCACACGGTGAACCATCGCGAGGATATTCCAGAGCAGATCTCGAAGCTTGACTTGAAGGTCCCGCTGAAGTACGTCTTCTTGACACACTCAACGGCGAACTATCTGCCGGTTGCGACCAAGATCTGCGCCCCATTTGGCAAAATATGCTCGATTGTCCAGACGAAAGACTTCCCGCAGTACGGTACAGAGATGATGGCGAAGTCGCTGACTTTCGTGTGGGAGCTGCTGGGGACGAAACCTTGGTACAAGACTGATGTCGGTAGCCACGGCAGGATGCTGGAGGAGCTGAGGCAGTTGCTTGAGAAGGGAGAAGTGCAGTGCCATCATACGCAGACGCTGCCGCTGACTGCTCAAGGCTTGAGAAAGGCACATGAAGCCATTGAGAGTGGTGGCAGTATTGGGAAAAACGGGTTGAGTGTTGACGATCCTGGTATTGGTGGGCAACCTTTTGCCTAGTCGTAAATTGATAGCAGTCACAATTAGACGTGGTTCTCTTTGGTGAGCTGGTCGTGATCGTGGACAGATCAAATTCTGAATCATTTCCTGCTTTGCTGATATCCGACTTCTTAGTAGTGAATATCAAGGCAGACGCGTGGAATGCTCGACTCAATCAATTACCATTCCGCAAGAAATTGTATACCAAAGAATGGACTGTGTGTAAGGTATGCTTATGCATCTGCTGTGATCTCGGGACGGGATGCCGAGGCACCGGCTGAAGGAGCTGAGATGCCAATACAATCTCACCTCAGCCTGCCGATGGTCTACCCTTCGTGTTGACACGGCGGAGAACGTCGAAACTTCATACCATTGCACAGCATGGCGAGAATTGTAGAGGGAAGTTTTCACTTACTAGAGTTTGGATTTAGGATCGGGTTATACGGCTTGCTTGCGGTATGCTCTCAACTCCACAAGAAGGGCGAGGCTGACATGGGCAGTTGTTGGCTTACGCGGTGCTCAAAACTGCATACAACATCTCACCTCTGCATCCTCTGGCGAAGTACCCAGGTCCTCTGCTCTGGCGGGCAACCAGGTTGACAGCATCCTACCACCACAGCCGTGGTGATCTTTACAAATGCATCGCAAGCATACACGCTCAGTATGGAAGCACCGTCCGACTCGCTCCTGACGAGTTATCTTTCAGCGACCCCTCAGCATGGCCGCAGATCTACAATTCGCGCCCGCAACTGGCGAAGACAGACTTCCATTTTGCTCCAAGTGACGAAGCGAAGCTGCCGAGTAGCATGATCACCGCGAACGACGCAGAGCATGCTCGCCTTCGCCGTCTTGCTGGCCCGGCTTTCCTCAATGCTGGCATCAAAGAAGTGGAACCAACAGTGCAGCACTATGTAGATTTGCTGTGCTCGCAACTGACTGAAGCTAGCAGCGAGGGTTCGCAAAACATGGTGGAATGGTTCCTCTGGTCGCTCAACGACGTTATTGGGCAGCTGGCTCTTGACCAGGAGTTTGAATGTCTCACCAAGCGTCGGATGCATCCCTGGCCGGAGTATTTGCTGGATGTCTTGAAACAGACAGCATTGATAAACCAGTTCCGAAGGTTTGGGATCTCCCTCAAGATGTTCGCCCCGTTCATGAGCCAAGAGATGATCAATGCTCGTGATAACTTCCTCAACACTGCAAGCAACGCAGTGAAGGCGCGGCTCGCTCGTGAAGACGAGGAGGACTTTTCGACTGAGAAGAAGCGGCCGGACATCGTCGGCCTGCTGCTTCGCGAGATGAGGAACAGTGAGCGGCTCAGTGTGAGTTCCTTTACTCTGATCCATCCGTGGTCCTCTGGACACACGCTCATCCATCGCAGGAAGCAGAAATCACATCCAACAGCATCCTCATTGTGGGCGGTGGAGCTGAAACAACCAGTACCTGTCTGTCTGGCACATTTTATCACCTGTTGAAGACACCACGCGTTATGCAGAAATTGAAGGATGAGATCCGCCGGACTTTTGCTTCATCGGAGGAGATCACTCTGCAAGCGGTTGGCAAGATGGACTACCTGAAAGCTACCATCGACGAAGCTCTGAGGATTTTCCCTGTGGCTTCATACATTACACCAAGGATCACACCAAAAGGCGGTCATGTCATCGCGGGGGAGGTTATACCTGCGGAGGTAAGGGAGTCCAGAGATACTGAGCAATGATCGATCACTGACGAACAGCACAGACGTACGTCTCCATGGGCCAGTGGTACATGGGCCGCTCAGAGAAGCTATTCAATGATCCTCTAGAGTTCAAGCCAGAGCGTTGGCTCGACACAGCCGACTCCGCTGATCGAGTCGGTCCGAACGGCATGACGCCTGACGAGTCTTTACGCCCGTTCAGTCTCGGCCCGCGAAACTGCGTTGGAAAGCTGTGAGTGATCCTTTGCCGCTTGTCCCAGGATGTCTGGACACTGACGTTCCTCCCAGCCTTGCTCTTGCCGAAGCTCGACTTGTCACGGCCAAGTTGCTCTGGCACTTCGATATGGAACTAGACGGTGGACATGATGCCTGGATCGAGGGCGCGCGTTTCTACATTCTATGGCAGCTCAAACCGCTCATGGTCAAGTTAAAGCCGGTTGCGCGATAGCATGGGATCGTAAGGCTGAGGAATGTTGGTTTGGAAACCAACACTGAGGCTTTTTGCCCGACCAGTAGGCCAAAGATGGTGCGTAGCTCTCTTGAACGACTCAATGAGCATTGAGACCAATGCATACCATTGGATGCGATGTTGGGTGCTGAT
This sequence comes from Saxophila tyrrhenica, assembly GCF_035928015.1. NCBI lineage: Eukaryota > Fungi > Ascomycota > Dothideomycetes > Mycosphaerellales > Extremaceae > Saxophila > Saxophila tyrrhenica. The sequence continues at coordinate 472,270 of NW_027041751.1, read as the reverse complement.
TACCCGATTGCTGTAAGCCTTTTCTCAAGTCGATTTAGCCATGGTGGCCTCCCAGAGTGCTCGGCTCGCTCTATCGTGCCGATAACGCGGCCGCGGCAACAGATCGAAGTGTTGTCGGCGAGCACTGATTTTGCAAGCTCTCCCAAGTCGAGTAACCGGATTCGATGGAGCAGAGCCGACGACACCTGTCTTGGCCTATAACAACCTTGGTGTCCCGTTTGTGAGACGATTGCAACGATTGAAGGATTCATTAACAACAGCGAACATCTGCCGTTAGTCATCGTACATCATGCAAGGTAAGTTTTAGCTTCTCGGCAATCGCCTTGCAAACCCTTGCCTTCTTGAACCAACATGGGATAAATGTACTATGCTTCACCGGAGCGGCCGTGCAAAGGCTTGGTAATGTACGTCATGATTCGCAGCCTTGTCTTGTCGTGAGCATTGCAATCTTCGCTTGAGGATGCTGGATACGAAGTGAAAGGATGGAGTGTTGTATTGGTGTGAAAGCATGGCTCGGAGGGTGCCGAGTAAGGAGGACTGGGAGCGCTTGAGACCGCAGGTCACGGAATGGTATCGGACGAAGACGGCGGAGACGATAGTGAGGTTGTTACGACAAGATGGCTACTTGGTCTCGCAGAAGATGTTGCGCGATAGGTAATTACAGACGTCTGATGTCCCTCCACGACATCCATTCTGATGCTGTCGTAGGTTCAAGGCGTGGCGAGTAGAGAGGAAGTACACCAACAACGGTCAGACCCAGCGACGGCAAGTCCTCTCACGCCGGCATGGTTTGCTTTCCAACGAGCAGACGAGTCTCGCTTCCCGGTCTCGATATCCTCCTGAAGACTCCTCGAGGAATGTTCTGGGAGTGCAGTTTGGAGCGGACGCACTCATGAAGCCAGTCCCAAGCCGTGCACCGAATACACCAGAAGAGGAGTATCACCTTTCCCACGCCTTGAGCCAGATCTCTGGATACCTGGATCGCCTGGTAGAGCAAGGCTCGTGGAGGAACAGGAATGAGACGCCTGCCTTCGAAATCCAGAAGTTGGCAGCGGACACCCATTTGGCCATATCCAGCCAGAGCGCCGGCTCCTCGCAATCGTTCAATGACCTCCGAAGTCTCGGAGAGTCTACCTTCATCCTCATGCCCAAGTTCAACGCCGATGGATTGCTGACGTTGCATCCAAGAGCACTGACAGCTCTGTTGCGGTTGGTGGTCGATGGAACGTCCATCCCGAACGCCATGGCCCTCTGGGAGGCTCGGACGCTGCAGACAGTCAAGAACATGTTCCGTGATGCTGCAAAGGCCGCCCTGCCGGCGACCCATCCTATTCCTTTGCTCTGTGGTGTTCGGGCCGGGCAGTCGCAGGATCTGCTAGCCAGGCAGTTCGAACTGATGGATGTTCGTCTGTACGCGAGGATAAGCCATGTTGACAAGGTATTCGTGGCTCAGGAGCAGATATATGGCTCGAGGGTCCTAGCGTCGCTGGGATATGTCCAATGGGCTGAGACGAAGTTGAGCGCGGTCATAGCAGATCTCTCCAGTTACAGTTGCCAGTACACGTACGCCGAAGCCAACCGAACGCTCGGATACGTCCTACAGCAAGCTTGTGCCAGGCTCAGACCAGAGCAGGTTGACAGTAAGCTCGAGGAAGCAGAAGGAAGTGCCAGTCTTGCGTTGGGTGCTTTTGTAGGAATCGGCATGGGACAATCCAACGAGGCAGTGTACACACGCATCTGTCTGGCGGACATCCTGCGGCAGCGCAACAATCTGCGTGCTAGCGAGCGGCATCTCAGGGACGCCGTAGACATCTGCGAGACCAGAGCCGAGGGCGAAGGCCAGCAGCGGGTTCAGCTCTCCAAACTGGTCTCAGATCTCCACGACGTGCTAAGGCGGGAGGACAAACGTGCAGAAGTGCGGGCGTTGGAGCTGAAGTATAGCGAGCATTTCCCAGAGAGTCAGGCAGATACCAACGAGTCTTGTGCCGGTTCGTGATTCGCTGATGCATTGTATAAGTTAGCGGAAAGCTTAGCGCTGCAGGTGTAGATGTTTGATCCCGAGACCGAGTCGGCCAAGCGAAGGTAGCAGGGTCGTGCGAGCCATTGGCCGATAGAATGGTATATGTAGGGCTGGCATCGCAAGATAGACGTGTCAGTTACTGCTCAATCGACCGGAAAAATCGTTGCTGCTTCTTGTCGTTTCGTATCGGTCGTCGCTACATCCATGGAGTTCATCATGGACGATTACACGCTCAACGCCACATACCTGGTTCCGTACATGCCACCAACGGCCGCCGAGTGGGAGGCCTTACGTCCGTTGGTCATCGATCTATACGTCACAAGGCAGAAGACTGCACGTCAGATCGTTGAAGAGTTGCGGCAACATGGCTTCCTGGTAACGTAAGGTCATCCCACTGCTTGGTGTTGATAACTGGCTAAACAGTTGGATGTAGGGAGAAGATGCTCCGCGATAGGTTGAGACAATATGGCGTCCGGAAGAATCAGTTGAAGAACCGAAGCTCGGACAATGTCGTATCCCCATGCCAGGGGGCAGGACCGAGCGCAGGTTACGGTGATTGACGTAGAGTCTGCGTGCGGATGTGTGGCCGAAGGCGAGGAGGATGGGAAATGGAGGCAAGCTTTTGTGCGCCAGGTAGAAGGCGGTCCAGATCGAACGACTGCGACAACCACGGGACCGTGCCACTGGGAATGGATCCGAATGTGTTCAGGAACGTGGGTTTGTGAGCGAGCTGCTCCTTCGTCATTGGAGTCAGTCTCTCTTGACGAAGTCCGTGTGCGATCTGCTGCTGTGACGATGAGAAGGAGCAAGACGTTTCTGTGCAATAAAAGATAAAACATTACCATTTGCCCCTATAATCATTAGGATCCGCCCACCCCTTCGTCATCAATATGCCATTCCCACCCGATGTTCGTTTCCCAAAGTCAGGACGATCCACCCTACCGCCCCCCCTTCATCCTTCAACGGCGTCCAATGCAATGCGAACCGCTCAAGCCCCATCAGCGGTCTCGCACACAATTTCAGATCCAGAGTGATCGCATTACCCATCTTCAGGGCGCTTTTCACCGAAGACTTGAACTCCCAGTTCAGCGATCCAGTGCCATGATTCGAGAGGAATTTGAAGACGTCGGCGCCGATGGCGTGAGCATGGAGGGCGGATTTGGCTTTGATGGGGAAGAGTGTGTCCGCGAGACCGGCGGAGATGAAGGAGATGAGCCAGGTGCTGTAGTTGATGATTATGTACTATGGGCAAGTAGTGAGCCATTGTATCGGACTGAAGAGTGGATCGATACTTACATTGGAATAAGCCGTGTAGAATTTGTTGATCTGACTTTCCAACGGAACCTCTTCCATCTGGTTAAGCAAGATATTCTCCATGCCTGGCGTTTTCTGAGGAGCGGCGGACATTCGACTGGGTCTTCGAAAAGCATTCAAGAACGATTGACTGCGAGGCTGTCGCAGCGGCGGTGGCGCAGAAAGCTGCGTGGCCGGCTGCTCCTCTTCTTTCGATTGCGACAATATTCGCAGGACGTCGGACTGGTTGTGTATGGTAGAGGAGCAGTTGATCTGTCCGCCCAGGAAAAAGATTGGTTGTCGGTCGTGGCCCTGGCTGGTCTGAGAGAAGAGTGGCGTCGTGTAAAGCAGATTCCAGAACGGACTGCCGTCTTTCCGTAGGTTGAGCAGTAGCTCGACTGACTCCTGTCGGTGTTCGATGGACCTCTTGAGCCTTCTGATTGACGATTGATCCGTATGCTGGCCTTGCAAGAATCGGCAATTCCGAGGGATGATCTCGGACCTAGAATATCCAGTCACCTTGACAAAGCCATCCGAGGCGAACACGATGGGGTTGTCGGCTTTCGATGGATCCGTGAGAACGAAGCAGTCTCCAAGTCCAGCATACTTGTTCTGGTCGTTCCCCAAAGCCTTCGCAGCGCTGAGTGACATCTGCTGACGGACAAAGTCACTGTAGATGTTGCCGAAAACAAGCCGTTCCACGTCCGCCTGCGCATCCTGCCACACACTTTCCAGCAGTGGCAATGTCGTCTGCAGCGCAGTCTTGGCCTCGCTGTTGACTTTGAGCAGTGATTGCTCCTCGATGTTGATCTGGTTCGGAGCGCGGCTGGAGATGTAGTCTCGGTGGGTTTCATACATGGATTTGCGAACTTCGTCTACTAGAGCATGATGCCGTTGGACCCGCGCTAGGAATTCCATGTTCTCGCCGGCCAGCCTGGATTGCGAAAATCTGAGCAGCTGATGGCTGATTGTTGGATTCTGAAGACACGTCTGGAACACTGTTTGGGAGAAGAATTCCGGCATCTTGGTGGAGGACCTTGCATTGCTTCTTCTGCCGTCCCCATCTGAGAGGACAGAAGCTGAAGTCACGGACGGAGAGAACGTGCGCTTTCTCTGCGCATCCATGGAGATGGTGGGCCGAGCACTGTCAATGGACAGCATGTCGATTTGGCGGCCATCCAGAATAGGCTCATCGGTACTCCTAGCATGCAGAGTCTCTTGCGCGCCGTTGTGGTCCGCGCCGTCCAGGCCGTCCAGGCCGAACGTGGACGTGTCTTCGGTCTCACTGCTCGCGACAGACTCGGTTCTGAGGATGAATGTTTGAGGACTGATAGGGTCCAAGGGGGCTTTTAGTGATGGCGTTCGTCGTATGTTTGTTTCGAAGAACTCCCCGCCAAGTGAATAGTCGCGGCGCAGCGGCGAAGGCGCCATTGCGGAGGAGAGTAGGTGTAGAAGAGTGGCTAATAATCTACGCGACGCAAGGTGCCACAAGCGCGACTACTTGTACTTTGTGCTGTGAAATTACTCGATGAAAATCATCAAATTGCCAGTGGTCTGGGGAAGGAGGTGACAGGTCGTTTAGGGCAGCCATCTGGTCCTGCCGTTTCGCTTCCCAGCGCCACACGGTCACCCCTCCGTAAGCTGAAGTTGGAGACGACAGATTCGCTGCTGGGACCAACCTGGTTCCGGTGCCACAACGTTTCATCTCAACGCCTCTGCATGGTTCACGCGTGCCATACGCGGCTCGGCGAGGCTAGTCTTACCGAGTCCCCAGGAACGCAATCTTGCAGTGATCTTCGGTGGAAATGGCGGCGAAAGAGGGCAACTTCGGCACTCGGTTCGTCATGAAGACAACTGGAAGGTAGTAACTACGTATCGCAGAAGTCCAAGATGTTGTGCCGCGTCTCGTATCGGCTCAGGACGATTTCCCCGGGGACGCAAAAGATTGTGAATCTGTCTTCTGGCGCACGAGTATGCCACGCGCGCATCTCGTGTCAATCACATGGATGAATGGCAATGGCGAGTCCAGCACAGTAGGTTTAGGAATGTGGCGCACCAAACCATAGACATGCCGGCGACCACCTCTCCCCGTCCTTGAAAGACTCTTCCCGTCCGCGTACCGATCGACTCGTTCTGCCGCATCCGCTGCTTCCGCGAAGAACGTTTGGCATGATAACGTGGCCCAGATCTTGGGTTCACCAATCGAATTCCAGAACCGCTGGCGATCGCGTACATAGGTCTAGACCCGCAAACTTTCAGATCTTGGCAAGTCTCCCGACAACCGCACCTTGTACCTTTGCTCGCCTGGTCGTGCTACAGACCACTTCGCCCTCCTACGAGCATGGTAACCCGTACAAGTACACAGTACTGCTGAGCGCGCAAAGAGCGCTGTAAGACATCCTGGGGAATGGTGCGGTCGGATCACCTCACCCTGCAGCATGGCTTCCACCGACCCTGGCCTCCGCGAGGCGCAACGCCGCCAGGCTCGGACTGAGAGCCGACGAGAACGGTAGCGAGACCCCGAGAGTGGTCATTTGCGACAAACAATGATTGATCCTCGCGCACAGAGAGTTCTACGAATATTATGACGCCCTCGAACACCTATCCGACAAAGTCCCTCAGTACGTCGACATCACTGACCCGGCAGCACTCCAGCGCCATGTACCAGTCTCCTCGCCTGACAAGGCGCTCAGTGCATTTTGTCAGCTTGGTGGTATGTACACGATGTCGCCCTTCGGTATGGGGTGTTGCTGACCACATATCCTCACAGCGGTCCAACTCAGGGCTAAACGTGGGCTCTTGTTCTTCTTCAACCAAACGTATGTACCGCTGTCACCCCTCTCAACCTTCTCAACCGCTCACCCACTTGGATATAGGCATGCTTTCATCCTTGCTGAAGCCACTCCCACGCTCTCGCTTCAAGACCACAGCCGCCACAAGGATGAGCTGTGGATGGGGTACTCTAAGATTGACCGATCTTGGTCCGTTTGCGAATGGACCATTCAGCTAAAGCGCACGCGTGTTGATGGAGACGAAACATCTGATCAGCTGCCGCTTAACATCATTCCGGATCTGAAGGGCACCCAGCAGTTCTGCACTTACCCTTATGTGATTGATGCTCCGCGGATGCGGTTCTACGCCGGCTGCCCGATCGTTTCAAGAGGCATCAACATCGGTGCATTCTGCGTGCTGGATGATGAAGTACGTCCCGGGCTATCGGAGCAGGAAAAGACGTTTCTTCGCGAGTGAGTTGAGCCCATCAGTGAGGTCTTCGAGGCCACCAGTGGCACTAGGCGGTGCTTCGTGACATTCATCCCAGCAACACAACGATTCACGGCATACTTGCTGACTCTTCTGTCCATTCTTCCAGAATGTCGGTGACTGTGACACAGCACCTCGAAGGCATTCGTGCCCGTGTAGAAAGTGAGAGGGGATCCAAGCTCGTGGTTGCCCTGGATACATTCGTACAGAAGTCTTCGGAGTCGAGGACGCAGAGGCGTACCGGTAGGTACTTGTGGGCATAGGTTGCTCCTATGGCACTGGATGTTGCTGTACGAAGGATTGCTGACGGTTTCATCCTGCTGTCATATAGGTAATACCTCGCGTTCGCAAGGCCGTGGTCGTCCGGTTAGAAAAGTGCGTAGTCCTTTGGTTCATCAACAAACGCCACCGTACCCAGGTCAGACTTCTCAAGCTTCAGGACTGCCCTCGCCGCAGCGTGGCGACCGCTCGGATACCGCGAATAGCAGTAAACGGCCATCGCAATCTGATGTGGAGGCGGCAACGCATGCCCCACCACCGGACGGCGCTCATGAAAGCCATAGCGATCGCCATCCCAGCACCTCGAGCACGAATACCACACCAGATCATCCTCAGAAACAAAATGACAGAGGCAATTACGGAGAAGAGCTCCACGCGGCTGCTGTGGAATCTACTCTCAAGGCCACGTTCCAAAGGGCTTGTGGTCTCCTACAGCGAGCCATCGATGTCGACGAACTCGTTTTTCTTGATGCTTCCGTGGGCAGCTGGGGCGGCCTTGCGAAGGGCGAGGAGCTTTCAGAAGCACTCACCGATTCGGGCACTGGCGGAACAGATAGCGAGGACCAGCAACAACCCGTGCTGGAGTCGAATCGCTGTCGCATTCTTGGCCAGTGCCATGTTCCCAGTAATACGGCACTCAGCGAACCCTATTCGGCCAACAGCGGCATGAGCGAAGCGTTCTTGAAGACTATGCTTCGGAGATACCCCGATGGAAATATATGGAACTTTGACAGCATTGACGAGTCCACGTCCTCAGACGATATGTCGCACCCACAGGGCGCAGCTCGCACAGGCCCGAACAACACTACTCAGTCCAAGGCGAAGAACCTCAAAAAGAGTCGCAGGGGCGAGGTGGCTGAACTCCAACGCATATTCCCTGAAGCCAAGAATTTGTGTTTGTTCGGCCTTTGGGATTACACACGCAATCGCTGGTATGCCGCTTGCGTCCTGTGGACCTCTGATCCTATTCGGCTTTTTGCCAGCGAAAGCGAGATGAATTTTGTCGCTGCCTTTTGCGATGTCATCACCGCCGAGGTGCACAACCGGGAGGTTGAAAGGTCGGACAAAGCTAAGGCGGTATGTTACCTCTCCTCGACACAAGCCTTCCTCACATATGATAGATGACGCTGACTCCTTCCCCCACCTATACCAGACCTTTATCTCCTCCATCAGCCATGAGCTCCGGAGCCCTTTACATGGCATATTGGGTTCTGCTGAGGTCCTGCATGATCAACCACTCGACGATTTCAGCCAAAGCATGGTGGCCCAGATCACCGCTTGCGGGAAGAGCCTCCGCGACATCATTGAAAACCTTTTGGACTTTTCTCAGATCAACTACAACGCGAAACATGGCGCACGAAAGCCACGCAAAGACATACTCAACGGCCTCAAGTCTCCCTTGTCAACAGTCTCGCACCCTGGCACCGTCGATTCTCAACCCGATTCTCCAGACATCCGGCTCGACGATATCACGGAGGAGGTTGTGCAGTCGGTTGTTGCCGCATACCTCTTCAACCAGAAATTCGACATGAAGAAATCTGTCACAACCATCCTCGATATCGAGAACCCGCTCAAAGGTAGTTGGAACAGTAATATCGAGGTCGGCGCATGGAGAAGAGTGGTGCAGAATTTGTTGACCAACGCCTTGAAATGCACCGCCGAGGGACACATCTACGTCACCTTGAGGACCGAGCGTTCCACAAGCCCGACTACACGACTGAATGCCGTGCTCACCGTCCAAGACACAGGGAAGGGAATGTCACAGGAATTTGTTGACAACGAGCTATTCGCAGCGTTTTCCCAAGAGGACACTTTTCTAGAGGGAACGGGTCTCGGCATGCACATTGTTGCTCGTATTGTTCAGTCACTGAATGGCAAGATTGGTGTCCAAACGGACCAGAAGGGTGGCGGGACCTCGCTGTCCGTCACGGTTCCGCTAGAGGCTTCTTCACCGAGCAGCAAGGCTGGCGCTCCCATGCCGGTACCAGCGCGACTCAACGAATTGACCGCCGGCATTTTCGACTGTAGATCAGGCGAGTCGACGACAGCTCAGTCAAAAGCTCAAAGCCTTCTGCTCAAGACCGTCACAAAATCATGTCACCGCCAGGGCATCGAAACAGCTCGCATTGACCGCACAAGTCTTGCGCGCCCCAGGTATCTGAATATCATCACGGAAGAGGACTTGCTTCAATATCTGCGGCAGTGGGAAGCGGGCGAAGAAGGGGAAGTGCAGCACGCTCTTGCCAGCAAGCCACTAATTGTCCTCTGCAAGAGCGTAGATTCCGAAAGACACCTGAGGTCACGGCTTGACAGTGTACCCACCGGCCATGCTGTGGGATACGTCGTTCAGCCCTGTGGCCCGGCACGAGTGCGCGAGACCATTCTCTCAGTCTTTGAGAGAGAAGGGAGCTTCTCCAACAGCATCTCACGAGATCTGAATCACGACGCCGTCTCCGGCGCTCCGAGCACACCACTTAGCACCCGCAGGATGCCTGTGCGAGCGCACACAACAGGCGAAGCTAGTGTACAGAAGAAGGAGCCCAGCTCAATCTCCGGCAGTACTAACGACTCAACCTTCAAAATCATGGTTGTCGAAGACAACATCATCAACCTCCAACTTCTCCTCACCTACGCACGCAAACAAGGCCTCTCGTGCATCAAAGCCGAAGACGGCAAGCAGGCCTTCGAAGCCTACAAGCTCGCACACGAAACAACCCAACCCGACGTCGCAGACGGTAGCACCTCGCCTTCCCTCCCTCGTGTGATCCTAATGGACATCAACATGCCCACCATGAACGGCTTCCAAGCGACGACAGAGATTCGTGGATACGAGCGACTACATGGTCTGAAGCCGGCGAAGATTCTCGCGCTGACAGGGCTGGGGTCCGCGGAGAGTCAGCGGGAGGCTTATGCTTGTGGGTTCGATTTGTTCTTGAGTAAGCCGGTGCGGTTGAAGGAGTTGACGAAGATTCTGGAGGGGTTTAAAACGGATGGCTGAGCCGATATGCGGCAGCGGTGCTTATCGACTGGACCGATCATCGTTAAATCTGCACTCATCGGACGACGATACCGAGCCGCAACCTCGCACACCGAGAGCGAAAGTCCTGGCAACAAATTGCGACTCCGGGTGTCAACGGATTGCCGAACTCCAAACCCTCTGCACATACCGCGACCTGGAGTCAGAAGGATTGCTGGATCTTGGACTACTAACTGACCTGATTACTCACCGAACGAGAGTCAAGGAGGGTACGCCAATCTACAAGGCCAAGGCGCGGCAAAACGCTCCCGACAAAGAATGGTGGATCCGCAAGTACGTCCTTGACGGCCTCGAGAGTTGGATGTTCAAGAGAGCGATCTATGCCAATGGACGGCTATGACAGTGGGGAGCAGACCCGGCACTGGCGAAGTCCACACCACCCGCGTGTGGACGTAAAATCACTGCAACCCAAGCACCTCCTTCAACTCCGCCACCTCCGCATGGTCCTGCGCATGCCGCATCCGCTTGAACCACACCACCTCACCCTCCACAAACAACATCTCGCCACCCAGCTGCGATGGACTACCGCCGGAAAAGACATTCGTCGGATCCATCATGGCGGCCTTCATGGAGAGCAAAGCCGTCTTCACCGGCCCTTGCTTCACATACGATGGTGTGCTGTCTCCGGTGCTCATGCTGGAGAGCATGCCTAGTTTAGCGTATAGTTTGCGCGAAGGATCTGTGTAGACCGGGAAGCCGGTGTCTGCGCCAAGGATGTTGTGCATGGTGCGGGTGCGCCAGGAGGGTATGGGGGTCACGTCGCCGCAGCCGATAATGGTCAGGTTGGTCCTGGGCGTGCTGGACGAGAGGAGGGACGGTGGTAGCTCCTGGCTTATGGTTCGGATGTAATCTTCGCAGGACTGAGAGGGCGTGTGTTAGTGGGTGGTGGATGGCCGGCGGGAGTGCTACGTACACCACAGAAGTAATGACGGATGAAAATTGTGAGATTCTGAGAGCCACTTCTGTCCTCGTACAAGGACTTGAATAGGACTTCGTTGCCTTTCTCGTCTTTTACAATGAGGTCGCCTGCTTCTCTGAGCGTTTCAGCGGTTGGAAGCTCGTATTGGGGTTCGTGCTTCCCTCTGCCGTGTTCACCTGAGGTCGTGGCCATTGCTCGCTGAAGGAGACTTGACCCAATGCTGTGCTTGCGACAATTCAAATGTTGTTAGGTGGATTTGGGAACCAGCGGTCAACGATAGGGACCTGAAAGTATTTGCTGCGTAGCCAAGGAGGGAGGGGCTGGTCGTTATCCAGTCCAGGCGATTTATACGAATGCGATTCTGAAGCCCAACTTCATCCTGGCTGAAATACGAGTTCTACACCACCTTATTACGTCAATTCGACGGCCAACAATTCAATGCTGTATTAAATCTCACGGACAAGTCGACACCATGGCGACCATTCACGGTCTATCGGACCAACGGCAAGGCGACCCAGAGGCATTACTTTCGACTTCAACACCACGGGTATAAAGCGCCGCTTCAGGGAGCAAGAAGTCCACCGGCATGGGAGAAGACCGCTCAGAGAGCAAGACTCGGAAGAAGAGCATTCCGAAGAATGCAAATGCTGCGATAACTATCTCTTCATCGCTGCTCCCAAACCTTTCATGAAGCGTATTCAAGAAATGTCTTCCGGCAACGTTCCGTCTGCCAAAACACTTCCTGATCCTCAAGTCAGCATGGCCGCCGGTCTGCAGGACTAAGGTGATGGACCAATTTGGGATCCAGGACGCTGGTGACCTTCCTACCACTGACTTCATTGGCTTTGGCACTCCCTCTTACCATTGACTTCATTGGCTTTGGCACCCCTTACCATTGACTTCACTGGCTTTGGTCTTCCCTCCTATCCGTTTGAGAGTTTACTCTTGAGCCTGCACCCCTATCGGCTGGAGAGTTTACTCTTCGGCGTGCACTCCTACCCGAGAGTTTATCTCTCGTGGGCTTCAATCCTACTCACCCGAGAGTTTATCTCTCGGGATATGAGAAGTAGCCGGCCAAACCGCGCGAACTGTTTTGATATTCTGTTTGCCCCGATGGCATGGCGGTCCTTGATGGCACCATTCGTATTCATGAATGTCGTTGGCTTTCCGGTATTCGTAGAGGCATGACGCCATGTAGACTCCCGTGTCGTTCAACCAGATACTTCTAGTCTCGTACCTCCACTTCGTAGCCCATGCTGCTGCATTGCTGTCTCCGGGTACAGAGGGCGATCATCTGCCGCAGATAGGTCTGCGGTAAGAAGTCCGTAAATCTCGAGGCATTGCCTCGCATTAGGCTAAATGGAAATATGGCTCAGGATGGTCTCACAGCTGCCTTTTTGGGCAAGTGCCGAAGTCTGTCCAATGGGTGTGGTTTCTGCATTGTGGATCTCCTACAGAATGGGAACTGCGGAGTGTAGCGCGTGGGGTTGCGTGGAGGAGAAGGAGGAGAGGGAGGAAGGGTTGGGGAGACGGCCACCGTGAGCGGTCAACGTCTGGATAAATGCGAGGACGCCAACGTCTGGGAGCTACTCTGAACAGAGAAGCCCCGGCAATGAGGGTAGATCGTTACTCAATATAAGCTCACGAAGCTTCTCAAGTATTTGAGAGAGACATCCAAGAAGTCTTGTCCTTCCACCATCAGCCTCCCCTCAACCTCCACCAACCATGGCACCACCACAGAACAACATCGTCACCAGCACCAACCGCGGCGACACCACGATCAATGTCCGGGAACTCCTCCAGCAGCCATGGTACAAGTATCCGCACCTCAGGAAGCTCTACGCCTGGATGTCGGTGGTCCTGCTCGTCCAGGCAACGAACGGTCTTGATGGTATGGTGCTAATGTGCAAGATCAATCACAACGATAGCACTGACTACATTGACAAGGATCAATCATGAATGGCATGCAAACGCTCACTTACTGGCAAAGCTATTTCAATCATCCGACCGGAGCTCAACTCGGCCTGTTCAATGGCACACAGGGCCTGGGTGGTGTTGTGTCGCAATTCTTTCTGTGGTGGTTGGTTGAGAAGATTGGCCGAAAGCTCACCATCATTGCTGGGGCTGTGATCATCATCATTGGCGTATTCCTGCAGTCGTTCGCGAATGGCTTGGTCATGGTGTGTGCTGGAGTGTCTTGAAAAGCTACCGCATGTCACTGATGCCTGCTCTGCTTTTAGTTTGCTTGCGCTCGTGCAGTCATTGGCCTTGGACTGAGCTTCGAGTATACTGCTGCGCCAATGCTGGTGACTGAGCTTGCTCACCCAACCCATCGAGCGCAATTGTCGACACTCTTGAACACCCTGTACAACTTCGGTGTAAGTCAATGTACTTCCGACAATGCTTTTGCAAGTATTGACGGTAGTGGAACAGGCAACCCTGGCTGCGTGGATCACTCTCGGTACACTCCAGATCCAGTCCGATTGGAGTTGGCGCAGCGTATCGCTGATCCAGATGTTCCCGTCCCTTATCTCCATCACGCTCACATGGTGGGTTCCGGAGAGCCCCCGCTGGCTCGTTTCTCAAGGCCGCAATGAGGAGGCATACAAGATCCTGCTGGACAACCACTGTGGTGGAGATGAGAGTGACCCTCTGACGTCGTTTGAATTCAACGAGATCCAGTCCACGTTGACCTTTGAGAAAGAGCACAGCACTGGCAGCTGGCTGGACCTCGTTCGTACGAAGGGAAACCGACACCGGACCTGGATTGTGTTCACCTGCGCGATCGCCGCACAAGCGTCTGGAACAACGTTGACTGGCTATTATCTGGCGGTGGTCCTGCGAACGATTGGTGTGACGAACGCGCAGCATCAGGCGATCATCAATGGTTGCCTGACGATGTGGAACATGGGTCAGTCTTTGATGAGCGAGTGAGTTTACTTATCTGAGGTATTGCTGACACTTCCACCGTATAGGCTGGGCTTTCTGGGGAGCATTCGTGATTGACCGCTACGGCCGTCGACCAATGATGCTGACATCCTTGACTGGCATGTTGGTGTTTGGTTTCATACCCTGGACTATCTGCAGCGGTGTTGTAGGTTCCACAGCTCGAAAGATCTGGTGCGCGCGCTGACTGAGATGGACCAGTACAACGTCGATGGCAACGTCCGCGCCGGGCAGGCTTCGCTCGCATTCATCTTCCTGTTCACGGCCTTCTACAGCACCGTATGGAACGGTATACTGACAGGTTACACTGTCGAGGTCATGAGCTACGACATTCGGTCGAAGTTGATATGCACACAGAACCTGCTCGTCCAGGCCACGATCACCGGATTCAACTACCTCAATCCAGTCGCGATTGAGCATATCTCCTGGAAGTACTATGTGGTTATCTGCTGCATCATCCTGTTAGAGATCGTCCTGGTTTACTTCACCTATCCTGAAAGTAAGCGCTCTTCTTCTGCGTGCGGCTGTCAGGCGGGATGCATGCTAACGGTCCAACAGCATCCAAGATCACGCTTGAAGAGATCTCGACCATCTTTGATGGAAAGCATGCCGTGCACAACGACCTGCTGGCTAAGCAAGAAGACCAGGAAGAGCCGCTAGACGATCAGAAGGGAGTTGCGGTTGAGAGACGTGAGGTGTCAACGAACGAGGCGTAGTATCCAGTCAGTCAGGATCTCAATAGCGGACGAAAACTTCGTCGTACTGTCACCCCAGTAGTCGGATACCGTGAAGTCCAGTCGTGAGTTCTCCGTGGTCATCGACACGCGGTATCAAAATGCCTGATGAGGAGCAGGACACAATGGCATGAGGTTGATTGTGGCTTGGCGCATCTTTCGGAGGAACCTGTGTCCGAGGTCTCTGCTTTAATTAGACCTCAGCTTTAATTGGTAGGTCCTCCACCACTTTAATCCCGCCATTGGGGGCTGATTCCTGCACGATGGCACATTGTGCATGCTTGCCATTGTTCCGTACAGTAGTCCATCGGGGGACGAGATGGATCGAAACCATCAAAGGTATCGCAGAGCTCCCAAGGATAAGCCGTTGCGCCGGGAGTCGACCAGAGGGAATACTGGCGATGCGAAGCAAACCTCGCTACTCCTCCAGACAGAAGAACGACAGCTTTAGCAGCAAGGCTAGAAAGACTCGAAGGATCACTGGAGGCTAGATATAGCAGCGCCTCCTGCACAATCATTTCATGGCCTGTCCTCTAAAAAAGCCATCTACTCAGCCGCTTCCGCGCTGAGTGCCTGGGTAGCCCTTGGATTGGTAAGGTGGATACACATACTCTCTTCATCTTCTGCTCCGAAGTACCGGGATCGCTCCTAGGTCAACAGACAGCGTCTTGAATCTCTCTTCCTCTTGTTCTGCGGCGTGCTTGGAAGAGAAGGGCCGCACTTATTAGAAGGCAGAATGCGATGTACTGCTCGCCCATCGAGCAGGCGGATAGCATTCCCACTGCGCGCAGTCTTGTTCGGTCTACTATCCTTCCTCATAACATCTGCGCATGGAAGATTGGTGAAGCGAGACGAGGTCAACTACTGCATCAACCCCCCAGCCGCGGGGCCATCGGAGGACTTCTCGGACAACATATCTTTCACGGTCGGCTCCGTCGTTGACATTGGGTGGGTGACAGACTATCCGTCTGTTGCCTTGCAACTATGCCAGCAAGGCCCGGACTCTACCGCTGCGTGCTACCCGCTGTTTCGCAACCAGGTCTCGGTGACGTCTGTGCAATGGACGGTGGGCCTCGGGGGCAGTGGGTTCATTCTGAGCGACGGCCAGGGTACGTGAGGAGACAGGTCATGACCTTTGATTGCTCGCTAACCTCTGGCCCCGCGATAGTCTTCTACTTCCAGGTTTTCAATGGCAACCTCGACTCCGAGGATACCTTCACATGCCACTATTTCAACATTGTCGAGAATGGCAAGCAGACCACGCAAAGTGTCGTCACCGCAACAATGAATCCTGGCGCTGTCGCCGCGTCTTCCTCATCTGTCGAACCCTTCGTCCAGACCGTTACGATGACCCCTAAAATCACCCTACAAGCCGCTGTTGTCTCCGCAACACCTTCGTCTTCGGTCAGCTTTACAAGTACGACAAAGGGCTCAACACAGAGTCCGAGCATTACCAGCGAACCTTCAAGCTCCGGCCTCTCTCAGAGCGCCAAAGTCGGAATCGGCGTCGGTGTGGGCGTGGGTGTGGTCTGCCTCGCAGTTGGGCTGCTGATAGGCTTCTGCCTCTGGCGACGAGGAAAGCAAAAGTCTGCACAGACACAGGATGCACAACAGCAGCAGCAAGACCCGTTCTTGCCTGCAGTCTACCAGGCCAGCAGCGGCGAGACACAATCCGCCTTCAGCGCGGATCCGAAATATGCACCAATGCAGCAGTACGGCTATCATGGTGGAGAGTTGCCGGTGACTGAGCGGCCGGCAGAGATGGCTCATGGGGGCTCGCCGACGCAGGAGTTGCCGGGTTCACAGCCTTTCCAGGCGTATAGACCGGGTGCGACATGAACATGAGCCCGGCGATGTGCATAGAGTGCGAAGCGGCATAGATTTGCTTGACATTCTTGTTTTCAACAGCGAGGAGTTGGAAGGTTGTGAGCTTTAGGAGTGCTCCATTGCGACTGCGATACCACAGAGTCTGTTAATGACTATATGCATTTGTACAAGATCAGGTCGGCTACTGAGATCAGTACATCATCTAAGAGAAGGGCATGTTCTCACGACAACGTAGAGCCTCTTTTCGTCATCACATCCGCTGCAGTGGCATCAAATCCATCGGGATAGCAGAGAAGAGAGTGCTCATTCAACCGATGAACGAAACGTCCCATGGCCACCAAGCCTTCTCTTCAAGAACAACAGCCGGTGTAGTAGCATCAAGATGCTCACTATCAGGGAGAAGCCGCGACTCGAATGCTGGGAACCACGCCACCTCTGGCGTAGCTTCTAGGCACAACGGCCTGAGAGCAGTCGGTACAGTGGCACGAAAACGAGTCGTTTCTCCGAGAGCATTCCGACAGTTCGTCGAGCGTGTATGCTTCTCCGCTACGCAATTTGGTTCTCACGGGCAGTTCAACGGAACATCAAAGGCATTCGCGGCTTCGAGAGCCACAATATTTACCAGGTTCTCAGGCTGTATAAGGTCTGCTATAGCTGCCTGGGACTGTGTCTCGACGGTCGGAAAACGCCACATAGAAGGTGCTACAGCCACCACAAGCGCTTTGTGTCTCGGAGAAGCTTACAGAAGCCACCTATTGTCTCCCACTCGCCAGATAGGCCTCGTGCAGCTTCTTCTGCCTCTCCCAGTCCTTCTTGAGTTTTTTCACTCTCGACTTCGCCAACGGCTCACCACTAGCATCCTTGGTCGGCAACCCCTCCTCATCCCACTCGGAGAACTCCTCATCCGCCTTGAACATTTCGACGGGATTCAGTTTGCCCTTCTCCAGCTTCTCTCGCTCCGCTGCAGCGGCATCAGCCTTCGCCTTCTCCTTTGCAGCGGTTTTTGATGCGGCCACTGCTTCCCGGTCTGCCTTCTCTTGTCGCAGGGATTGGGAGAGTGGCCGGACGAGGGATGGCAGACCCTCGCGGTCCTCGAGGTAGATGTCTAGGTTCCAGAGTACGCGATCGCGGAGATCGTCGCAGGCGGCGAGGTAGTCCTTTGGCGGTGCACCCTTCTTGTGTAGGCCCACAACCGTGCGCTGGAAGTCGGCGTTCGCATTGGCGTACGGCTGGTTGGCACCAAAGGTCGTGTCCACATCTTCCATCTTACCTAAGGCGGTGAGGTTGATCCTGCCCGCTATCGCTTGCTCTCTCACGCGGTCGCGTAGGCGAGCTAGAGGTAGAATGAACGGCTTGGCTTTTTCGGGTATGTCGTTGCCGGACCATCCGACTTGGCCGGTGGGCGGTGATGGTTGCGAGTCGAGGCCAAACATGTGCACCATTTTGGTGATCCAGCTCGCAAGGGAGGTGCTTGTAGACAGCGCTATTTGCTTGTCAGGTGTGGAGTTGTACGCGGTGATGAGTTCAGTTATGACGCGCATTGCTGATGGTGTGTCGAAAGAGTCGGAAAGAGCGTCACCAAACTTTGCTTGGGCTTCGTCTAGTCGGAGATCCATCTCCGTCTTCTGTGACGCGACGGAGTTGCCGTTGCCGTTGCCGTTGATGTGTGGCTGTCGGGACTGGAGATCTCGAACCTTGAGAAAGAAGTTGTTGACACGCTCCTCCCAGGCCAAGCCAGCTTTGACAAGGTCAGGAGTAATCTCTAAACCGTCCTTCCAGTTGCCGAGGAGGAAGACGATGCGAAGCCCACGCGGCGTCCATGCACCCTCTGACAGTGCTTGCCTAATGGTAGTGAAGTTCTTCAGCGATTTCGACATCTTCGCTCCAGAGATCGATAGGTGGCCAGTGTGTAGGAAGTAGTTGACCCATTGGTGGCCAACGTGGGAGTCAGAACGATTGCACCAGTACGCTTCCGACTGCGCAAGCTCGTTGTCGTGATGCGGGAACGCCAGATCAATGCCGCCAGAATGAATGTCGAATTGCTTGCCCAAGACGTCTGATGCCATGGCACTGCACTCGATATGCCATCCTGGTCTGCCCTCACCCCACGGGCTTGGCCAACTCGGTTCGCCTGGTTTGCTGGCCTTCCAAAGCGCAAAGTCAGCAGCCGAACGCTTGAACCCGGTGTTCTTGGCGACCAAAGCGCCCTCGCCATCAGCCAGCATCTCCTTGTCGTTGCGGTTCCAGGGCTCCAGACGCGCGTAATAGCCGCCCTTTGACTCCCAAGCGCCGATGTCGTAGTAGACGCTGCCTTCGTGCTCGTACGCAAACCCGTTATCCTGTATGCGCTTCACGAAGTCCACAATTTGAGGGCCGTATTCAGTGACGCGAGTGACTTTGTCCGGGTATCGAACATTGAGCGCCTTCATGTCTTCGAAGAAACGCTCTTCGTGCCGCTTGGTGAGAATCGTAAAGATGCCGTGGTCGTTGCCTTTCACCGTTGACGACCGCAGTGAGTCGATGTAGGGTAACAGAACACCCGTGGTTCTCGATACATAGTCTTCGAGGGAGGGATCGGGAAGCAGCTGGGCTTCTGCTGCGGTTCGAGCAATGGTGAGGTGCATCTTGACCTTGGCCTCTTTGTCTCCTGGCGGAGTGCCGTCGTCCGTAACGCTCTTGCCCTTCATGACGTGGCCATATTTCTTGTCCGCTTCCTCACCAAACTGCTCTGGAGCCACCTGCGAGTCCAGCAAAGGTAGATTCTTCTGTGCATATGCATTCAGTGCCTCTGCCGTTGTCTGCCGAATTTCTGACGAGATGGCCTTTTCCACCCCGTTCGAAACCCCATCCTCCTGCTCGCGTGCTTTCCGATGCTCTTTTAGCCACTCGGCCAGAAGATGCTGTTGTCGAGCTGCAAGGATGATCTTGTCATCGACATCTGTGATGTTCATGACAAAGTTGACGTCGAAGTGGAAGTAATCCTTGAGTATTCGGCGTATGATGTCTTGAGAGACGTAGTTTCTCGCATGCCCGAGATGCTGTTCGCCGTCAGCCTCACAAGGCAACCATGTCTGATATGAAACTTACAGCATCATCGTAGACTGTTGGCCCGCAGGCATACCAGCTGACTTTCTTGGGCTTCAGCGGGTAGAAGGGCGTCTTGGTACGGGTGAGACTGTTGTACACTCGAATGTTGGGCGCTTTCGGGTCGATGCTATCGGACTGAGGAGCGCTCCATGGCGGTTGCTGTACCGCCGCCATACCCCGTGAGAAGGTGTATTTTGGTGGTGTGGTCGAAATCTGTGGGGATGATCTCGTTCGCGAGTTGTGGTGCAGTCTTGCTATGAGATCAGGAGCATGATCCAGACAGTGTCGTGTCGAGGAGAAGAAGGAGCGCATGAAGTTGGCTCATGGATGAGTCGAAGCCGCATTTTCCAATGTCCGTCAGAGCTCGAGGCAGCTGGACCCTTGCATGTCCCGCATCCTGCTTGCCGATCTCCGCCCGCGCCGTTCCCTTAGCTTCAACTCAAAGTGGCCGGAGCCCGGTCACACCCCCTTCCTCCACGGATACAGGTCCTCCGACGACATCAGCCCCACATGGATTCAATCGGCGAAGGAGAACAGTTTCAGCTCTTCCTGCTGTGTACGAGACAGCCGCCAAGGACTATCAACACGCAATCCTGGCTTCTCCAAGGCAACAAAAGCTTTGAAGCGGCCGCGTATGTCCGCGTTGGCAGGAGGCAGAAACATTTATCAAGAAGAGTCATTTGTAAGCATTTCAATGTGTATATCCCTCTCTTCAGCCTTCCACTTTCCCTACTGTGCCCTCAAAAGCAATCATGGCGGTCCTCGACATCTCAATCTACTTCGACTTCATCTGCCCATGGTGTCTGATCGGCCACAAGTCCCTCGACAAGGCCATCAACCTCTACCAACGTACCTACCCAGGCGGTCGGGATGACGAGATCCGATACAATCTTCTGCCATATTACCTCAAGCCAGATGCTCCACAAGGCGAGAGCGTCGCTGCGCTAGAAGCCATCGAGAGGAAGAATGGCAAGGAGAGAGTCAATGCCATCCGGACCCGACTGGAGCGCGTTGGGAGAGAGTACGGAATCGATTTCAGCATGGCTCACTTTGTCGGCAGCACGCGCGATGCCCATCGCATGCTGCGGTTCGCGCCAGTTGAGAAGCGGAAAGAATTGCTCGAGGAGGTGTATCGGTTGCATTTCGAGTCGGACCTGGATATCACTTCTCACGAGGGTCTTGCGACGGCAGCTGAAAACGTGGGCTTGAGCCGGGTAGAGGTGCTGCAGTTTCTCAGCGGCCAACAAGGAGGCGAGGAAGTGGATGAGCTGGCGGCAAAGGCCCGGAAGCAGGATGGTGTCGCCAGTGTGCCCACCGTTGTCATTGGTGACCGGCGGCTGGAAGGTGCAGAAGACGTGGGCGAGTTCTACGAAGCATTGATTGCTGCGAAGGAAGCTGCGTCTGGCTGAGAAAAAGGTGATGGGTCGAGATGGACCGGACGCATCTTTCTGCCGGGTCTATGGAAGTTCCTTCTCAACATGGTCTAGGATTGGACGATATGTCTCACTGCGCCAAAGGCGTTCAGATACTCTGTTTGGCATTTTGTTGGCAGACCGCATGCAAGTCCGTTCCTGTAGATGCCAATGATACCAAATTTACAGCTTGCCAAATATTTGGTCCTGAATTGATAGTAACCAAGTCAGCACATTCTTGTTATCGAAGAATAGTTTTCGTGAAGATGTCTTTTATTATCAAGGCGAAAGATATGTGGTCGAAGCTTCTGAGTCAGCCACCGCGTCACTTTCAAAGCGGGTGGCCGGGAGCTTGATTCTGCGGATGCAGACGGGTATGGACGCTATCAGAAACAACTTTTTGCGCGCCAACATCTTTCTACACACCATTGGAATCGTCACGGGCATAGCATAGCATTGAGGTAACATGGCGAGCAAGGCGCCCACCACGGGCAACCTCACGCCCGACTTCGTGGCGACGGACTACATGAAGTTCTTTGGAGCTGGCGCGTTGGCAGCATGTGGAACTCACGGTGTATGTACGCGCGCGGTCAAGCAACTCTGACCAGCTTTTAATGTTCGCAGGCCGCCACGCCAATCGACGTTGTCAAGACGCGCATCCAAGTCGACGACAAACTCAAAGGCCAAAACATGCTCCGCGCAGGACGATCAATCGTGGCCGGCGAAGGAGCG
The DNA here is from genome assembly GCF_035928015.1 of Saxophila tyrrhenica. Lineage (NCBI taxonomy): Eukaryota > Fungi > Ascomycota > Dothideomycetes > Mycosphaerellales > Extremaceae > Saxophila > Saxophila tyrrhenica. The sequence goes on along the minus strand of NW_027041751.1, from coordinate 450,723 downwards.
GCAGCTCTTCTCACAGGCTTCGGGCCCACAGCTGTCGGCTACCTCGTGCAAGGCGGTGGCAAGTTCATGGGCTATGAGTTCTTCAAAAAGAAGTTCGTCGACTGGGCTGGGACGGAGCAGGTGGCGACGAAGTACCGCATGCCCATCTACCTGTCCGCATCAGCAGCCGGAGAGTTCTTTGCCGACATCGCGCTGTGCCCTCTGGAGGCTACGAGGATCCGACTGGTCTCGCAACGAGGGTACGCTACTGGCCTAATACCCGGCTTTGCACGTCTGGCGCGGGAAGAAGGCTTCCGAGGATTCTACTCTGGTTTCGTGCCTTTGATCTTCAAGCAAATCCCGTACGCTGTGGGTCAGTTCAGCGTACACGAGTTTGCGAACGAGGCAATCTTTCGTGCCATGGGTCCGGAGCGGAAGGCCAAGCTCAGCCATATCGAGGCGACTGGTGTTGAGCTCGCATCCGGCATGACTGCAGGTGTCGCGGCCGCTGTGCTCAGTCATCCTGCTGATACGCTGTTGTCGGCCATCAACAAGGGTGCTGGTGACAAGGGTCAGTCTACCACTGGGAGAATGTTTTCTTTGGCGAGAGAATTTGGCCCGAAACGTCTCTTGCTTTCTGGGTTGGGGCCCAGGGTGGTGATGACCGTTGGCTTGGTATGTTGCTGAGCCCTTGAATAATTTCCCTGATAAATTGTGTGAGATATCTGCTGACGTTTGCTCCAGGTCGCTGGACAATTCGTCATCTATGCGCAGTGCAAAACATTGGTCGGCGCGCCGCCAGGCATCGAGATCCATAAAGAGGACTAGATATCAAAACATTCACCACCATATTGAAACATATGAGGCAGATCCCTTGCTGGGATGAACAGCAATACCTGGGACCCCAGCACCAGCACTTCGACTGGACACTTGACTAGCAGGAGCGGAGAAGATCGGGCAAGCTTTCCTCTTATGTACAGCCGCAAGGTTATCCATGCAAGATCCTTGGTTTTGGCTCTTCAATGGGGGTCGAATTACAAGGAGGCTGTGTTTGGCGATAGAAATTGACGACGTGGTATGCTGATACTGGTACATAGACAGACCGCTAATATCTGTAGGCCGCCGAAAAGGCCTAGCCTTCTCTTCCAAATCTTCCCTCACAATTGACTTCCCTTCTCCACATCTGGCTGCCCAAGGCCTCCACTACAGCCACAGTCTCCATCTTCCCGAGGGAGTAGTAAAACCTTATGCTGAAACCTTATCCCGCGGACCGGACCACAGCAGACCCGCGGGGTGCGAGATCGCTCACTGGTTGATCTGGATCTCAAATTTTACGATCCATTGCTTCTTTACCTAGGTATGTAGTTGGCAAATCGTCAGTCAAGCACGCGCCACATGCATACGTCGATCTGGAGCCACTGCGCCGGAGCTGCTGCTTTCGCATGACCTCACCTACCTGCCTTTTCACAAGGCTCACCCGTCTGCCTCCTACATTCCCAAACAAGGGCCCCCTCAGACAACTCAAACGGTCCAAGCAACATGAAAGCAGAAGAAACCACCATTCACAAGACTGGTCGTGAAGGCCCACCAGATCTCCGACTCCTACATTTCAATGATGTCTACCATCCAGCGACTGGGACCGAAGACCCAGTGGGCGGTATTGCGCGTTTCCAGACAGTGTGCAATTACTACCGGGACGACGAGAAGTTCAAGGATCTGCCCAAGGCTATGACGTTCTTTTCTGGTGACGCTCTGAACCCAAGCCGCGAAAGCACGGTGACGAAGGGTGCGCATATGGTGGAGGCGCTGAACAATATCGGGATTGATGCGGCTACCGTTGGGAATCATGAGGTGAGTTGTTGGATCTCTAGCGTTTTGATCACCTACCTGGGTGGAAATTGGAAGCTGATGAGAAGCTTAGTTCGACTTCGGAGAGGCCAACTTCAAGAAGCTCGCTCAGAGATGCGACTTCCCATGGCTCCTCGCCAATCTCGACGACCCAAATGCGGGAGAGAACATGTGTTTTGGCCAATGTGAGAAGTCGAAAATTATCGAGGCATCCAACGGGCTCAAAATTGGGATCCTTGGGTTGGTGGAAAAGGAATGGTTAGAGAAGATCAACACCTCTCTCCCAGCCAGCCTCCAGTGGAGAGAGCCGATCGAAGTGGCCAAGGAAATCGCTCCTCAGCTGCGGGAACAAGGCGCCGACATCGTGATCGCATTAACCCACATGCGCCAACCAAGAGATTTTGCTTTTGGCGACGGCATTCCTGAAGGTCTGATCGATCTCATTCTCGGCGGCCACGACCACGAGTACGAGTACCAGGTCTTCAAGAGCGGAGCCACTTTCCTACGATCTGGATCTGACTTCAAGAACCTCAGCTACGTCGAAGCTCGACGCAAGGAGGACGCGAAAGGATGGGATTTCGACATCGTGAGGCGAGACATCGTTCGCGAGATCCCGGAAGATGAGAAGACCTCTGAACTGGCGGAGAGGCTGGTCCAGGACGTCCACAGGAAGCTCGGCAATCGGATTGGCTTCACATCCGTCCCTCTGGACGCCAGATTCGACACTGTTGGGCAGCAGGAGTCGAATTATGCGAATTTCGTGGCGGATTTGATGCGCTTGTACTACGAGGCGGACTGTGCAGTGTGCACAGCGTTCACCATCAAGGGCGATCAAGTGTACCCGCCAGGCGAACTCTTCCTCAGGAATCTTGTTGACTGGTATGGAGACATTTCTCTGTGTGCGGTTGCTGATGCATGCTGATTGAGCACCCAGTCATCCGTTCGAGGACCCCGTGGTGGTGGTTAGGGTCAAAGGAAAGGCGCTTCGCCACGCTTTGGAGAATGGTGTTAGCCAGTATCCAGAACCCGCTGGTGAGTATCTTCAGAAATTCGATTTGGGAAGAGGCATACTGACAGGTAGTCGTTAGCTTGCTTCCCGCAAGTCTCCGGCATCAGGTACTCCTTTGATGGCGAAGCCGAAGCTGGCAAGCGAATACGCGAAGTCGAAATGAACGGCAAGGCCTTGGACGAGAATGCAGACTACACAGTAGCGTGTCGAGCATTCCTGGCTTCAGCCAAGTGTGGGTGCTCTCTTCAAGTGCTGTTGACACATCCCATTGCTAATCATCTCCAGTGGGCTATGAACAATTCCGCGTCCACGCCGAAGGCGGCGGAGCAGAAGAGGTCGTCTCAGAGGAAGAGGGCGTTCTCGTATCTGGGTTGCTACGGCAGTACTTTGCATCAATCGAGATCGTCGACAGCATGAAAGGGTTGGCTCAGAAGGAAAAGAACCCCACATCGCAGTGGGACAGAGTCAACGACGAGATGGACAAGTCGCACCCACCTAGGGAGTCCTCGAGTGACGGGAAGAGTGGTGGCAAAAAGCGAAACGCTGATGATGGCAGTGACGACGACGAGGAAGTGAGTTCTCGGAATGAAGAACGGGAGAAGAGGTTACAGGTGGCGAGGAAGGTGCTCAAGCGATGGCGACGAGTGGCTGGAATTCAAGGTCGGCCGGAGTTGGCGAGCGAGCAGGAGCATGGCGAATTTGTTGTTGGGTGGACAAAGGGTATTGCGCCGAAGCTGGATGGGCGGATACAAATGGTAAGCGGTCAGGCTTGAGGGATGGCGAAGTAAGGTAGGCTTCCCGCCCAAGCATAGTTGTATTATCGAGTCTTGCATTAGACGGCCGTACTAAGTCCTCCAGCAGATATAGTGAGCGTCCGCATTACATCCCTCCGTCATAGTTTGCATCAGTGCTGTTGATACCTGGCAATGAAGGCAGATGATTATGCTTCCATCATGCAAATTCGTACAATGTCCCCCAGCAAACCCAAACGCCATAGAGGTCAGGCATCCAGCCTCTCAAATGCTGCTGCTACTCCGGTCATGAATTCTTTGCTTCCTCGTCCTGGCCTGTCCGTCCAGGCTGTTGACTTGTGGTCGATGCGGCTTCTTGTTGTGCTCGAGCAGCCGCCGCCTTTGCTTCTGCAGCGGCTTGCTCACGGAGCTCCAGGTCCCTCTTGAATCGTGCAACAGAAGCTATGAGCCGTTCCTCGGCCATCTTCGATGGCTTTGGCGGCTCGTATGCTGCAGGTGGCGTCCACGCGGTTCTGTCGTGCGTGTTAGGTAAGGCAGCCATGGTGTGTAGGAGAGTGGAGGAGCATACTCCCGCTGGGATGGGCTGGCGGCGGAGACGCCATTCGAAGAGACCGTAGGTTGTGTATCGCCGTTGGCGGCCATGGCTGAGGTGGATGAAGTCATCGAGGGCCTCTGAGAGCGGATGTCTGGTCGTGTGATTGTGCAAGGAAACACCTGCGGTGGTCACACGCTTTTGAGTCGGCCCTCATGCATACCCGGCAGAATGGCTCGCGTGCTCCCCTTGCGGCAACGAACGCTGCAGAACAACCCAGACGGCGTTTGCGACGAGACATGGACGAAGCCCATTTGCATCTTTTCTCGGCTGCCTGCATCTTCGACGGGTCAGGCCCAACGGCATCGCCAGGCGTGCCAATGGGATGGGATGCCGAGCGGCCTAGATCAGCGCCCGGCGAAAGTCTGCTCGAGCGCGACGCGAACCACGTCGACGCCCGCAACGTTGCCTCCCGCTCAAAACCAACCACATCGTAGATACGTCCTGACCGCCGGGCGTCGACGAGCACGCCCGGAGGAACACCGCATGACATACACCGTACTCGGTGCTGCACAGCTGTCTTCGCAGGCCAAGCGCCTGTCTAGCGGTCATTCCTGCCCCCCCTGCTCTGCTGCATGAGCACTCAATGCACTCCACCCAAACCAGTCGCACGCTTGGGAGCTTGAACCGGAAGTGCAACCCGTCATCACTCGATCGCTCTTGGAGCGATCCAGGGAAGGCATAGGCATCTGCATTGGTGAGAGGCTCAAGCACACACAGATGCGGCCAAGGTAAGCGAGCGACACCGGGCTTGCAGACTGCATGCTCTGTGTGACCTGGTGACTCACCGTGGCGCTCTGGATCTACTACCTCCATCCCGTTCCTGACGGCCAAGGCGAGCGAACCACGGATCGTGCGTTGGCGACAGCAGTGAACAGCTGCCCTCTCGCCTCGTCTTTCGCTTGTCCATATTTTTAGCCGATACAAAGATGGCAACTGTGGCATCTTCCGCAGCATCTAGAGACGAGAGACATCGCACACCCTTGCCGCAACAGGCAACTGAGGTGGCCTTGACTGGGACCGCCAGGCCGGCCGTTCGTCTTCACGCCTTGGATCATCTATTTGCAAGCCACGAGCGTCCAGAATGTCGCAGATCTCACACCTCCCATATTGGCGACTCTTGGAAGTCTCGCGAGTGCACGGCAAGCGGCCAGGGACATGCAAATCTGGAGACCTGCACAACATGCACCGTCGACCCTGCTAGGCTGTTCGGCTGCTTGCACCCGACATGGAACTACTGAACGGCAGCGCACTTGTCCATCCTCCGCATGGGCCAATGGCAGAGGCTTGCTGCATCTGGGATCTCAAAGCTGACTTCAGCTCTTTCGCTACGCCCCAGTACGTGATGCTCTCCAGGCTAGGAACACGGATTTGAGACGTAGCCCTTCGGAATCAACCAGACACTTCGGATATCTCATTAGACGGTCTTTCAATACGACGACTGTGGCACCGTACATGGGGAGGATCGGAGTCCGCAGACCCCGTTACACCACGCCGAACATGTGTTCCACCGCCTCCGCCGTTCGTCCCAGTGCGTGCGACCTTTACAGCCGTCGGGACGCGGCATTGCGGAAGAGCGCGAGGACCTGCGGTGTGACGAGGCCTTTCAACGTCTGTTCGCGTGCTCGACGAATGGTGTAAGTAAGACATATCTCGAGCTGTTCGACCTCGGGCATGAAGACCGCCCACTGCTTGGTCACCAGACACTGGGTAAGCTGGCGAGAGGAAGAATTCCATGTCAAGTTCGCAAACCTACGGAAGCTACGTCTTACGCTGCAAGCATGGACCCTACGATGATTCGCTTGAAGTCGCAGCTCTGGGTCTTCATCAGCAATCTGTCGGCGCATGCCGTGCATTTCGTTCTACAGCACCCTCTACGCACAGATGGGAATATTGCAATTTGCGAGTATTTCCGAGAATCCACGCTAACATATCCGAAGGCGAGCCCATGCTCGAGAGGTAGGTTGTTTCGTTCCTTTGCTGCGTAAAGCTGCCCCGTGGTCTGAGGAAGCGAAGTAGGTCGTCTGACTTCCGGCAATCGAAATGTGCATGAAGCTGCGTAAAACACATCCTGACCCGACTCGCCAGACAGACCAACCCGTACATTTGGCGCAATGCACTAGGTCCCCCTCTCGGAACTACAATCTGAATCGACGATGGTATCGAGCGCAGGATCACTCAGGCTGTCTTATTCGCTGAACGCCACCACCATCTTACCGAAGTCGCCATAATCGCCGGTAACGACATCTCCAGTCCCCTCGGGGATAAGGACGACGCAAGTTCCGGTCGTCACCCACTGCCTTTGCCCAAGCTCAATGCCGTTCTCGCTAAGCTCCTTAACAACCCAGCCCAGCGCGCGTCCCCGACACCTCCCAACACTTCTGCACCACTCCCGACTCGGACAAAGCTTCTCCCACCGCCTTTCCATCCCTTCACAGTATGTACTGACAGATCTCGAGCTCGCCAGTCGGCCGCCTCAGTACCCAGCACGAAGCTGTCGACACACGCATCATCAGCAGTTAGCAGCGGAGCGCCTGCAGCTGTTCAATCATCGTACTGCGAGTCCGGTACATCTACGCCTACGACAAGCTCATCCGCGTCCCAAGCGACCTCCGATGTCTCATACTTTGCCCGGCGAGGCGTGAGGACCCTGTCCATGCGAAATACGAGTTCCAAATTCGCGACTTGCATCCGGTTTGGTCCTAATTGTACGGTATCGCCTAGTTTGGTGACGCGTTCGTGGAGGAAGTGGCCGGCCGGGGAGTAGGAGAGGTTGGAGTGTTGGCCTGCGGTGCTTGCGGCCGCAGTTTTACTGCCGCAGAGACGAGAGGTGGTTAGACGGAGGACGTGCCACTGGATTGCATAGCCGTCTGGCACGTTGAGGGGGCGGATTGGGTCTGGGAGAAGTGGGAGGGTCGTGCCAGTTTCCCAGTGGGTGATGAAGGTGTTAGATGCTTCTACGTCCGGTGATGGCATTTTTGGTTTGGCACAGGAGTGTTCTTACTTGCTTCCAAGGAGATGTTGAGTCGATCCCGAGTAAGGTAGAGTTCTGTAGAGTTGGATGCTTTGACCTCTGATGAGGTCTACTCGTACATGGCATCACTACATGATGAGAGGATATTCAACCTCCTTTCGAGCGAGGAGGAGATGGAGCAGACAGGATGGAGCAACCCGTCTTTCGTTCTGTCCAGTGTCACCGTGATACCGGGGCAGATGCATGTAGTTTCTAATATGGAACTAAGCCTTCGATCACGACCTGCAGGCTCCTCCACCCACAAGCTTACTTCGTTGCCAAGGCCAGCCACTCATGTCGTTAGATGGTCGATCCTTTACATCACTTCTACTCATTGAAACGATCCTCGAAGTCGACACGACCTTTTCAAGCCGATTTTCAACTGCGACAACCTTCGTAATCTACGAATCAGAGCCTCCCAGTCGTCGTGACCTCTCAAGAGACCGGCCCAATCGATCATGGCTGAACTTCAGAAGCCTAGGACTCTCGAGGGCAAGATGTGGGTGCCATGAGTTTGACACTCTGGCGTCTCAGCGACAACCCTGACATTTCCGTAGTGCCATAGTCACAGGAGCATCACGCGGCAGTAAGAAAGCCCGGAGGTGTTGAGACGAGGAATACTGACAACCCTCGCAGTCGGCAAAGCCATCGCCTTCGACCTGGCCTTGCGTGGCGCGAAAGTGGTCATAACCTACTCCAGCGACCGCTCGAAAGCACCCGTAGAGCAGCTCATCTCCCAAATCAAGGTCGAAGCCAGGAGCTCAGCGATTGGCGTACAATGCAATCTACAGCACCTCTCAGCTCCAAAAGAGATCATCGACGCCTCCATCCAAGCATTTGGCAATCACATCGACATACTCGTGAACAACGCAGCAGCCATCTCAGCCAACTTCATCTCCGACATAACGCCAGAGTACTTCGAAGAAATCTTCAGCTTGAACGTACGAGCCCCGCTCCTCATGGTCCAGGCAGTGCATCCACACCTCCGTGCTCCGGGTCGCATCATCAACATCAGCAGCGTGGCAGCTCGGAACGGCTACCCTGGGACCGGAACCTACGCTGCTTCTAAGGCGGCGCTGGAAGGCTACACACGAAACTGGGCGGCTGAGCTTGGGAAGGACGGTACCACGGTCAATGCTGTTGAGCCAGGTCCTGTGGAGAGCGAGATGCTGGATCAAGTTGATCCCAAGACTGTTGAGGCGCAGAAGCAGCAGACGCCTGTTGAGCAGAGGGTAGGGAAGACGGAGGAGATTGCTGAGATTGTTGGGTTTCTCGCAGAGCCAAGATCATCTTGGGTCACTGGACAGTGTCTTAGCGCGAGCGGTGGCTATGCCACTTATTGATCGCCTCCGCGAAAAGGGTGCATCTGCCTCAAACGTCGATCCCCTCCAATCCAGATCGATCGAAGCAGTTCGTTTCCATATGAGCCCCCTCCAATCGAGCCACCTAGGCATCGCCTCTCAGTCTCACTCCACGCAGTTGAGCCTTATAGATCTGACTGGAACCGGTGGAACCTGGCAATGGTTCATCATTTCCGGAGTTTCGACCTGTACGACGGTCGATCAGCTGCTTGATCTTGACGTACTAATGTTGACGACAGAGCTTACGTGTGAGAGTTGCGAAGTCTCTACGCCGCAGAAGTTATCGGCGTACGATAGAATCGTACAATCTCCAAAGTCCGTTGGCTTGTTCCCAGGCCACCAGTCAGGCCCATGCCAAGCATAGGAAAATGCGTAGGCAACATGTGCGCGTTCGTCGTCAGGCCACCGATAGCATTCACCATCAGCTTCAATGACATCGGGAACGTGCTCTTTGACGTTGAAACCTTCGCCTTGGCAGGTTGTCTCGTTGTAGCGGTCGAACAAGATGTGGAAGTCGAAGAAAGGGATGTGTCCTCTAGGTGAAATCACTGGGAGCGCAGGTCGTGCCGTGACAGTCGAAGACAGCACAGCCATAAGCGCAGCCGTAAGCGCGGTCTTTGAAAAGGCGACCATAGCGAGAGTCTCCGAGGTTCGAAAATGCACACAAGTCTTTAATAGATGAGCTAAAAGTTGTGAGGATGTCTGAGCTTGCGAAGAAGATAGAAAGTTAGTTGAGTACAGTGCGAACAATTCTTATATCTGGTGGGTGGGAGGGTGGTAAGCAACATGATGACCACTACAGACAGCGCGATTGCTTACCTGGATGAAGATAAACGCCATATGCGGTCATCAAAGCCGTATCACAGCCGGTAGATCGATCCTCTCAACAGTATACTCGAGTGGCCCGCACTCGCTCAATCGGTTTTCATGTATATGGTGGTAAGATCGGCTGTAGAGGACTTGCCGAAGAGAGAGATACCTATAGGCCGCTTCCGGCTGGCGTTCTTGTCTACGTTTGAGATGCATGCATTCCGTAGCCCTTGATACGACGATGCATCACGTGGTGAAGCTGGAGCGGGAACGAAGGTGGCGAACGCAGATTGTATTGAGGACCGTAGCTGATGAGACCACCACAGTCATTGCAGTCTCTGGACCATAGAGCAACTCTACCATGTTGATGGAAGTGGCTTTTCCTATTCCACGCACACCAGCCTGACTGACTGAGCCGGAGGCAGGGTACGAAAACGCCCATTCAGATTGTCCGGACTTTGAACCTATGTTGTTCCATGTCAGCTTGTCCTCATATCACAGCTGTCCGAGGAATGCCTACATGATATATATACCCGGTCTCGGTAGCACAGTACTCGTCGCTATAGGAATACAGAGTGCAATCACCGTAGTCCGACGGGGCGTCTCCGGGCCACTAGGCGGGCCCGTGGCGTGCGTAGAAGTACGAGAACGCGGTATGCGCTCGCCCATCGTCCCAATTTTTGCACTGGCCATCGGCCTTAACGACGTTGCGATCCTGTACGTAGTCGAAGCTGAAGGGCTTGCCTTCGCATTTGGCCTCCGGGTTATCGTAACGGTTGATGCTGATGTGAAAGTCGAAGAAAGGGAGAAGTCCCCTCGACTCGATCTTGCGGGTTGCGGGGCGTCCTGCGACTAGCGAGAGAAGTGTGGCCACGAGCGCGGTCTTGAATGGTGCAATCAAGGTGGAAGCCTGTAAAAGCTGGAAGCGTGCAGACGTCTGAAAGGTGCGATGAATTTGTGCGAATTCCTGAGCCTTTGGGGAAAATGGCGAGTAGGTGGACAGCTTGGGCAAGCATCATATACTGTCCATGGAATTGAGGTAAGCAACATGATGACAACTAGCAGCGGGGCGATTGCGTACCGGAATAAGTCCGGAAGCCAGGTCAATCGTTTGAGCAGTCCTCCCGAGAGGTCTGTACACAATCAAGCGCATTTGTGAGCTCGTCGCAAGTGAACATGTGCATTGGCGAGGTGCTGATGCAACAAGATGCCACAGGACCTGATCAGGACAAGAGCCAAGGAGATGAAAGCAAATCAAGATGGGATCAAAGTATGACCTCGGTACCAAAGTATTGGACCGACCACTACCCGATGAATTAATGCTTACAAGCTCCACCATCTCAAAGTTTATTCTCGGTCTTGAACTTGTCCCATGCCTCGTTAAGCGTGCTGAACACAGCGGCGCTGACCATACGTTGCTCGGTGGTGGCATCTTGCGGGATCTGCAAAGCGTGTCAGAAAGGCTCTGCATGTACCGGGCCATCGTGTCCGCTCGACCGCCTTGATGGATGAAGGGGCTTACCTTGTCAGGGTGCACCTTACCAATCGCCTTCATATAGACGATCTTCACCCTTGCTGGCATGACCAGGTCCGACATCCCGACCTTCTTCCACCCAGCCTCCGGCCACAACACAAGATCCATGCTCTGCAACAAAGCTCTCAGGTTGTCACTCTTTCCACCCTTCCATGCCGTCAGCTTCGCGTCCACACTGTCACCGAGAGCGAACTTCTCGTCCTCTTCCCGATTCGCCTGTGCATTGGCGGCTCGCAACTTCTTGACCGCGTCTGCCGATGATGCAGAAGACAAGGTTGGCCGCTGTTGAGTGTTGCCCAAAGACTTCGTCGGCACTTTTGCGGCCGATGTACGAGTCGGCGCTGTAGGTTTCGCAGCTGCTGGTGGCTTCGGTGCTGCTGCCTTCTCACATCGGTCTCTGCCCCGCAGGCTGACAGTCCCTCCCACCCCTGCTTCAACAGCTTGCCGCCACACCGCAGCGGCATCATTGTATTTCTCCATGTGCTCCAGAGCTTCCGCCTTGCGCATGAGAGCTTTGCCATAGAACTCCTTCATCTCCTTGACCCCTTCGCCAACTCCAAGCTCGATGCTCTCGCCCGTGCCTTGGCTCGGCCCAATAACCTCAAGGGCGCGTTCGGCGTCCGAGACAGCAACCTTGGCGTCGCCAGTCTTGAGTGCTGTAAGGGACCGGTTGCTGAGGATCACAATTGTGATGGGATGGCCAGTCGGCAGTGGCATGAGAGCGGCAGTGTACGACTCGTGCGCAGCAGCATAGTCGCCTCGTTTGAAGTGCTCGCCACCGGTCTTCCGATGAGTCGCTGCGGCCTGCAGCGCGGTAGGCGACACGGCGGGGACTGTTCTTTGTGGCGCTTTGGGCCTTTGAGGAATCGGCGCTGGCGAAGGTCTTGAGGCTGGCACTGGCCTTGCGGAGGACGTCGCATTTGGCGGGACCTTGGCTGCGGGAGGCACTGACTCCGAGCTGAAGAGATCGACGTCCTTGTCGGCCTTCTGCTCAGGCTCGGGCGGGGGCTGGGCTGTCGGTCGTTTCCGGCGGGCGGGGCTCACATACGCCTGAGCAGTTTGTTCTTCGACTGCCTGTCGGCTGAGCTTCATCGCTGGCCGCCGATCGGAGGGAGTTGCTGTAGGCTGCGCAAGGTTGGGCCGCGCCGGTCGGGTCGGTAATGCTTCCGCCGGCGAACGCCCTCTGCTCGATGGATGTGACGGTGGCGATGGCCGCTTCATCCTTTCGCTGTTCTCGCGAGGGCCGTCAAGTGCAGCAGCCTCGTCAGTGAGTCCTGCTGCAAACGTGCGAGGTTTTGGTGCTGGAGCGTTTGGTTGACGTCGCCGCGGTGGATCCGATTCGACGTTCGGGTCTCGCATCCATTTTGGTTGGCTTGTATCTCCACCACCGGGCTCTTGTTGAAGTTCTGCAATGGTCCTGGCCATCTGTTTCTGACTGGCCTTCCACAATGAGTTTGCAGATTTCCACACCTTGCTTCCAAGCTCCTGAGCAACATGTGCCGCATCTTTGTCTCCATTCACTCCTTCACGCTGCCTCGCTGCGGAGTTCGACCGACCACCATCTTGGCTGCGCATCCATGCTGGTGTGTCCGCTCGTTCATCGCGCTGTCTTCGCTGCGGCGACCGGCTGCTGACTTGTGGACTTCGTGTGCGTGAAGCTGGTGTCTCGCCTCTCGCTTTCTGCCTCGACTCTTCGTGAGCTTGCTGGAGTAGCCAGCCAACTGCACCCTGGACATTGCCACCCGTCTCGCTCAACGCAATCCTCGCCGTGTCCACCGGAAATCCCATGTCTACCAACTCGGCCAGCGCTCGATCTTTCGGTGCCGCAGCAAGCTCGTCCTGCTCGTGCTCTGGCTCGTTCGAAGGCCGCCTCCTGTCACTGCCAAGCATATGCTCCTGCGAAGACTCGTCCGGGGCCTGCGACTGGGTTTGTGGGATTGGCGTCACCGGTTTCCCAAGGTCACCCAGTATGTCGTCGTCCTCATTGGTAGCTTCAGGTTTGGGCGCAGTAGCATGCCCATTGCTGGGGGAACGCACGCTGCCGAGGCCGAAGAGGTCGTCATCTCCTTCCACAGCCGCGCTGGGGGCTGATCTCGTTGGCATTGATTGCTGCGCAAACGCTGGTGTATTCCTGCCACTCGCACCAGCAGATGATGGCGGCGGCGAGAGGTGGCTGGCTGCATCGACCGGTGCGTCCTTGTTGAAGGCCGCCAGTATATCGTCATCGTCTTCCACAGGCGCTGCCGGACTTGGTTGTCGCTGAGCCGGTGTGGATCGACCACTACCCAATGTTTCCCAAAGCTGTGAACTCTGCTCTTGTTGTCTGCGCCTCTCCTCGATCAATTGTTTCTGTCGCTCTTGCATGGACACATTGGTGGTAGGCCTTTGAGTCTTGGGACCGAGAAGGTTGCCGAAGGAGTCATGGTTGGCCGGAGTCGTGGGTTTGGGGACGTTGGCCGCACTCGAAGGTCTGCTGAGATTGGCGGGTGACGCAGTGCCGGATCCTGGGAGCTGTGCCGGTCTATAGCCGCTGTAGGGTGTCGGTGGCACAGACGGCTTGTTGCGCCAGTCTTCTCCAAGAAGGTCGTCCATCACGGCGCACCCACAGGCTGAGTTGTTATCATGATCGGGCGTTTCGAAGTCGGAGAAGGTTGCCAGTGTTTGAAGTCGAGGCAAGGTCGACCTGGAATCAAGTTTCTCCGAAGCCGGCTGATCTCTTGGCATGAAGATGACTGTGCTTTTCGTCTTGTCCCGGAACACCGCTCTCCAGCATCAGAGATGGTGCGCGGCTCGAGCTATCGATGCATTCTCGTCTCTCGAGGCTCTCAACAACTCCTCCAGCAGCTCCAGCAGGCTCTGAGACTTCTCATTCCGCCCGAGATGGTGTCGTTGACCCGCTGGACCTTCAGAATGGCGTACCATGGACTTCAAGCTCTTTCCACGGAGATATTTGCTAAAACGATGCAAGTATGGACGCTCTCCTGGCTTAGCAGCTTCCGTTGTTCGTCCTGGATGGGACTCAAGTGTTTTGACAGCGCCTGCGACCCGGAGATGGCAGTATTCGGTCGAGAGAACACCGGCAAGACTCGTCTGTGAGCAGGGCGGTGGGCGGCTTGCTGCCTTCTCCAGCTTCGCCTGAGCTGAGAAGCGTGATCAGCGTTTGGTGTACCGGCGCATTCGCATACTAGGTGATGGAGAAATCTGGTGTGAGTTTCGTTGATGCCGCGAGGGGAGTTGTCCGTCTCCAGCATCCCGTGAGTTGAGCAGAGTGGTCTTCGCTTGTTGTACTGGCGCGGTCACAGATCCGATAGTGGAGAACTCTGGTATGAGATTCGACGATACTCGATGGCATGCTGTCCGTCTCCAGCATCGCCTGAGCCGAGCAGTGTGGTGATCGCCCGCTGTACTGGCGCACACACAGTGTCGCAGTCGGAGAAGCTGTGGTCCGAAGCTCGGTAACAATGAGTTGCCTGTTGTCGTCTCCAGCATCGCCAGAGCTGAGAAGTTGGTCATGGTTCGCTTCACTGGCGCGGTCGCAGAGTCGGTGGTGGAGAAGTTCGTGGTGTGAGACTTGTTGATGCGAGCTGACGTGCTGTCCTCTCCAGCATCGCCTGAGCTAAGCAGTGTGGTGAACGCTCGGTGTACTGACGTAGTTGCAGAGTCGCCGTTGGAGAAGCTGTGGTCTGGGACTCAGTGAAAATGAGTGGCGTGCTGTCCGTCTCCAGCATCGCATGAGTTGAGTAGGGTGGTCATCACTCGCTGCACTGGCGTGGTCGCAGAGTCGTTGATCGAGAAGTTTGGTGTGAGACTCGTTGATGGTGGAAATGTCCAGTAAGTGATTGATGTTACAGCAAGAGCTCTTTGATTGAGGCTCGATCGCTGGGGCTTCGTCATGGGGATCGTGCATGTTTGATGGTGCAGTCGATTAGTGAGTTTGATGCAAGACAGGTCCATTAGTCTCCCCTCTGGCCCTTGATCATGCTGTGATGGCTGATTGCGATCAATAGATGAAGGACCAAAGGGGATCAATCTTTTGCGCTGCGTAAAAGCTGAACCGTGCAAAAGTTCAGGTCGAGGGGGCCCATGCCTCGCCTGGCCTAACAGAAGGTACTCTTCCCCCAGGTACGGGTACTCGCTACTGTTAGGACTTTCCGGACCCTGGGTACTATCCGGCATCATCATCTGCCCCGCAAGGTCTCACGATGATGATGTTGGCTGCCGCCGACGAACGGTGCCAAAGGCTTCGGAGGGTGACGGCTCCGAGCCAGAAGGAGGGTGATGAGGAGGGAGAGGAGCCAGCTCGACGGCCGGCTGTTGCTGTTGCTGCTGCTGCTTCTCCTTCTCCAGCGTCTTAGTATAGTCGGCCCAGACTATAATTTGGGTCCGAATGGCCCCCACGACAGCGAACACCACCTGGATGGCCGACTCGTACCACGGCCGCGGCGAACAGCCTGCTCTGACCGTGCTAAGAGCGACGGTCACGGCACCCACACCACCAAGCAGGGCAAACAGAAGGACCTTCTTCGAGGCCGCCGGCGAATAGATGTCGCTGATCGACCGGACGAAATGCGCAAAAAGGAGGTACAAGATGATAGCGCCCCAGAGCACGTCGATCACGAGCAACGCGTGAGCGTCACAGAGAACGCCGGAAAAAGTCGTATTCTGACTGATGGCGAAGCCATCACCGCCGACCTTGGGTATTACTGATGGTTCCGCCATCTCGACGATCAGCTACAAGAAGGTTTTGTATGACGGCGACAATCACGTGCGACAGGGCGTTTGTTGTTGTTGTTGCTGCTGCTGCTGACTGTCGGTGCTGCTGAAAGTCGAAAAGAAGAAAGAAAACAGTCAGAAAAGTCTGCAAGTATGAGCGCTTCACTAGCGCGCCTTCCTCTAAAACAAACAGCAGGTAGCAACGACGACGGACAGCGTCAGAGGCAGTCGCGACGACGCCACTTCAATCCCTGGAGGATACTGAACGTCAAAATTGAAGAAAATTGCAAAATAGTGCTACAGACTCAGTCCCGACTCCTATTAGCAACCCACCTCCTGATCACAAACTCCCTCACCTTATACCTCCCGAACACCTCACCCACCCCACCCTCCCAATCCACCTCAAACGGACTCGGTACCTCCACATAAGCCAACACCAACGTCTTCTTCACCTGCCCCTGCACGCGATTCACACAATGCAACCACCACCAGTCCTTCTCCCCCTGCACCCTTCTCTGCCCTCTCCCACCGGGCGAGTTCCAGTAGCGATGCGAGTAAGACGGCATGACGAGGACGGCAAACTCAGCGTGCGAGAAGACCGGGCCGCGGTTGTAGAGGAGGTAGTCGGCGCCGAATTTCACGCCGGGGCGGACGACCCAGCCCAGGGAGCGGAAGTGGTGGTAAGTGATGTAGGAGAGGAGGAAGGGGTCGTCGGGGGCCGGATGGCAAGTTGAAGGCGGGAAGGTGGAGTGTTGGGCGAAGAGGCTGAGGAGGGTTGTTGCGGTGTAGACTGAAGGTGGCGGCTTGGTGGAGGTGGGTGGCGATTGTGGTGGGAGGATGGTGAGGACACCGAGGGCATAGGATAGAAAGAAGGCTTCCTCGAGGGTGAGTTGGAGGTGTTCTTGGTTGTCAATGTTGGGCTCTGGAATTTCCTGGGCCTCGATAATCTCATTGGCCTTCTTCGCATCGTCCTTTTCCAAGTCGGCGGGAGTCTTCTCATGCAGAGGTTCGCTCACCGCATCAGTTTTCTGATCTTCCGCCAAAGTCTCGTCCTCTGCCTGAGCCTGAACCTCAGACTCTGCTACGTCTTCTTCCTTCACATCCACATCCTCCGCCTCCAGCTCACCCCTCTCCGCCAACCTCTGCCTCTCAATCTTCTCCCTCTCCGCCCTCGCCCTCTCCAACTTGAACAACCTCCTTTCCTCCCTCCGCGCAATCGTAGCATCTTCCGCAGCCTTGCGGCCCCTGCTCCCGCGCATCTCACTCATCACACGCGCCTTCTCTCGCTCCAGCCAGCTAGGCTCACTCCGGCTCAAAGTCCCTTTGCCAAAGAAGCCCATCTCCCACAGCGCTCGCACATGCTTTGGATCTGTAACGTGCACTGATCGGGTTTCTAGTGAGAAATAGCCAACATACGGTTCCTCGGCATGAGATGTCGGCGGGTAAAGAAGATGGGATATCCAGGTGTATGCTATCCTTAGCAGAGAAATTGGGTTGGATGGGTGAAAAGCCGGCAGTGGGTGGATCTCGAGCGGCAACGGTTTTGAATGTATCTGAGCGAAACTGCAGCCTTTCTTCTTTGGTTTCGCTGGTCTGTCCTTGGGTTGGGTGGTGGTCGTCTCCTTCGGAGGCGATTGCCCATTCGCCGCCGGTAGGGTGGACATCTTAGAGCACAGTCCGTGACTTCACTGTACTGCAGGCCTCAATATTGCTGCTCATGGAATTCTACAATAACGCCTGAAAGTGAGAGTCATATGCCAACCAATTTCGAAGACCGAATTTGGCAGCTCGGCAAAACCTGCGCCGATTGCTGGGCGTCGGCAAGCCGAAGCACTAGCGCAACGGCGATATGAGTGATGAAAGCTGGGGTTGGAGTTTACCTAACGACATCTATCTACTGCACCCACGACATGTCTTCTGCAGCACGGTGGACGCTTCGCCTACCCAGGAGGCACATCACCTTCTCGACAGCTCCTGCGCGCAACAGCTTTCGAGCACCACAGCAGAAGCGATGGCTGCAACAACCCTCCCGATCCCTCCGCCGCGCAAAGGGTGTCCTAGCGCGATCCTCGAAGTCGCAAAGAGAGCGACAGATCAGATCTACCGCCGCACGCCCTCAGGGGCAACCTCAGCAGCAGAAGGGAAACGAAGAACAACGTCAGCCTGAACAGCAGCAGCCACCACAAGAGCAAGTTGGCCGCAACACCCAACTCGCCACCGCGCTCGCCGAGTCAGACACCTCAGATCTCGTCGCCGACGTCCACATCCCCGACGATGCAGGCGGTGTACTCCCACGCAACCACCCGGCGCTGGCGATTCTGGGCAATAGCAGTCTGGTTATCCAGCGCCAAATCGAGATGATGAACGTCATGCTCGGCTTCGAGCAGGCGAACCGATACATTATCATGGACGGACAAGGGCAGACACTAGGCTACATCGCAGAGCAAGACCACGGCATAGGCAGGACACTGGCAAGACAGCTGGCGCGCACACACCGCAGCTTCACAACGCACATCTTCGACGCCCAAGAGCGGGAAGTCCTGCGCATCCACCGCCCCTTCGCTTACATCAACAGCCGGATTCGGATCTACGACCCTGTGCCGGAAGGCGGATACACCGACACCGCAACCTCAACAGCTCTGCAAGGCGTCTCCGCCTCCTCAGCCATCTCCCAGAACTCCGTCGCCCAAACCTCCCCGCTCAAATTAGACGACATGCGCATCATAGGCGAAGCCCAACAACAATGGGCCCCGCTCCGCCGCAAATACAATCTCTTCACCTACCGCGCCCTCGAGCCCGCACCTTCCGACACCAGCACACCCCGTCTCGAATCAGGCGACAAGCCCGATACCTCCACCACAGCACTAACAGAACACACGGCCCCCGACCGCGAAATCGAAGCCGGCATGTCGCAGTTCGCGTCCATCAACGAGCCTTTCCTATCCTGGGATTTCACGCTCCGCGACGCCGACTCCCAGACCGTCGGTTCAGTAAACAGGAACTTCGTCGGTTTCGCGCGCGAAATCTTTACCGACACCGGCGTCTACGCTCTGCGAATGGACAGCGCGGCACAATCCTCGTCCCTCGAATCCGCGCAGGGCGAGGAGCTGGCGAAGTACGAACGCGACGCGACGGCCATGACGCTCGACCAGCGCGCTGTGATGTTGGCGACGGCCGTGAGCATCGACTTCGACTACTTCTCCCGACACTCGCACGCTGGCGGTGGAGGGTTCATGCCGTTGTGGTTCCCGGGTATGGGTGGTGGGGCGGCTGAAGGCGGGGCTGCTGGAGGTGCGGCGGGGGCAGGCGCAGGCGCAGCAGGCGAAGCTGGCGCTGTGGGAGCAGCTGAAGGCGCTGGAGCGGTCGGCGGTGCTGCCGGCCGAGGAGTCGCGGGCGCTGGCGCAGGGGCAGCGGAGAGCGGGATGGCGGGCGCGGGGACTATGGCGGGGTATGAAGCTATGCAGCGCGGTGCTTATGGACAACAGGGCGGAGCACCGCCAGATGATATGAGTCCGCAAGCCCCGGATGCTGGAGGCCCGGTGAATCAATTCGGCGAGACGCCCTTCGGGCAAGACCCATCACAGAACCAGCCGGGCAACGATGACGTCTGGGGTGAAGGGCAGGATCCTTGGGGCGGACAGGGGTCGAGCGGTGATGGAGGCGGAGGCGGAGGAGGAGAAGGTGGAGGTGGGTGGTTGGACACGCTTTCGGACTTCTTCGGTGATTGAATTGGTCGGTGGTGGGCGGTTGGGTGGTTGGGTACTCTCGGCTCCTTTCTTTTGCGTAACAGCGGCATTTCCATGGGAGGGTTGGGCATTTTCGGTATACCTGTGGGACGATAGATGGGACGGATGGGGGGGCATGAGTTATGATTGTATTACGATACCCGGGAGAGTGTATGAGTAGGTAACAGAAATGGCTCGCAGACAGTCATTGCAATATAGCCACGAGAGGTGTAGATGAGCACAAGGTTACTCTTCTCCTCTCATCACTTTCATTGGAATTGACCATGGTCTGTCTCGCTGTGCGTCCTGCGTACGAGCGAAACAAGAATTTGTGCTGTTGGAAGGAAATTGCGTCTTGTTGTTTTGAAGTCCTTGTGTTCGGCACGTAGCACCACGAATGCAGTTCGCCATGCTCGGTATATAGTACACGTGTACTACCACACAACGCCTCGCTATGCCCACGCCACTACTCCCTCACACCACTACTCCGCCCCACCCTCTCCAGCCGGCCGACTCGCAAGCACCTGCTCCCCACCCTGCGCCGTCCCTCCACCACCTCGTCCCGCCCTCCTCGTGTTCGCCTCTGCATCCTTGTCCGAATTAATCTTCTCGACAATCTTCTCAATCTCCTCGCCTGCCAGCATCTCGACTTCTTTCCCAGGCGCCATGATCGCGATCTCGATGTTCTTCGCGCCGGTCTGCACGACTTCGAGCAAGGATTTGATGGCGAGTTCGATGGTGTCGGGGCGGGAGAGGTCGTCTTTGTGGTTGCGCTCGAGAAATTCGCGGACGGTTTTGGAGGAGCGGCCGATGGCGTTGGCTTTCCTGTAGATGTCATTAGTAAACCGAGGTCAATGTAAGGTGGAGAGGGGGGATGCATACCACGCAGAGTAGATCCCAGAGGGCTCCGTTTGGTAGAGCCTAGGCACCTTGGTCCCCGGGTCAAACCCAACAACCAACGTGCTGATCCCAAACGGCCTCACACCTCCCGACTGCGTATACCGCTGCTGCACACCCGCAATGTGCTTGGTGATATACTCCACCGTCACGGGATCCTCGACCGTCAAGCGATGACTCTGCGCCTCTATCCTCGCCTTATCCACCAGAATCCGTGCATCGGCGTTGAGGCCGGCGAAGGCGAGACAGACGTGCGTGTCGACGAGCGAGATCTTGGAGGGCGTGATGCGCGTGTCTTGCAGCTTCATGGCGGAGCGCTTCTCGCAACCCAGGACGACGATGTCGCTGCCTTTGACGCCGACGGCGCAGGTGCCGCGTTTGACCGCTTCGAGGGCGTATTCGACTTGGAAGACGTGGCCGTCGGGGGAGAAGACTGATCATCGTTAGAAGGTAGGGGATTGGAGGATGTGGATGCGTTTGCCTACCGGACAGGGCTCGATCATATCCGCTCGCCATGTTGGAGGTTGTGAGCCCGTTGGCTCAGTGTATGGCTAGGATAGGCGCAGTATGGCGAGGTGTAGTCCTGGCGGGTTGAGGAGACCAAGTAGGCTTTCGTGGTCGTTAATGTGTTGATGCAAGGCGGCGAAGTTGGATGTTTCTCTAAGGTGTTCGAGCTCTCAAGGCGACTTCCAGACGCGAAAGCTCGCTAGTCTCGGGTCATCCCGTTCCTGCATGTAAACGCGATGTTGGAACTCTCAGACGTCTTCTACTTGCAATACAACCGAAGTTGCGTTACATTGAATACGTTGAATTGTATCGAACTGGCGAGCTCTTGAAATACTACTTGGTCCATCGCACAGTTGACGGTGGTGCTACAAGTCGATTGATAGGTATGGTCCAGTCTAGCCGGGTATATGGCGAAACATCCGTCATCGCAAGCCGATGCGGAGACCTTTGAGAGAAGCAATGTACATAATTTATCTTCCCTACGCTCGCCGGCCATTGTAACATTTCGTATCTTGGTGAATTCTGAACACGCCGCTGTTCAAAATGCCTCCCCTCCACCGCACACTGCCCGCCCTACGGCGTATACGCCTCGCCAACACCCGCTTCCAAACATGCTCTCGCCTCCAGACCTGTCGAAGTCCAGTATACTCCATCGCCCAACAGTCAAGATGGCAAGCTACCGCCGCCCACGAGGCGCAACCCACAGCCGACGAGGGCGACGCTTCGAAAGACACTCCCGTGAAAGAAATCCGCTACACCTCCGAGTCCTACCCACAAGTCCAAAGAGACTCGCGATTCAAAGAGCTATCTTCGGATGATGTCAAGGCGTTTCGAGACATACTGGGCAATGCCTCGAGTGCCATGGTCGATGGGCTCAGCGAGGACGCATCAGACGACATCGAAGGCTACAACGCAGACTGGATGAAGAAATACCGCGGCCATGCCCGTCTCGTCCTCAAACCCTCCAGCACAGAACAAGTCAGCAAGATCTTGAAATACTGCAACGACAACAGCATAGCCGTCAACCCGCAAGGCGGCAACACCGGGCTCGTGGGAGGTTCTGTCCCGGTGTTCGACGAAGTCATCATCAACCTCTCCCGCATGTCGCAGATCCGCTCCTTCGACGACGTCAGCGGTACTCTCGTCGTCGACGCCGGCGTCATCCTCGAGTCCGCTGATTCTTATCTCGCCGAACGCGGCTACATCTTCCCGCTCGACCTGGGCGCGAAGGGGTCTTGTCAGATCGGCGGCAACGTCGCGACCAACGCTGGTGGTCTGCGTCTCCTGCGCTACGGAAGCTTACACGGCAACGTCTTAGGCCTGGAAGCGGTCTTGCCGGACGGCACCATCATGGACGACCTCACCATGCTGCGCAAGAACAACACCGGCTACGACCTCAAACAGCTCTTCATCGGCGGCGAAGGCACCATCGGCATCGTCACTGGCGTGAGCATCATCTGTCCGCAGCGCAGCCCCGCGGTCAACGTCGCATACTTTGGGCTGGAATCGTACGAGAAATGCCAGCAAGCGTTCCGCGAAGCGAAGAAGCAGCTTTCTGAGATTCTTTCGGCGTTCGAGATGATGGACGGCAACTCGCAACTCCTCTACTCGCGGGCATCTGGTGCGAAGCTGCCGTTGGAAAGCGAGTACCCGTTCTACTGCCTCGTCGAGACGAGCGGTAGCAACACCGACCATGACAGTGAGAAATTGAACACGTTCCTCGAGCACGTCATGGGCGAGGAAATCGTCTCGGACGGCGTCGTCGCGGAGAACGAAACGCAGCTGCAATCCCTCTGGGCGTGCCGCGAGGGCGTCAGCGAGGCCAGCCAACACTTCGGCGGGGTCTACAAGTATGACCTGTCGATCCCGCTGCAAGAACTATACGGTATCGTGGCAGAGTGCCGGCAGCGGATGGAGGAGCAGGGACTCATGGGCGAGGGCGAGGACAAGCCGGTAGTGGATGTAGTGGGGTACGGACACATGGGAGATTCGAATCTGCATCTGAACGTGGCGTGTCGACGGTATGATAAAGCGGTGGAGAAGGCGCTGGAGCCGTGGGTGTATGAGTGGGTGAAGGAGAGGAAGGGAAGTATTAGTGCGGAGCATGGGCTGGGGTTGGCGAAGAAGGAGTTTATTGGGTACAGTCGGAGCGAGAACATGATTAAGCTGATGAAGCAGGTGAAGGATTTGTACGATCCGGTAAGTCGATACGCACGGACTTTTGGAACGAGCGGGTGCTGACTTCGAGGTGCAGAAGGGAATCATGAATCCGTACAAGTACCTCTGAGAGACATGTGCTGGGGTTGAAGAACAGGACGGAGGGAGCTGAAGTCAGTTGCATGAGAACCGCGCGCCTATCGCGGCGAGGAAAGTGCACAAAGCCGAGTCAGTGTGCATACATGTACAGAAGCGTGCTATAGCATGATCATGACCACGCGGTGGTTGGAGGACAGAAGGTCGATTGCGAGACAAGCGCTCGGCTGAGGGGCCCTCGTGATGGTTTAGTGGCTCCTTCTTATCGTTTGAGCCCCGCTAGATCTCCGCCGAGGGAGGGAGGAAGAGGATGTGAACGCTGGTTTGAAGCGGCATAACGATGTTGTATAAAGAAAGCGAAGTGTTGATATGTACACACACAACGATAGCACTGTAGATTGGGAAGTGCTGCTGTTGTGGGAGCCTGTCGTGATTCCTTCTTGGTTCTCACCTGCAGCTCGTCTGGTTTCATCGAGCATTCAAGCGGGCCGAGCTAGGTACATGACATGCTGTCCCAGTTGTCACCACTGTCCACTGCCCGCCCTGGCTCTATTCTCTACTTCCACTTCGGTGAACTCGACCATCTAAGCTGCCCAGTATAGCATGCCAGAATATCCCAGGCACATCACCAACAGAAGCATGCGGACAACGTCATAACTCACAGATCCGAAGTATTGCCGGACGTCTACCTCTACGCCTGCCTCATCGTGAGATCGACGAGTACGATCCAAGTTCTGTACATCTGGCGCTGCACTGACAAGAACATCAACCTTACCAACAACACTTGCCTCTGTGGTGGAGAGTCCAATGTCCCGTGTCCACTGAGGACATCCTGAGTGGACGTTGGCCGAGGAGCAGCCCGGCAGTCTACACACTGGATACCCATAGCCCTTCCACCAACGCCCCCCGACCCACTACCGACCACCCATCCGCCGATATCCCTTCAACAACCCAAGACGAGTATCACTCACCAGCAGCACCAGAATCTACAGCACCAGATCTACCCCCATCCGAAGTCCCGACCTCCAGCCACCCCACTCCCGCCCGCCCTCGCAAGCGACGTCGGCGGGAACCCCATACCTCCTCTCCTCAGCAGGGCACTACCTCCGCCACCTCCTCCAAGCCGCACCCCCGCAAGCGCCAACGGGCGTCCCCGGACGACACTCCCCCAGCCATCCCAGACCCGAGCATGCGGCAGGACCCTACCCACGAACTCCGACCCCGACCCTCGACCAACGGCTCCTCGCAGAATGGCTCCTCCCCGCACACCAACGGCGCGACGAAGAATGGCGTGGCAGCGGAGATGGAGACCAACGGCTACCACGGCACGAACGGCACAATGACTGTGGGAGGGCAGCAGAATACGTCTCCGTTCTATGGGCATGATAGAGAGGAGGTGACGAGGATCTTGCTGCAGAGTCTGAATGATCTGGGATATCATGGGGCGGCGAAGCAGTTGAGCAGTGACAGTGGGTTTGAGCTGGAGATACCGAGTGTCGCGGCTTTCAGACGGGCGGTGCTGGAGGGCGAGTGGGAGGAGGCGGAGGTGTTGTTGTTGGGGCAGGAGGAGGCAGAGGGTGGGGTTGCGTTGGGAGGTGGAAGGGCGGTTAGTCCGACGTGGCGAAAGAGCAGGTTGTCGGTCGGGAGTCAGAATGGATTTGCGAGGCACGGGCTGCCGTTATCGGACGGAGCGGACACGACTACGCTCAAGTTTCTGCTCCGGCAGCAGAAGTACCTCGAACTGCTGGAGGGTCGGGATCTCAATACTGCGCTGAACGTGTTGAGGAACGAGCTCACACCACTCAAGCGGGATGTTCCACGATTACACGCTCTGTCAGGGCTGCTGATGTGTCAATCAGAAGACGACCTCCGATCACAAGCAGAATGGGACGGCTCCCAAGGTTCCAGTCGAACCCATCTGCTCTCCGAGATCTCGCGCTCCATCTCCCCCTCCGTCATGATCCCCGAACATCGCCTCGCCACCCTCCTCTCCGAAGTCCAAGAACAGGAAATCCTCAACTGCCAATACCACAACACCACCGCCCAACCCAGCCTCTACACCTCCCACGCCTGCTCCGCCGACGACTTCCCCCTCCAACCCCTCACCGAGCTCCGCAACCACTCCGACGAAGTCTGGCACCTCCAATTCAGCCACGATGGCAGCATGCTCGCGACGGCGGGTAAGGATGGACTGGTATGCGTCTACGACACCGCGCGCTGGACTATTCGCCACGAGTTCCGCGAGCACGAGCGTAGTAACACGCCCGCCGGCGATCGCGGGGTCGTGTACGTGGCTTTCTCCCCGGATGATCAATACCTCATCTCCTGCTCGCAGAACAACGAGTTCGTCGTCGTGAACGTGCGGGATGGGCGACGAGTGGCAGTGGCGGATCACTTCGACTACCCTGTCTCGACAGCCGCGTGGCTGCCAGACTCCCAGACATTCGTCGTGGGGACGCAAGGCTCAAGAAGGCCTTTGGGACTGTACAGTTTGCGTGTGAGTAACGGTGGAGGTGGAGGCGGGGTGGTGCGGAATAACGAGATCCACTCGTTCCGCGTGCCGCCTTGGACGCCCTCTCCTTCTCGGAATGGGAATGGAAACGGAAACGGCAATGGGGACGCGGCGTCTACGTTCCGCATCTCCGACTGCGCCGTCTCCCCCGACGGGTCACGCTTAGCGGCTACGACGCTGGACAATAACCTCCTCCTCTACGACCTCCGCTCGCGCACCAAAGTGGCCGAGTGGCCGATGCAGGATAAATTGACCTCCGTTACTTTCTCCGCCGACGGGCGGGAAGTGCTGCTGAACATGAACGAAGGCCGCGTCTTCCTAGTGAACGTCGCTACCGGGGAAGTTGTCAGGTGGTTCGAGGGCGTAGCGCAGCGACAATTCGTCGTGCGGAGTTGTTTTGGCGGTGCCGGGTGGGAGGGCGAAGGGGGCTTTGTGGGGAGTGGGAGTGAAGGTCTGTCTTGCCATTTTCTATCACCAGTTTTAGGTTGGAAGGGTTTACTGACTGCTGGTGTGTGAAATGCAGATTCCCGAATCTACATCTGGCGCCGGCAAACGGGCCTCCAAGTCGCTGCGCTCGACGCGCACGCTTCGGGGGCGGTGAACGCGGTGGCGTGGCATCCGACGGATTTCTCGGTGCTGGCGAGCGCGGGGGATGATCGGAGGGTGAGGATGTGAGTTCCTTCTTTCGTCTCCCTTCTTGTCTCTTTATGGTGAGTTTGCTGGGCTGTCTGCTAATCATGTGGTGTGCTGTAGATGGACGAGCGCCACACGCCTCCGACAACAGGCACAAGCACAAGCGCCGCAGCTGGAGGCGGGGCCCGGGGCGTCGAGGAGTAGTTTGAGTCTTGGGGGGTGGGGGCGATAGCATTGATTGCTGGGGTGGACTATTAGATAGCTGTTGCGTTAGCTTTGGAACGAGAACGAGAATGCAAAGACTCTATACTCCGCTTGGAGTCTGGCTCTGACTGTGTATCAACCGTATCGGATTGCAGGGCACGGAGATGGAAAGCGGTGAAATGGAGTCCATGCAATCTTTGTGGTCTATTCATGTGTCTGCTCCTGATCCTGCGCATACCATATGCACTCATCATAGCTCATGCTGGTCTTTCAACTCTCCCATCATCAATCCATCTCATGCATCACGCCCCCACGTCTTCAGGTGTTGTTGTGTGTGAAAAAGGCATCTATTTCTCGTAGATCCACCCCTCTTGCGCGCTCTTCCAGCTCTGCACCTCCTTCTCGTCGAACCAGAGGGCAATCTCCTTCTTCGCGCTCTCGACGCCGTCGCTGCCGTGGCAGACGTTGCGGCCGACGTCCTGTTTTTCACCCCGTCATCAGCATACACACACGACTTCAGAAGGAGTAGGTTTGGAGGGGGAAGGACGTACAATAGCGAAATCCCCACGAATGGTGCCGGGCTGCGAGGCCAACGGGTTCGTGGCACCGAGCAGCATACGCCCGGTCTTGACGACTTCCTTGCCCTCCCAGACCATGGCGCAGACGGGGCCGGATGCCATGTCTAATCCCCCCCACTATATCAGCAAACGCCCTCAATCCTCAATGACGGTGTGGCACTTACAGGACACCAAGCCCTTGAAGAACGGCTTATCGCTCAAGTCGGCGTAGTGCTTCTCGAGGTGCTCTTTGCTGGCGGTCATGAGCTTGATGGCGACGAGCTTGTAGCCGCGGCGCTCGAAGCGCTGGATGATTTCGCCGATGAGGCCGCGCTGTTGCATCGTCCGTGTCAGTTATTGCTGTTCGAGGAGGGAACGGGACGGGGTACCTGGACGCCGTCGGGCTTGATTGCGATGAAGCTGCTCTCCCAATAGACATCAGTATCCCCTCTTTAGTTCACCGCTCAAGCCATTGGGTGGAAGGTGAGGCATACGTTTGCTCCATGTTGACTTCTTGTCCGGCGACGATTTGACTTCTTTTCGAGAGTATTGCTCGATCCTTGATTCCCACTTTGTCAAAGATGTTGGACATTCAAGAGGTGAGGTACATGCAGAGAAACCTGGAACACTTCAATGTTTTCGAGAGAGTGGGGCTGCTTGGCGGGAATCACATGCAAGAGATGTGATAAGATTAGATCTGAGGAAGTAGACACTTTTGGGCTGTTGACATTGGCGAGCGCAGAAGAGAGGGATATATGAAGGGTTGAGACGTCGTGATGAATTGGATCAATGGTTTGGGCAGAGGCTGGAAGGCCTTGGTTGCGGTCGCGTGTGTGCTCTGTTTGCTTGTTACGCCGGCTGGTGAGTCGACCATCCATATTACAACCAATAGGTCCTGGAAACAGCTCCATTGACTTCTCCACGCAGTAACGGTCAAGCACGAGAACTTCAAGACCTGCGACCAGTCCGGCTTCTGCAGACGGAACAGAGCATACGCAGACACCGCGCTGTCAAACTCGAAATGGCAGTCTCCTTACACACTAGACTCATCTACGGTCAAGTTCGACAAAGGCATTTTGACTGGCGTTGTGGACAAAAAGATCACAAACACAGACCAGACAGTCCGATTACCTTTGAAGGTCACCTTCCATGAGTCAGGAACGGCACGTGTAACGATTGACGAAGAGAAGCGCCAGAAGGGCGAGATCGAGCTTCGACATGACAGCAAAGCGCGGAAAGAACGGTATAATGAAGCTGAGAAATGGGCGATTGTTGGCGGGACTGTTGTCAGTACTGGCGCCGCTCTGAATAAAGATGCTGAGAAGGGGTCTACAAGGGTCATGTATGGGCCCGGAAGCAAGTTCGAGGCCATCATTCAACATGCACCGTTCGGAGTCCAGTTCAAGAGGGACGGAGAGACGCAGATCAAGCTCAATGATCGCGGTCTGATGAACATGGAGCACTGGCGGCCCAAAGTCGACAAGCCAGAGACCGAGCAGAAGGAGGGCGAGGAAGCTGTGGTTGCTGAATCGGACAACATCGCTGAAGATGAGAGCACTTGGTGGGATGAGTCCTTTGGCGGCAACACCGACAGCAAACCTCGTGGACCGGAGGCTGTGGCTATGGATATCGAGTTCCCTGCCTATCAGTATGTCTACGGTGCTGCTTCACACGCCGGACCACTCGCATTGAAGGAGACAAGGGGTGGGGATGGCAAGTATTCGGACCCGTACAGGTTGTACAACAGCGATGTGTTTGAGTATGAGATGGACAGTCCGATGACGCTGTATGGTGCTATTCCGTTCATGCAGGCGCAGAAGAAGGATTCGGCGGTCGGTGTCTTCTGGCTGAACGCTGCGGAAACGTGGATCGATATTACCAAATCAACGTCGTCTGCGAACCCGCTCAGTCTGGGCATTGGGGGGACGACCAGCACGGATACCCACTGGATCAGCGAGAGTGGCTTGCTGGACCTTTTCATCTTCCTGGGACCGACACCGCAAGATGTTATTGGAGCGTATGGCGAGCTTACGGGATATACGCAGCTACCACAACAGTTCTCCATCGCGCATCACCAATGCCGCTGGAACTATGTGACCGACGAGGATGTCAAAGACGTGGATCGCAAGTTCGACAAGAGCAAGATCCCGTACGATGTCATTTGGCTCGACATCGAGTACACGGACGGCAAGAAGTACTTCACTTGGGATCCAATGACTTTCCCGGACCCCATCAACATGCAAAAGCAGCTCGACGAGCACCAACGCAAGCTTGTGGCAATCATCGACCCGCATATCAAGAATGAGGGCGGCTACTCCGTCGTTGACGAGCTGAAGTCGAAGGATCTAGCGATCAAGAACAAGGACGGCAACATCTACGAAGGCTGGTGCTGGCCTGGCAGCAGTCACTGGATCGACTGCTTCAACCCCAAGGCCCGTGAATGGTGGAAGACGCTCTTCCGCTACGACAAGTTCAAGGGCACAGCAAAGAACATGTTCATCTGGAACGACATGAACGAGCCCTCAGTCTTCAACGGGCCCGAGACCACCGCACCCAAAGACCTCCTCCACCACGGCAACTGGGAGCACCGCGACCTGCACAACATCAACGGCATGACCTTCGTCAACGCCACCTACGACGCCATCCTCTCCCGCGACAAGGACGAAGACAAACACCCCATCCGCCCCTTCGTCCTCACCCGCTCCTTCTACGCCGGCAGCCAGCGCTTGGGCGCTATGTGGACCGGCGACAACCAGGCCGCCTGGCCGCATCTCGAAGCCAGCATCCCCATGGTCCTCAGCATGGGCATCTCGGGCTTTCCCTTCGCCGGCGCAGACGTGGGCGGCTTCTTCGGCAACCCGAGCAAAGAGCTGCTTGCACGTTGGTATCAGGCGGGAGCTTTCTACCCTTTTTTCCGCGCGCATGCGCACATTGACACGCGGAGAAGAGAGCCCTACCTCGCTGGTGAGCCATATACGCAGATCATCTCGCAAGCGCTGCGGTTGAGATATAGCTTGCTACCAGCCTGGTACACCGCCTTCCATGAAGCCAGCACGACGGGCGCCCCCATCGTCCGTCCGAACTACTACGTCCACCCATCGGATGAGAAGGGTTTCGCAATCGACGACCAGCTGTACCTCGGCAGCACTGGACTCCTCGCCAAACCCGTCACGAAGGAAGGGCAGGAGAGTCAAGACATCTATCTAGCAGACAAGGAGAAGTATTTCGACTACTTTGACTTCTGGCAGTACGAGGGACCGGGGACTGTTAGTGTTGCTGCGCCGTTGGATACGATTCCTCTGCTCATGCAGGGTGGGAATATCATCCCGCGCCGCGAGCGGCCGAGGAGGAGTTCGGGGTTGATGAAGTATGATCCGATCACTCTCGTCGTTGTTCTCGGCAACTCTGGCGATGCCGAAGGCACTTTATACCTCGACGACGGCGAAAGCTACGAATACCAGAGTGGAGCCTACATCCACCGCCGCTTCAAGTACTCCACATCCACCTCTTCTCTCACTAGCGAGGATGTTTCTTCGCCAGGGAAGAAGACAAAAGAGTACCTCAAGCTCATGGAGAAGGTGAGGGTGGAGCGGATCGTCGTTGTCAACGCGCCGGAGGGCTGGAGCGGGAAGAAGGAGGTTGAGGTTGCAGAGGAGGGCGGGGCGAAGAGTGGGAAGAGTGGGAAGGCGGAGTTGGAGTGGCATGGGAAGGTGGAGGGGAAGGCTGCTTGGGCGGTGGTGAGGGATCCCGGGGTGCGGGTTGGTGAGGGGTGGAAGATCCAATTTTGAGCTGGCGTCGTTAGCAGCATGTTAGCATGTACCGTGTAGATAGAGCGGCATAGATTTGGAATCTCTGGCTAAGGTACAGTAGCGGGACAACGCATTCACAACTTTACCGCCTGGTTTTCGCCGAAAGTCCCATGGATCCTTTGTTCGAACGCATTCGGTCGTCACTCTGCATGACATGACATTTGCATGCAGCATGAATACAAATCTCCCGAGCTCATATCGCTAACTGCCCAAGGCGGCTTAGTGTTGGAATAATCCCTGCTGTCAACAACGTCTTCGCTTTCGACAACACTTCCCTTCTGAAGAACGATTGTCTTGAATCATGACAGATCCTGACTACTTATTGAGAGGCTGTCAAATATCAGCACGTCACACGATCCATATTCATAGTTTATCATCGGATCCGGCTGTTGTTATCCCGCGATTAAGACAATCCAAATCACAGCAAATCAAGCTTGCGCATCTACATGTATTTGGAAGCATGGCTGCCCCCACAAGCCCATGCGTGCCATATGCTTCCCCCTTCGCTTCACGGATTGAATGCGACGTGGATTCGACACTTGCCAGCGGACTTGACGGGGATGTATTTGGAAATCTACGAATTCGGCCGTCGAATCATTCTTCACGCTGCCTCCTATGGATGGGTCTCTGGCAACGGACCAGGACTTTGGGGGCCGTCATGATGCATGATGGAGGTAGGCCAAAGCCTACACGAGCCGTGAGGCGGTCTTGGGCGTGGTTGAAGCATGGACTTGAGAGGTGAGGAAGTGGACCGTCCGTGAGTGAATCCATCTGCGCCTGCTATCGCGAATGCGCGGGTCAACAAGCCGTGTCTGCGTCAGGAAGGCTGCTCGTCCCAAAGCTCAGTGCCATGCAGGAAATGAGGAGGAGGCAGAAAGGTGAGGAATCGTTCGCCTTCGTTTTCAGACACGACGCCTCTTCTATGCGGTTTTGCTAAGTAGGTCGAAGCCTTTTCGATTCACTTTTGAGATTGTGTTTGGAATTGTAGGAGGCGTGATTTGGAAAGAGAGAACTATCGGTCGTATTGGAAAGCGAGAGGAGGATCTTGTGTATAAGTACATCTCACTCGAGCACTGCCCCCTCGGCGGGTCCGAAGAGTCAAGACGATCGGAACGCGGACACCATGCCTTCTGGTCTGCAGAAGACGACGCGCAGCAAGACGAAGCGAACGAATGTTAAGAGCGGCAAGCCTGAGTCTTCGACGACATCTTCCTCAACACGCTCGGCTTGTCAACACCAGTATCTGGACTCGGGAGAGCAGACGGCCATCGAGAGCTGGAACAACACCGTACCGCAGAAGGCAATGAAGGCGAACGAGATGCCGGATGAGCGGGACCCGGTGATACAGGCGTATCTGGAGGCGAAGCTGTCGCTGTTCCAGAAGGCTGCGGTCAATAATGGCGCCTATCGCAGAAGTCAGAGTGCGAGTACTGTTGGGTCTGGGAAGTCATGATGGCAGGATGATGTCTTCTGATCTACGGTCACATTGCCGACGATGATGAGAAGTGCTTGTGAAGGCATACAGGTTTGACGTGGATGTTTAAGTGGTAAGCACATTGACTTGCTTATGACTGGCTCAGAAGTTGATGCGATCATCCAGACGTTCCGGTATGTCGGTATGCCGTGACGGGCATACGACTATAGTTTGATTGTCGGACAAACTTCCGTCACAAACTATACACCAACTCTGATTGTCGCGCTAGACTACAGCTTAGGTGTCTTCGAGGACAGTCGTATACTGTACTCTGATCGATGCGACACCGACACGTCCTAACAACAGTCACGAGATGCGTCAAGACTGTCGGCTACGAATAGGGCCACAAATCTTCTCCGAAGCAGGTTGTTGGTGCTCTTGCAAAAGCAGTTGGGTTGATGCAAACCGTGTGAGGAAGAGGCTGGCAGGTGATACTGATAAGCGGACTCTGTTGCCTGTTTGCTACACGGTGAGCACCTGAAGGGCCGGGTCATATGAGGTGCCGGTCAGACCCAACGCAAACTCGATTCAAAACACCACAGGGGCAGCATTGATCTATTCTAGACTCGATGATTGATCCGTCGGAGTGAAGCATGATACCATCGACTCTCCCCACCACACCGAACAAAGGACAGACTCCCAACGCCGAACCACAGTTCACAAAAACCTTACCGCCTACTCCGAAACACCAGACTACAGTACAAAAGGCCCAGATGATACCTCCACACGCAGACCGTGGTACTTAGTCCACACCTCACTGGCAGATCCATTGTCCGGCTTACAATCTCCGCCATCACCATATGTGCTCACCATGGCTCGTCTTGGGCGCGACCAAGGTGGACTGCTAGATGCTACCGAAGACTGCGATCCGGGAGTTTGGGCGCAGCCATGATGCTTTCAATGCTTAAAGAGATGCAGCGACCTCACTCTGCTTCGATGTCGTTGCCGTCTTGCTTCTGAAGCCTTTTGCATTTTCTGGCAGTATGGAATTGGGATCAAGAGACGCATCAACCCCAACGATAGCACAAAACGACATAGGCTGGCAAGCACTCGCCCCCGCCCTCGCCTGCACCCTCCTCGCAACTCTCGTCGTAGCAGCACGCTGGTACACCCGCTGCAGAATCGCCAAATGCACCGGCCCCGATGACTGGATCATCTTGCTCTCCCTCGTCCGTCCCCCCTCAACCCCATCAACAACGCCTCCGCTAGCCCACTAACGCCAGGCTGCAGATCTTGTCCATCGCAATGACCGCCCTCATAGGCGCCGAAGTCCACTCCGGTGTCGGGCGGTACGACGCCGACGTCCCTGCCACCACGGTCGCGAAGCTGGTGGTCGCGACGAACGATCTGTGGATTTTGGTGGTTAATGTCACCAAAGCGTCCATTCTCACGCAATACCTACGCATCTTCAGCAGCCGGGTGATAAGGATGTGTTGCATCATCCTGCTGCTGTGTCTCTTGCCGGCGGTCGCTTGGGGCGTGTTCGGCGGCACGTTCCTGTGCAGTCCGGTAGCGAAGCTGTGGGATCCGAGCATGGAGGGGAGTTGTATGAGCGCTGTGGATTACTGGTACTCCGTGGCTGGGATAGACATCGGGCTGGACTTCCTCATCCTGCTCCTACCGCTCCCCGCTATCGTACGGCTGCGCCTACCACGCAAGCAGAAACTCGGCTTAGTCCTGGTGTTCCTGCTGGGCTTCTTCGTGTGCGTCGTCAGCGTGGTGCGTGTCTGCACCGTCCTGGTCTCCTCGCTGAAGGGGGACTACGTGGCTTCGGGCGTCTGGGCAATCGTGTGGTCGGCGGTGGAGGCGAATGTGGGGATCGTGTGTGCGTCGTTGTTGGCGCTGAAGCCGCTGGTGGTGAGGTGGTGGCCGGGGGTGTGGGTGGAGGAGGAGGTGCCGAAACATTGTTTGCGGTTGCCGAGGGTTGAGACGGAGGTGGGGGAGGAGGAGAAGGAGATGGTGGCGGAGGATACGAGGGCGACGAGCATGCCTGTGTCGCCGAGTAAGGGGAGCCAGAGCTGGAGTCGGAGGGACACGGTAAAGACAATGTCGTCGAATGGCTCCGTCAGCTCGCCGTGGAGTGCTAAAGTTGGAGGGTGTCCTATCGAGGCTGGAAGAAGGGAGGGACTAAGTTTGTTCGATGTGCTGCACGAAGAGGCAAGCTTGGCTCGTATACCGTCAAGGCCGGAACGGAGTAAGATGCATATGCATAGATGGGAGTAGCAATCTCTTCGTACAGCTTCCGTCCTTCCATTTGGCCCATGTCCTCATCCATAAGGACTCCTCCCCCCCTCCGCCGCCCGTCCCGCCCTCTTAACCAACCAATCCTCTCCCTTCATCCACCCAATAACCCACCCCGGCACACCCTTGCCCTTCGCCATGCCCACACCACCTCGCTTCCCTATTGGCACGAACCACGACTCCTTTTCCTCCTTGACAAACACCTCATCCTCCAACGCATCGATCTCCGCCTGATTCCCACCATAAGGACTCGCAAGTCTGTACTCATGCGCCAGCAAATCGTTTCCGAGATTCTGCATCAGGGCTGGGATAGCGGAGTAGACGTCTTGGAGGTTGTTGCGACTATAGACTGCGCAGTCGCCGATGGCGTAGACGCGAGGGCCTGCTTGCCCTTCATCTAGACGGAGGGTGGAGGGGTTCGTGAGGACGTTGCCGTGGGCGTCTTTGAGGTTGGTGGAGAGGAAAGCGGTATTGGGTGTCACGCCGGTGCAGGGGATGTAGAGATCTGCGAGGAGGGAGGAGCCGGTGCTGAGTTCGAGGCGGGTTGGTGCGGTTGGGTTGGAGGGATGTTTGGCGGCGAGCACGCGGGTGGAGTGGAGGGGTTCGACGCCTAGTTTGCCAAGTTGGCGTGCGGCTTTGGCGCTGATGGCCTGATTGGGCTGGGTCGGGAGGCAACGGTCGGAGCCGGTGATGAGGAGGATGCGTTTGGGATTCTTGATGCGCCGGCGTTTCGGTAAGGAGTGTTTGTGGTAGTTGAGATATGCGGCGAGCTGGCCGGCTGTTTCGACTCCTGAACATCCACCTCCTGCCACCACGATTGTTTCGGCTGCTTCTACTCGAGCATGGAAGTCGTTCAATGCGCCAAGCGTATTGAGGTGCGGCCCATGAAGGCTGAGTAGATCGCTGTGTGCTGAGCTGCCTGTGGCTATGATGAGGGCATGGTAGCCGAGCGTCTGCACTTTCAGGTCCGTCGGAACGGTTGAGAATTGCACTGCGCTTTTCCGCTTGTTGATCTGACCCGCCCTCTTCTGCGCAGTACTGCCAATGAGCTCGATCGTAACCGTCCGAGCGCTCGTGTCCAGCGCAACAGCCTCGCCTTGGATGATGCTTGTCTTGTGCGCGCGGTGCCGATGTAGCGCTTGCTCAAGAGGTATGAAGAGCTTGTCGCCTTCAACGAGCTCAGGAGAGACCAACACGCGAGGTCCAGCGACGTTCCAGTAGAGGTGCGTGCTCGGGCTGACGATGATGAGCCGGTAGTTCGGGGCACTGGAGGTGATGCGAAGCTGGTTGATGGTGTGGTCGAGGAAGTGGTGCGCGACAGCCAGTCCAGCGTATGATGCGCCCAGGATGACAATGTTCAGAGGCTCTGCGCCCAGCCCAGTTGGTACCTTCGAAATGCGTGCATGGCCGGAAGACTTGCGCGGTGTCGCGTTCGTGGGCGGATGATTGTTCAGAGCGTCTTTCAGCGTTTGCTCTTGCTGGCTGTACCGCTTAGCCATGTCTATCGAATGGCAACGTCGTGGTGTATACTTGCGACCTCTAGGCGGAACATCTCTCTTCCGTGTGAGGCTCAAGCTCTGGTGGCGCATTTGTATCTGAAAGTGGTACGAAAACAATGGCAAACATTGTGAGGAAGAAAGGAGAGATGACTGGTTCAAGGAATGCGGGAGAGAAAATCGTGGTACCCCCTTGCATCGAGAGAAACAGTCTGGCCAAATGGTGGATCGCTGCTGTTGTCATGATGGACATGCACGCTCTAAGCATAAGGTGTATTCCAGAAACACGCGCTCAAACCCAGGCGTAGCAATAAGTGGTATCGCAAATAACGCCGGTAGCTCCATGCTGAAAGCAACAATCGGGAAGAGACCTCGCGGTCGACGCACGTTCGTGAAGCACATTATCGAGCCTCAATGCCACGCTGGCAGGGTGCACTACAAGACAGGTCAGCCCACACAGTCTTATGCGAAGTATGTCGTTCGGTCAAGCATACAATACCCGTATCCCTCTCCTGAGCCGCACGCGCCTCACGCGCCTCAGCCTCACTCTTCTCCTTCTCCGGTGTTCTGACAGCCGGCGTCTGCGCGCGCGACGGCACACATGACGGCGTTGTGGAAGCAGGTGTCGAGGTCCCCGTCGAAGTTGGCGCAGACCTGCGGCCCTGGACCATACCCCCGAATATGCTCGCTAGCACTCTGTGCGGTGGAAGCGACAGAGGTGCTGGCAGCGATTGCGCCGCGGTTGTTGAAGGCGTTGAGCATCTTGCTGTTGTTGTTTGACTCTGTGCCTGCGCTTGGGCGGCTTGTTGTCGCAAAGTCTCCTCCTGCTTCTGCTGTTGTTCTAACTTTCGCGCGGCCTCGGCGACTGCGGCGCGCTCTTCGTAGTAATGCGCTGGGATGGTGTCGACGGGAAACATGGTGAAGTCGGATCGTGGTGCTTTCGTAGTAAACTGGTGAAATTGCTGCTGGAGGTAGAGGACGCGGCTATAACAAGAATCAGGACTGCAGGGCGAAAAGCGTCGCGTGCTTACCAACACTTTCCGAACGTGACCTCCCGAGTCGCACACCAGGGCTGTGCCTGAAATCAGGTTGGCCCGGTGCTGCGGATGGCTGATCGATCACTGTTCCCGGCGCCCGGTTTGCTGGCCTTCTGCTTGTCGTGCTGATTTCACAGGCGCGCGACTGCTGGCGTACCTTGGTCAGTCGCGGCCTCGGAGAAAGATTCTTAGACCGATAGCCTGCCGTGAGGTATGACTTGAGGGTGGTAGGTCTTGTCAGGAAGGATGAATAAGTGATTGAAGAATCAGAAAGTGGCATCTGGCCAGGGCGATCCCCGCTTCCCCGGACGATGGAAAATCAGGGTCGCGCTAGTCGATGTGTGGAAGGAGCTTAATTGTCTTCAAGATGTCTCCAGTTGACAAAGATTCTAATGGTGCAATGGACCTGTGAGAGGTGTAGTAGTAGATGTATAGTTTGTATGTGATGATCTCGACCCTACTCTAGCACAATATACTTCCTTAACCGATCCGGCACTGCGTTCAGCAGACTCTTGCTCTCCAGCCACTTCTTGCTGAACAGCCTCTCGGCATACCGATACGCACCATCGCACAGGATCGTGACAACGGTATGCCCCGGACCAAGCTTCTCCGCGACCTCCTTCGCAGCAACGACGTTCAAGCAGCTGCTTGCGCCAAGGTACAGTCCTTCCTCGTCGAGACACCGGTACACCATCTCGATCGACTTCTCGTCTGCGATCATGAGTGCGCCGTCCAGGAGGTCGATGTCAGGCTTCAGATTGTCCGTTATCCGTCCTTGGCCGATGCCTTCGGTGATGGAGGAGCCTTTGCGCTCGGTCATCTTGCCGCCCGAGGAGACGTAGGTGTAGACGATCGAGCCGGGAGGGTCTGCAACGTAGCATTTCACTCTGCCTTCGCTTGCCGTCTTCAAGTATCTGGTAACGCCTGCAATCGTCCCAGCTGTACCCGACCCGCAAGTGAATGCATCAAGCTTCCCCTGCGTCTGTGCCCAGATCTCTGGCCCAGTCGTCTCGATGTGTGCCTGTCGGTTTGCAGTGTTGTCGAACTGATTCGTCCAGACGGCATTGTCCATCGCCTCCGCATGTCGCTTGGCCTGGTGGTTGTAGTTCTCCGGGTTCTCGAACGCCACAGCAGGCACTGGGTATACTTCTGCCCCCAGCAGTCGCAGCAGATCGATCTTGCCCTGTGACTGAGTGTTCGGCATGTAGATGACCAGCTTGTAGCCTTTACTCCTGCACACATGCGCGAGACCAATGCCTGTATTGCCGGCTGTGCCCTCGACTACCGTGCCGCCGGCTCTTAGAAGGCCCCTCTCTTCCGCATCCTTCACAACGTACAGCGCCGCTCGGTCCTTGACACTGCCGCCAGGGTTTTGGAATTCTGCTTTTCCAAGAATCTCACAGCCGGTCTCTTCGGAGAGCTTCTTCATGCGGATCAAGGGCGTGTTGCCGATTGCTGTTGCAACGAAGCTATGCGATCAGTCAATGTCGCTGAGCCGGTGCGTAGGGATGGATGAATGCGCGTACCTGAAACGAAGCCATCCTGTGCTATCCGTTGCGCCTTCGAGATTTCCACGCCATGAGGGTTCATTGCTTCGACGGCGGATGACGAGAACGTCGAGGCTGATCGGAGGGCGGAGTTGTAGATGGCAGGTTTATACGCGACCCGCAGCGCCTGACGAGCGAGCATTGGTGCGAACGGCAGTATGGTCGAATAGGCAGTTACAACTTTAGTGCTCGAGTTCGAGCCCTGCGGTTTTGCCTCGATGCTCGATCATCGGTCGAACAAGCTTTTCGAATACGCGCTAATCGGATAGACCCGCTCGCAAGGCCAGCATGAGGATGGAGGATGGAGGATGGAGGATGGACTACCTCGATGGCGGTCAAGAACGGCTTGGGTTATTGGGAAGAGTAGCGTAGAAGAGAAGAGTGACTGGACCAAGTTCAATATTGAAAGACAGGACACTCGTTGTGCCTTTCAAGTAGATGTGAATCTTGCTGCTCAGGCTGTATACATATGCTCTCGTCCTTCTCACTGCCTCATGACCTCGGAAGGATGTCGCCTCTCGTGCTCC
Organism: Saxophila tyrrhenica; assembly: GCF_035928015.1. Lineage (NCBI taxonomy): Eukaryota > Fungi > Ascomycota > Dothideomycetes > Mycosphaerellales > Extremaceae > Saxophila > Saxophila tyrrhenica. The sequence continues at coordinate 411,693 of NW_027041751.1, read as the reverse complement.
ACTAACTACATGCGGTAGGAACTGCCTAGCTGAGCATGCTGTCGGACGGCGGTGCGTGACCAGCTGGTCAAAAGGTCCGAGATGGCTCTGATCGTTGAGATCTGTGGGCCAGAGCCTGACATGACGAGATCTTCTGCCGCTTCGCTGGCACCATCGGCGGCACTGAGAAGGCTGATGGCCGGCATATGCGGCATTCCAGATTTCGAGAGTATGCCGACCAGGCACTCACTGTTCCGCAAACAGACCAAGGCCCAGATTGTCATCCATATGCTGTTCCCAATCATCGCTCTCACTGCTTTCCATCGCCCGACGCGTCGGCAGCGGCCGAAAAACCAATTCTCGCACCGCTTCGATGCGGCTCTCCGACTTTGGTGTGCCGTCCGGATGATCCAGCTTCTTGAGCATCACTGCCAGCATCAGCTGCAGCGTGTAGTGCGCGTCATTGCCGGCGCAGTGGAGCGATCCGGGCCGGAACGGAAGGTCGTGGGCGAGGATCAGCTTGCCCAGTTTCAGCAAGCCAGCAACAGGAGAAAGGAGCAGTCCCACGTCAACGGTACCAATCACGTTTGGCAGCGACTCTATCGCCGACCCATACCTGCCCATCATACAAACTTCGGTAGTCCATAGAGTATGTCCCACCAGGATGATGTTGGGGTGTGAGTTCAACAGGTTGTAGAGAACCTGTGGTAGCATTTCGGTGGTAATCCTGGTTGTCGGGGAGAAAAGAGAGTGCCGGCGGTAGCTCGTAAAGGCATAGTTCTCATCGTGGACGGTCAGTCTTTCTTGGTCGTTGAAGATCTGCTGAGTGTCGAGAGAGGAGATGCCAAGTGCGTTGATACCAGCAGTCATGTTGCCTTCGATGTCAATGGAGACGAGTAAATACTCTCTCGACGGTGGTAAGCCGGTGCTAAGAGCGGACGCCAGGTCTTCCAGACACTGTAGCCCACGATGTAGATACGGGGCCTAAAGAGACAGATAGAGGGATCAGCAGGTGTTGTAGAGTCTTGTCCCGTAAAAAGAAAGCACTCAAAAAAAATAAAAAAAAATCACCAAACACTCGATGGAAAAGCCCTCCCGCCGGTCGCATCGACTTACCTGGCGTTCTCTGTGCATCATTATGCGTGTCAGCTTGGCCTGCCACGCTGTGAAGCATGCCATCCCATCAGCCAGGAACGTCTCTTGCCACTCTTCTCTGATCCGTCTCAGCCGAGCACGGTAAGCATGGTAGAATGCATTGAAATCGTTGTTGTATGCGGCCTGAATGAGAGGCTCTTCATAGTTGTCATCTTCTTCCAGTACCAGGCCCTGTCGATACGCCGGCCAAGCACGGTAGATGACATTTGTCATCGTGTGAGCAGAATCTGCCGGATGCCTGATTGTTTGAGTGTCGCTGGAGCAGTGTGTAGCAGGGCGCATCAGGTGTGGGGTGTGATAATGAGGGTGAGACTGCAGCGTGTGGCGTGCTGTGTGGAATGGTGAGGATCGCAGAACCGAGTTCGTCAGGTGGTGATTGAGTGGTGATCGGCAGTGTAGCAGGATATCTCGGATACGGTAGTGAAGATCGCGAAGCACAAGCAAGGATGTCGCGAGCCTGTGAGGTCGTTTTTGTAGGAACTTCTAGGCTGCTGAGAAGGCTGTTTGAACTCAAATGAAGTGTGGAGCGCCCGCAGGCCAATCGACTATATGATTAGGGTCAGCACCCTTCGCTGGATCTCAGCTGATTACGATATCGGCTGTGCTGGCTTGAGGGGTCCTTTAACGCACTGTCGTGTAGGTCGGGTGTTTGCCCTCGCTGCGCGATAGAGGTGTAAGGCAGTGATTGGCGGCTGGCCGTTGGCACGAGAGAGAAAGGGGTAATCTCGCGGAAATCCTTAGAAGGAGATATGTGTTCAACAGAATAGACAGCTTTCATCAATCACATGCAACAAAGTCCAAGTGACTCGCAAGTTTGATCAAACAGGTGGCTTGGCCGAGTGGCCAAGGCGCTAGGGTGTCGTACATGGGGCTCATAGGTCTTCTCTCGTTGGCCTGTGAGCTTCAGCATTCTTTAGAATACCTCTCCTAGTAGGTTTCCTGCATGGGGTGAGTACAGTCGCCTCAGCGTTGCATAATATAACAGACTCACGATGAATTCAGTTCGAATCCCGTAGCCACCAATATCTCTTTTTTTGCCCTCTCTCTTCGCCAGATGCTTCAAGGACAGACTCGCCGATGCCGATGGCTCCGGGTCCAGTCGAATTTGACCTTGATTCGTGGCGACTGTTTCGACTCAATTGCAGCCGATGCTTCGGGATGACAAAGCAACGCTCGCTTCGTCGTCGGTAGATTGACGTACGCGCCTTCCCTGCCCCTCAGGTGCGTCTGAGTACTGAGCGCTGTTCACCCAGTGCTTGCGCTCGGGCTGAGGAGAAGCAGGTGGGTCACTCAGCTGCGCAGCTGCTCGGAAGCACTCTTACGGCAACACTCAGACGCCTCTCCAAGCGGCTTTTGAGTGGAATTGATCCGGCCGTGGTTTTCTTGATGGGTGCTCTCGTTGAATCTGCTTCACGGTAGGCTCAAGTGCCGCTATGTTTTTGGCATGGACCAAGGCTTTGGCGTGCACCTCAGCAACATAAATGACATGCAGACTCGGCACCAGCGCCAACATCAGCGCAACAAAGAGACGCCAATGGTTGAAAAAGGAAGGAGTGGGTGGTCAGTCAAAATAGTGGAGGGAAGGAGCGAACGAGGTGAAGTCGAAACTGCTCAAGGACTAGTCATGCACGATGCGGCAGTGGCCGCCAGTTGTTGACAGCTACGTCAGCAAGTCAACAGTCAACATCTTGACTTTTCAATGTACACGCAACTCCCGGACCAAACCACCTTCATTGTACCATACAAACAATGCCCGGCCGTGTCGCACGAGCAGGTCGCTCCTCCGCCAACAGCACAGTCTCGCGTAAAACCTCGACACAACAACTCAAGTCGGCCGGCCGCAACAGCTCTCCAACAACAGATGTACCAGACGAAGGCGCCAACACGAGCCTACGACGCGCCATATGCACCGTCTTCGGCGACGCACAGAGGTCCACTGCCGGACACCGAAAGCTGGTGATCAGCCTGCGCAAGATCCAGGAGCAATGCGCCTACGAGCCAGTGAGCTTGACCAAAGCAAAACACCAGGAGGACTTTGAAGAGGAAGACTTCAACAGCGAGGTGGTGCGATGTGTTCTGCGTATCTTGCCCGTACGCAAAGCAGAGCCTGCGGGAGACAGAGTGGTGCGCTTTCTGGGCACATTCTTGAACTCTGCTGGCGGCAAGGACAACCAGATCGCGAGCCAGAGCGATCCTGACAGCGCAAGCCTGCCAGAGACGCCGACATCAAGGCTGGTCTCGCAGATACTCAACACCCTTCTTCAGCTGCTCACGACCAAGGACAAGGTGATAAGGTTCCGGGCGACGCAAATCACAAGCCATATCATCAACAGTCTGGACACACTGGACGACACGCTATTCCACCAATTAAGATACGCGTTGCTGAAGCGGATACACGACAAGGAGTCAATGGTGAGGCTGCAGGCAGTCTATGGGCTAGGTCGGCTTGCAGCAGAAGTGGAAGATGAGGACAAGGGCGAAGACTCCGATTCTGAGGACGACGTGGGAAGAGGCGTTTTGGAGAAACTGTTGGTGGTGCTGCAGAATGACCCTGCTGCAGAGGTGAGGCGGAACCTGCTCCTCAACCTACCTCTGACGAAGGAGGTTTTGCCATATCTTCTCGAACGAGCGCGCGATTCAGACGGTGCAACGCGACGAGCGTTGTATGCGCGGTTATTACCAGCCCTCGGGGACTTTAGACATCTGAGCTTGACGCATCGCGAGAAGCTGTTGAGATGGGGATTACGTGATCGTGACGAGAGCGTGCGAAAGGCGACCGCCCGTCTCTTCCACGAGCGGTGGATCGAAGACTGTGCTGCGCTACCGGCTGCGCAGGCCGCTGAGGAGACAGAGGGCGAGGGCGAAGGTGCACAGAAGCCTACCAACCAAGCTGCAGACCCTTCTCTTGATGCTCTGCTGGAACTACTTGAGCGTATCGATGTCGTCAACTCAGGCACAGAAGGCGGCATTGCTCTGACCGCTATGGGCGAGTTTTGGGACGGTCGACCAGACTACGTCGAGTACGTTTCCTTCCCCGACACCTTCTGGGAAGACCTCAATCCTGAGCTTGCTTTCGTTGCACGTACCTTCAACGGCTTCTGCCGCTTCAGTAAAGACCCTCAGTATGCCGGACACCGCAACTTAAATACACTGGTCGAAGAGAAACTGCCCGAGGTCACCAAATTTGGCTACTTCCTGGAGCGCGAACTGAACAAACTTGTCGAGACCATGCACGCCGCAGCAACTGGCGAAGATGAGGATGCAGAGGAGGATGCAGCGCAGAAGGAGTTCATCGTGGAGCAACTGCTGCACATGGCTCTGACGTTCGACTACTCAGACGAAGTGGGCCGACGCAAAATGTTCGGCCTCATGCGTGAAGCACTCGCCTTACCCGACTTGCCAGAAGAATCAACAAGGCTGGTGGCGGAAGTCTTGCGCCTTGTGTGCGGCGAAGATGCAAAAGGCGAGCGCGAGTTCTGTGGGATTGTGCTGGAAGCTATCGCCGAAGTCCATGATACTATCCTGGGCGAGGACGAAGAGACAGCGCAAGACACCTCAAGCGTGGACGAGTCTTTCCATTCCGCTACGGAGTACGCCGAAGATGAAAACGGCGATACTGTCGCCAAGTCGAAGTCCAAGAAGAAGAGCGGCGAAGAGCTGAGTCCAGAGGAGGCTGAGGAGAAGGCGGTCAAGGAGATCATGGTCAATATGAAGTGCTTGCACATCGCCCTGTGTATGCTGCAGAATGTCGGGTGTGACCTAGAGCAGAACACGCACCTTGTGATGATGCTTAACAATCTCATAGTTCCTGCCGTGAGGAGCCAAGAGGCGCCCATTCGGGAGAGAGGTCTGTTGTGTTTGGGCTTGTGCTGTCTGCTTGGAAGGGTGAGTCGCGATTGATACTTTTGCCATTCTGACCGTACTGACACATCAGCAGAACCTCGCAGAGGAGAACCTCACCCTCTTCCTCCACTGCTTCACCAAAGGTCACCCAGCCCTCCAAACCATCGCCCTTCAAATCATCGCCGACATCCTCATCACTCACCCAACTCTCCTCGCCGAACCCAACATCGACGCTAGCACAACCACCGAGCAGCCCGAAACCAACCCCCTCCTCAAACCCGTCCTCAAAGTCTTCTCCAAATCTCTCAAATCCGACGACCCTTCCGTCCAATCCACCGGCGCCACTGCCCTCTCCAAAACAATGCTCAGTCGACTCATTACGGACGCTGACCTCTTGAAACAACTCGTCGTGGCTTACTTCGACCCTGACACCAGCACCAACGCCCAGCTGAACCAGAGTCTGAGCTACTTCTTACCAGTATACTGCCATAGCCGCGCCGAGAACGCGCATCGCATGGTCCGCATCGCACCTTCTGTAATCGCCAAGCTCGTCGTGATCCGTGAAAACCTGCTCGACGAGGCGGATATCGACGACGATAGCAGCGAGGGGATGGTCAAGCTAGGCACTGTCGGTCAAATGCTACTCGACTGGACGGACCCGCGCAAAATCGTCGGGTTCGCCGAAGCAGCTGGCACGACCGCTACCGCCGACGGAGCGGGTGAGACGCAGTATCTCCTCGTCGAACGCCTCCTCGATCGCATGAACTCGAATCAAGTCTCCAAGGACGAGAAGAAAGTCCTGTTCTCCATTATAGGCAAAGTACATCTGCCAAACGGCGCATGCTCGCCAGACTTGTTGAAGGAGTGTTGCTCCGAGGTCGCGGTTGCTTATGAGCAGGGTCTGGCGACGGATGTGACGTCGAGGAATGTGCTGAAGAAGTTGCAGAATCTGCTGATGGAACAAATGAACTCTGTCATGGCGGCGGAGCGAGGTGGTGGTGGGGCGGAGGAGACGGTTTTGGAGACGACTGAGCTGCCTGTCGATGCTGGTGCTGAGCCTACTGAGCCGGAGCTTGAGGAGACGGAAGGCGACATCATGGCCGGGTTCAAGGAAGGCGAGACGGCGGCGGCGGAGGAGGTGGATGATGAAAGCGATGTTACAGAGGTGCAGAAGACGTTACGGGATACCACGCTTGGAGCTACGGGTTTTGGGCAGACGACTATTGGGGCGCCGGATGCGGAGGGGACGAGGGTGGTGTTGGGGGATGGGGATACGGAGATGATGGATGTGGATGATGAGTATACGGAGGTGTAGTTGGAATAGTTGTGTTCTTGTGTATCTCGTAGCTTGGGTTCTTCGAGGAGAGAACCATTCAATGCACCGCAATGAAAGTCACGAAGTCTCGCCAGCCTAGTTGGAGTACTGAGGACGTCTGCCGGCCAAAACAGCAGATATGGCGCATGGGTGTATATGGCGACATGCCTTCTGCATTCTCGACTGCGTCTGGTAGTTGAAAGCCTTGCTGTCAGCTCGACGACGTTCTAGACCCCCGTCCCGTCTTCCAGAAACGCGAACAATCGGACCCGAAACACCGCCACTTCGCATCAACTCTCTCTAGGGCCGGGTATGTCTACTGCCACGCCAGCAAAACCCGGAACAGCGTGTCTCGGCTGCCGTCGTCGAAAGCTGAAATGCACGCGTGAAGAAGGCGGCTGCACCAACTGCATGAAAAGTCACTTGCCATGTGTCTATCCTGTGCCGGAAACTGGTGTGAAGCGGAAACGGGGTCCTTATAAGAAGGACGGGAAGGCGAGGGAGAGGCATCTCGAGGAGCTGGTCCGGTATCTGGGGCCCAAGGACGATGCTGGGGCGGATCGAAGTGAGCGTGTGAATCGTGCTGCTTCATCAGAGGAGCCAACACCTTCTGGTCGGGAAGTACTCGGGAGCATTCAGTCGAGACGAGATGCTGCCGGGCATGCCAACAAGTCGGAGGATCTGGTCAAAGACGCTCTGGTGGCGTTGACCGGGTCTCATGTCTCCAACAACGAGGCAGAGGACAAGGAGGCCTACCCTCTCCAAAGGAACCCACCGTCCGCGGTCCAACCAGGAGGTATCGCGCAACACCCAACCGCAAGGAGGATCTTTGTGTACTGGAATATTTACGTTACTCGCGTGGATCCGATGCTGAAGATCATTCATTGTCCTTCCTTCGGCAAGACCCTGTTCACGGCTACGGAGGACCTTCGGGCTGCGGGCTCTGTGACGGAGTCGTTGCTGTTTGCTATCTACCACGCAGCTGTGTCGACATGCACGGCACGGGAGGCTCGTAAGCGGTTCGGCGAGGAGAGGAGCGCTCTGCTCCAGCGGTATGGACGGGTTGTTGAATCGACCTTGGCTGATAACTATGGTACGCCGGTACTCGAGTCGCTGCAAGCTTTGGTGATATACATAGTAGGTTACGTTACCCGCTTGAATCCAGAGCATGCTAACCGCTATCTACCAGATAGCAATGCGGCGCGATGACAGCTTGACGAATGTTCGAGCACTCTTCTCATTGGCAGTTCGCATGGCTCAGCTCATCAACCTTCACAAGGACCCAGGCCAGGACTACACGCCTTTCGAGACGGAGATGCGCCGAAGGCTCTGGTGGCACATCTGTGGTCTCGAGTCTGGAGGGGCTGAAGAAGGCGGGACGAGGCAGTCTAGTGTCATGGACGGCCGCAACGTCTCGATGCCAGCAAATTTGAACGACATCGATCTCGACCCGGAGGCAACGGACCGGCCTCAGCCTCGGACAGGAGTCACAGACATGACATGGGCGCTCCTACGATGGGAGGTCGTGCGGCTGACGCACGACATAAACGAAAGTCAAACGAGCCCACAAGACAGCCGAATCCAACGGCAACCAAGAAGCGATCAAGGCGGAGCAGAGGCAGATCTTGAACACTGCTCGGAAGAAGCTCGAAGATGACTTCGTCCGCCACCTCCACCCCTCGCGACCCATGGACTGGCTTTGTATCGCCTGGGTCGAAGGCATGCTAACGAAATGCCGCTCGATGATTGACTTTGCCATTGGGCAAGCGCCTCAAAAGGACCTATCGCCAGAAGACCGCTATAAGATGCTTCAAGCATCTGTCGACATCATCCGACTAACGCAGGCGGTGATAACCTACAAAGCTGTCGAGAAATGGTCCTGGTACTTTCGGGGCTGGATGCAGTGGCATGCAATCGGGACGCTGATTGCCGAGCTGGGGTATAGCAAGAATATGCAGTTTGTGAATAATGCTTGGGCGGTGCTGGATCCTATCCTGGCCGACTGGGAGAGGGTGTATGAGGCGAAGAGGGATGAGCCGGCTTGGGAGCATGTGAATACGCTTATCAGTCGCGCAAGGGAGAAGAGGCAGCAAGTTCCGGTGCAGCATGATAACGCACAACAATCGGCTTCAATCCTATCTGCGCCAGGACACACAGCGGTACCGACAGCTGTATTTTCGACATTGTGGCAGGACAACTGGGGTCAGCCTGACAATACTTCAGCTCCGCAGCAGAAGGCTTCTCATCCTCATGCGGGTCCTGCCTCCTCCGCACCACAATCAATGGGTTGTGCACCGATCATGCCGGGGCAAGACTGGGACTTTGGCTACATGGATGGCATGCCTGAGATAGACTTCTCGGCTTTCGAAGGCGTCTTTGGGGACACAGCGTGGGACTTCTCCAGCCCATCGACCGATTTCGGCTTAGGAAGCGCAGGCATATAGAAAATGCAGCTTATGTTCGATTTGTCCCTCACCGTCCCACTATCTCCACAGACGCCTAGATAAAAGTCAAAGCAAAAGCACTAACAACACTCAACCCCACCACCGTCCACCCACTCGTAATCACCTTCTGGTTCGTAATCATATGCGTAGTATCCCACGCCAAATGCCTCAGCCCATTGAAACTGTGAAACGTAAACGGCAGCGCGAAGAACATCTTGGTCGCCACCTTCGCCAGCCACGGCCACGCGCCGAACGCCGCTGCCACGCTCGCGCTCTCCATGTGCAGGCCGATGTAGGGGGCGACGAGGTACAGGGAGCCGAAGACGTAGAAGGCGCCGCTGAGGGTGCAGCCGGTGATGCGGTTCAGGGCGGAGAGGTACCAGGGGATCTGGGGCGCGTAGATGCCGAGGTGGGGCGCGACGGGGCGGTTGAGGCGTTGTTGCGCGAGGATCTTGTCGTGTTCGGTGGTTTCGGTGATGGTTTGGGCGGTTACTTGTCTGTAGGGAGGGTTTGTTGTCAGCGTTGGGCATAGCTGGGGGAGCTAGAGGGGTTTGCTCGCCTCCTCTGGAAGCGGACAACATTGCCTGTAGCGATGGCGGCGGGTGTTGACAGTCTCAATGCGTGGTGCTGGGCCGTTACTGGGAGATGGTTAGAGCTGAGCTGTCCTCCCTCCGCTGAGGATGATAGACTCACGTCGCCGCAGCGACTGCTGCGCTGCCCTCTGTGCCAACATCTTTGCTCCTTCAACCTGATCTGGTGTCCAATGGCAGTCTTCACGCTGTCCTTCAGAGCATGGAGGTGGTGGTGATGTCGATGCGGCGGACCTCGGAAGTGCCTGCCGCCAATCGGCCAACCAATCAGCTCCAGGCGTTAGTCAGCGAGCAAACCTGCTTCAACCTCAAGATTCATGTTCTCCCGCTTCTTCTTCTTCTGGTCAGGAATCTCAACCACCGTCTGGACTACCTCGTGAAGGCGCGGTCACGGTTAGCACTTATTGTGCTCGATTTCTAGAGCAATCCACCCGGTCGTTAATCTCGCGACAGCTGGTCAAGATGGCTGTCGAGATTCATTTCAAGGGATACATTTCATTCTGCTTACTGACGTTCGCATCATTCCCAGTTCCTTTGACTGTCGGCGGACTGGACTGAGCCACATATCAGCGGTCATGCGCAATCCTGAGCAAAGGTGCTCCGAGGAAGCGAGCGCAGTCTGCTGTAGATGGGTTCTGAAGGCACCTTGGACATCAGACCATTTCGCGGTGGCAGCTGTGGTTGCAGCTACAAGGCACTTTAGGGCATTCCAGTGTTCTAATAAGTACAATTCGCATTGGCCGTAACATCTAGAAGTGGTATCTCTGGTCATTCCCATTCCCATTCCCATTCGCATCTCGTGCGCCATTCTCCATCCATTATGCGCCCAGTCCATTAACTCAGACACTGCTTTGATGGCATCGTGCTGATATGCATGCCCATATAAGCTGTATCGAGCGCCCTCGCGAAGCGATTCCCTACGTCACACATCCAGCTTCCTTCTGCACACGTCAACCCTCCCTCTGCATCGTGGTCTTGGCAGAGTAATAACTCCTCCCATCATCCTGCTCCGCACTCGCAGCCACCGCCTCCTTCCTCGGCGTAACCGGGTGCGCCCTCAACGGATGATCACCAACCGGCGGACAGTACACCCTCGCAAAAGGCTCACTCGACCTTTTCGGCCCTTCATAAGAAGGCAAACGCCTACTCGTTGGCTTCCCTTCCGCACTAAACCTCCTGTGCAGCGCCGTGGCATCCAACGGAACCGATTCATTCCACTCCGGAGGGCCGACGTCCCATCCTCCAAACAGAGAGCCCTCCTAGAACACAGTGCCGTCGGACAGGATCATGATCGGCGGCTCCTTTGTGTTCGGCCGTGACACCTCGGCGATCTCTCGTCCGCCTTTCCACGTGCCGGCCTCGAGCATCTGCGCGAGGCTGAGCTTGTTGGAGCCCTTCAGGTCGAGGAGGGTGTTGACTTCCTCGAGCAGCATGTCGAGGAAGCCGACGGTGAGGGCGCGCCATTCGACGATGACGTCGTCGTCGGCAGTGAAGAGCGGGACGACTTCGACGTTGGGCTGGCCTTGGCGGGTGGCGTTCATGTGGTATTGATCGAGGCCGCGTTGTTGGTCGTCTGGTTTCAGGGTAAGGAGGCCGGTGTCGACAAGCAGACCGCCATTGCGATACTCCGGTAGGCCGGTCATTAGCTCCACGCCCACGAAATGTACATTTGCCAATTTCTGCATTGGCACCATCAACGAATATGTAAGCCATTGCGTGAGCTTGTGGAATGGCACAATGTTCTCCCACGGATGTGTTGGGTGTGATGGCATCGAAGCGCACGGCCAGGCATCTCCTAGAGGTACACCATCCACCTGAGTCCTGGTGTTTGGCCAGATGTTCGAGAGTCCATCCATCAAAGTGGTCCAGAGCGTAGGTAGAGGTATGATCGGAACGGCCGCCACGTGGGTCGAAGGATGACACAGCAGGTAGTCCAGCATGTTCCCAGGCCTGGCCTCCAGCCCAAAGATCTCCTGGTTCTGTAGAGCATCACTTAGCCGTATTAGGAGGCTCGTGCGGCCCTCGAGCCCGTCAATCGGGTTGTCGTTGTTCACTTGCAAGCCTCTGCCCATCTTCTCCACCGTCAACTTCTTCAGGCCGCCGCTGTCCACCTGGAATGGCTGGTCAGGGTTGCTCGAAAAGAGACCCATCTTAAACATCTCCAAACTCGCAACTGCCAGCCCCTCACTCCGCCGGAAGATCTTGCCGCTCTCTTTTGACTTGTATTGCCACTTCGTGCCTGCGCCTGCATCTAGAAGCACTGAGACCAGGAACAGATCAATTAGCCTCCGCGTCCGCTCCTGAGCATCAACTGTGCTTGGCCAGGTTGCCATCAGCTGGTCCACCCTCGGCCGCCCGCCCACCTCGAAATGCTGCCATCTGCCGTGTGGTGGGATCTCGTGGTAGTTTGGATCGAAGTCGCGCTGAGCTGGTGATTAGCCGGCCATCCGCTGAGACGGTTGGTTTTCAGCTACCTTGATGATTGACACCACAAATTTCGCCGTGTCATTGAACTTGCTCATATCCACATGAAAATGCCGTAGCTGATTCCGCCTCGCCTTCTCCAGCACCAGCTTACTCCTCTCGCGCACTGCATAGATGCTCCGCAAGTAGCCCGCCGGGTCTATGTTCGGGTCCGGCGCCTTGGGGAGCGGTATGTTGGGCATGACTGCGTTCTGCGCAGGATTACTATTGGCGCGGTTCATACCAAAGGGCGCCTTCACAGCTCCGTTGGCGTGAGGTTGGAGGTGGGCGTCGTTGTGGTTGTTGCCGTTGCCGTTGCTGTGTCCCCGACTGCTGCTCTTGCGCGAGAAGAGACCCATGTCGGCATGCGGCTAGCCGTGCTGTCTCTGGCCGGCGGGGCTGGTGGGTGACACGGTGCGGGTCTCGCCGATCGGTCGATGTGGTCGTGCCCAAGGTTTGGGTGCGGGGCGCAGTTGCCTGTGCTCGGAGGCGCGTGCGCTGGAAGTGGTGGTGGTGGTGCAATGAAGAAGTCGCGTTGTACAGAATCAAAGGAGTGTCAGAAGCAGATGTGAAAGCCGCAGCAAGGAAGGGAGTGGTGTCGGGCTATGGCATTGAGAGCATGTCCCGCCTAATGGAGGCTTAAGGTTGGCGACACCACATGGCGAGAGGAGCAGGAGCTTCTCTGAGGCACAAGCGCAACGGGAGATTAGACTCGGCCGCGGATCGACCCCCATCAGCCGTCGCTGCCGTTGGAGTCCGGCTCAGGAACAGGCAAATGCTTGCTCTCCAATGTTGATGATGAAAGTACATGTATGTAGGTTGCAGGGCCGCGGCGAGGCCATCAAACTTTCACTACTCCACGGACATCCCGACGGACCCTTCGACACATCCATATACACCGACGATGCTGTGGAGAGTGTGGTTGTTGTGTTTTTGCAACGCCCACTGCGAACTGCTGCAGACCCCACATCTATATGCAAGCGAGATGTGCATTCGGCAGGGGATAAGCATCGCTACCCAACAATGGAGCCCACCATTTGCTGGAGCGTTTGGGTGGACGGTCCACAGGTCAGCAGTTAAAGTATATCAAATCTACGGGGGAGCTGTGTTGCATGTGTTGGTATCGAGATCTGCATCGCTTATACAGCACCGCCGACTTCTCCTCTCTCCCGATAACTTGTCGCCTGGACTAAGGTGGCTTCCCGTTCCTGTTCCAGCAGCTACTCGTCAGACGAATTGGGAGAATGCTCTGGTGTTTCGAACTCCGTCTGACTCGGCATCACAACCGTGAAGAAAGATTATATCCAACCCGCCAGCGCCACCAAGATATTACCCGATCGGCTTCCTCACTCCCGGACCCAACAACCAGCCCCCAGGTGCCGTATACTGGTGCTCGGGGCACTTCGACGCACTGTGCAACGCTCGTGCTCGAGCGGCACGTCGCGCAATAACACACAGACCTTGACGATTCCCTCGTGGCGAGCTGTCAGTGCGTTTTGCTATGCGGGTTGTGGAGCCGCCGGGTGATTGTTGCGGCGTCAAATTTACCAAACCATCGACATCGGGAAGATACTGTATGTTGCTGCCTCGCTACGTTGCCGAGCTCGAGATCAATACACATCTGATGCCAGTAGTATTCTCAATTATTTTTTGAACTCATAAAAGAGCCTATCGGTAGCACAACCCGACGCCAAAGCATACGGTGCTTGCAATATCTTGACCAGATGTCGTCTCCAGTTGCTTCGAGCTCGATTCTCCAACTTCTCCGCCTCCCATGCGCCTATGGAAGTGGTATCTCTCACAAGCTACTCTTACGCATTCGGCCACGGGCTGAGATGCTGCCAATTTGGTGTGCCATATTCCATTTCCGGCTAGAGTGAGAACAGCTTCAGGCCTCTGTCTTGCTGCACCGCAGATACATGTGTCTTGTGTCTCAGCCAAAAACATAGTATCGACTTTCCTGCCTGCCGAGGAGATGCTGGAGATGCACCGTGTCGAAGTGTATTGGGGGGTCATGTGCTACTCATCGCGCATGGCTGTGAGGCTGTCAAAGTACGGCTGTGTCATTTGATCGTCCCCATGATGAAGTCGCTGCAGCGTTGATCTCGGAAGTTGGACGATCGCAAGTCCTACTTTAGGGCAGAGCGAGAGATGCCGGCCAATTGGCACAGAGCGGGCCTTTTCCCGCCCTGTTGACCACGTTTTCCCTCGACTGCATGTCATCGAGTCTCCATGATCCCGGGTCGCTCACCGCGCGCGAGTGCGAGCTTCGCGGCTGCATTTTGCTCTCCACGAGTCGGACCACGACAGCAGACCCGGCCCAGAGCTCGTCATGACCCCTCGTTCTGCCAGAAATCGCACGAGTCGGCGATGGACAGGCAGCGTCACGAACAGGCTTTCACACAACAAACGTAACTGCACTTCGACCTCCCTCATACAGTTGAGCGCGACGGGAATTGCGTTATAGGTACCGTCATATTAGGTAAAACTTTCCAAACGATAACTCCAACGCCGCTCACCGACAACGCAACGTGGCAGCCGCGCCGTGATGGCGGCTTCTTGCTGGCCGAAAAACTCTTCCAAGTACCCTTGCCGTGGTGTCACTGCTTGCCCCAACCCGCCCTCAACTCTCCAGCTTTGCTGCTGCTACTGCGGCACGTTCCTGCGCTAAGAGCATACCACCGCACAAACTAACCTGACACCTGCGCGACAAGCCCTTTCGGAACCATCTCAACACTGCCTGCTCCTGCATCTTCCGCCGTGGTCTTATCTAGGCCTGGAAGCTGCAAAGTACATCCGGAGTTACACCCGGCGCCGATCTCACTCCATCGTTCGGTTCACCAAGGCCGACCGGTCCTTGGTTTTGACTCGAAGCATCTCCACGGCACCACCAGACGGTAAAGTCGATTGACTTCAGCTTTCTCAAACACAATCTCGCAACACAACGTGTGCAACACCAGACTTCTGCACATTCCAACCCCGCTTCCCTGTCTATTCTCCCACAAGTCGACCAATGTATGCCCTGTGATGCCCAGCAAGGTTGTGGCTACCATCAACTCGAGTGAGTCCTTGCATACCAAACATGGGAGGCAAAAGTGCTGACTATACACGCCACAGCCGGAAGGCAAGCAGCTTCCTTCATTCGAGCCGCTGCCGCCGTGGGATGGCACGTCAAAGCGCAAATCCGGAACCGAGAAGGGCTGGTGTACGACGAGCTGTCCGAACTCCCCAATGTCGAGTTCATAGAAGGTGACCTTGCCGGTCCGCAGCGAAAGCAGATACTCGACAATCTGTTCTCGGGCGCCAAGATCGCCTTTGTCAACACCACGCACTGGGGAGATGAAGTCGCCATCGGCAAGGCCTGCGCGGACGCTGCCAAGCGAGCAGGCATCGTCCATTATGTATACTCGAGCATGCCGGATCATTCTACCTTTGGCAAGAATTGGAGGGCTCTACCGATGTGGTCGTCGAAGTTCGCCATCGAGAACTACGTCCGACAGATAGGCATTCCTGCCACCTTTACTTATACCGGCATCTACAACAACAACTTTACATCCCTACCATTCCCCTTGTTCCAGATGGAGCTGCAGGATGATGGAAGCTTCGTGTGGCAAGCGCCCTTCCACCCTGACGACCCTCTGCCGTGGCTGGATGCCGAACACGATGTTGGTCCTGCACTACTGGCGATCTTCAAGAAGGGTCCGAATCACTGGAAAGGGCAGAGGTGGGTTTGACTTACAACGTGTTACAGCTTATGTACGATGTACTGACATACTTCATCAGGGTAACCCTCGCCTTCGAGAAGCTAACCCCCGTCCAATGCTGCGCCCGCTTCTCCAAAGGCCTGGGCCGACCAGTCGAATACGTCCACGGACCCATCCACGTCTCCGTCTCCATCCCATCAGGCTACCGAGAACATCTCGAGATCCTCCAAGATACCCTCGGCAACAAGCGCGCGCCCTACTTCGGCCCCGACCTCGAGTACCCACGCGAGGGCCGGAGCATCTGGGAAGGCTGGCGCGGCATCGAGGAGTACGCGCGCGAGGTCTTTCCTATTGAGGAGTACAACAACGGACTCCGATGGATGGAGGAAGGGACGGAGGGTGGGATGGCGACGCCAAGTGAGAGTAGCAGCACGAGGCCCACCACACCTGCTGGGCAGCCCATGCAGCACATGGCGCTCTCGGGCGCCTACACGCCACGCTCGCATCCTGAAGGCATGGATGGGGATATGTTCGTTGGGAGTGTGTGATGATACGGCGTAGTGAAAGAGTCTTCGGAATGGCATCCGTTGAGGGCAAGTCGGGCCGCTAATCCGCCAAGATAATTTCGAAGACCAACATGGAACATCACGCCAGCACTACAGCACAGTGCGACGGCGAAGATAGGACGGCGAACATGCGCGACGATGGAGTTTGCATTGCATTGCATTCGTGTTGCTGATTTGCATTTGACACATGTCAGGGGGAGGGTATCGGGATGGGCGGAGAAAAGTTTTTGGTTCTCCATGGCGCTACTCACGCGCCTTCGCCTGTTGGGAAGCGCTTGATATTCAGCGAGGTCGCTTGCTCTCGCGCATGTTGCATGGGTATCTTTCGGTACTGCTGCGTGGCGAGATAGGCAGGGTGGCATCACACGGCTGCTAAGAAGCTGCTGCACGCGCATCAGGCGATTCAACCACACCGCGCACCATCTCACTTCTTTTTCTGCTTCTTGCTTGGCGGCGCCGCACCACCACCAGTGCTATCTCTCGACCGCGCCTTGCCACCTTTATCCTGCACCAGAGCGCGGATGTCGATGGGCTCGTCATCATCATCTTCGTCTTCTTCGTCCGTATCCATGTCTTCGAAATCAATCTCCGAGATGTCATCATCCTGCGCCTGCGTGAACAGCTTCAGAGCATTCGGCCACAGCTCCTCCGCAAAGCTAATCGCCAATTCCTCGCCCGCCTGATGCACCTCCACCGCTTCGTCATCATTCTCCTCCTCCTGGTCTTCATCCTCATTCGTATCCTCCGCAGCATCCCCCTCACTCTTGGCAGCCTTCATCCTCTTCTCCTTGCTCTCCAAGTACATCCTATTAGCCTCCTCGCTCTCCTCCGCGCTCACCCACCTCCGTCCACTCACCCACCCAAACCACGTGAAAAACGACGTGTTGCTGCCATTCCACGAATCCACCTTCTTCTTCAGCGCATAGTACTCCGGCAGTGTCTTGGCCGTCATATCACCCGTCTTCTTCCGGGCCTCCCACAGCGCTACGGCGCCATCCGTCAGCCCTTCTGTCAAATCCTTGCCTTTCTTCCAATGCACCCTCACCGGCTCCGACACCAGCCCGCTCCACCCATCCTTTGCGCGGCGGTGCCAGAACGTCTTCTCCAGCACCGTGTCCTCGAAGTCCTGGTTGGGTTTGAACTCGAGCTTTATGCTGACGCTGCGCGGGTTCCCAGAGCCCTTGTTATCCAGCTCCGGTCTCCGGACTTCGATGTTGAGGAGCGATTCGGCGATGATGCGGCTGTCGTGCGGTTGGATCCATTGGTCGATGTCGGGGGGTGCTTGTTCGATGACGAGGGGCCAGAAGTTGGGGATTTTGCGGGTGACTTCGGTGCGTTTGGCGTAGAGGGGGGCGCTGAGGTCGTATTGCTTGCGCACTGTAGTATTGAGGTTAGCGATCGGTTCTTCGGAGGTAGTGGTTTGGTGGTTGATGGAGGCTTACTGATCTCGGTGTCGACATCTTCGAATTCTGCTTCGATCAAGGCGAGGTCCTCGTAGGATACTGGTGGTTCTTCTCCTTCTGCCATGTTGTTTAGGTTGTTGTGCAGGTAATTGTGTTTGCGACAATGTCTCCAACGCCTTTAGAAAGCTTTCTGTCTTTTCGGCCAGAATTTCTTCAAGCTCGGACGTCATGAGGCTTATTCTGGACTAGTGCGATCGCGAGAAACCTCATTTGAACCGCGACGAACCTTTTGAGGACCGCGCTCAATGACGCCGCCTACCTGGACAAACACGTCTTGGGTGGCCATGTCGTCCACGGCCTCATCCGGTCCAACCCTGTCCCTTGAGCATCGCAAAATCGGTCGGACGGAGATCGCCCGGCAGTGCGTCGACCCTTGCGCTGATCACATTCAACAACATCGGAGGCCTTACTCTTCATGTACATACACTACTGGGTCTGAACTTCACGTGTAGACTCCCCGGACAGACGGTGCAGGATGGTGAAACATAACATGGTGCTCGACGGACTGCCGGAATGCCTCCCTATCGGAAAGACAGCGCTTGATACTCGGTAAGACTGCGGCTGACCTTTTGAATTCTACTTGTAAAGTCTCTTCCCCAATGTCTTGCTTCGGCATATGAGAGATGCTATATTGCTGCCCAATCGCTCGAAAGGGCTGGCTAATGGGGATGGGCATTCCTTGCCTACCGGGCTGCCTCTCCGACAATTGTGTTGAACCACCATCCGGGGATGTCTCGCCATCTCAAGCGATGAAAACCTAGACCATGAATTTCCCAACCAACCACTGCCGATCGCTGGATCTGTATACTCGGCCGTGCTCACTGCCAGAGCCTTGCCTGCACCGTCGACAGAGCACTTCCGTGTTGAGCATGGTCCTAAACCGTGCACTTGCAGCCTCACTCGGGTTCATGCCGGGTGACAAACTACTGTGCCCAGAGTATCCCTTCGAAGGGCCGGGCATGGCGCATTTATACGCCGTAGAGATTCCTTCTTCCGCTCCTCGCGCCTTGCGGCTCTTGATCCACCGGAGAATTTTTGATTTGAAAGAACACCCACAATTGCACCAACACCTCCCTCGATTACACCATGACAGTACCCATTGCAGGTCGTGGACCCCAGATATTGGCCGTCTACGGCTTGTTCACAGCGCTCACCACGTTGACGGTATCCCTGCGAACTTATTGCCGGGCGTTCGTTGGAACCAACTGTTTCGGCTGGGATGATGGGCTCACGGTTGTTGCTTGGGTCAGATCTCCCGGTCCTTGCCCACCACTTACCGCGAGTTTGCATGCTGACGACTGGACATCAGATTTTCTTCGTCTGCTACTCATCATTCGCGATTGCAGGTGCTCACCATGGCACTGGCCAACATGCGTGGAATATCCACCCAGCTTCCGATATCCCTGTCGGACTGAAAGTAGGTCTCCCAGGTGCTCACACCCACATTGATTCAATCTGATATGGACCAGTTCTGGTGGCTCTGCGAACCGCTCTACGTATTGTCAAACATGGGCATCAAAGCCAGCATAGGCGTAATGCTGCTTCGGCTGACGATCGACCCCATCCACCGATACACCATCTATGTGACTTTGGTCATCACCGAGCTCTTCAGCCTCGGCTTCTTCTTCCTCTTCATCTTCCAATGCCAGCCGTCTTCGTACTTCTGGACGCGGTACGTCGACGGAAGTGGAGAATGCATCGACCCTCGCATCACGATTGGCTTCACATACGCATATTCTGCCATCACGTGCGCAGGAGATTGGATCTACGCCATCTTGCCCATGATATTGGTGTGGAACTTGCAGATGCCGAGGACCCAGAAGCTCTTCGTCGGGGGTGTATTGGCTATGGGAGCAATGTAGGTTGTACAAAGCGCGAAAGCAGTTGACTTCAGCTAACAGTGGCTCAGAGCGTCAGCTGCCACTATAGCCCGCATACCGTATATCAGCACCATGAAGGACACCGACGACTTCCTTTACGCGACCACCGATGTTGCACTCTGGTCATGCTGCGAGACCGGCCTCGGCATCACCGCTTGTTGCTGCGCAACTCTGCGGCCACTCTTCCGCACCTGGCTCAAGCCTCTAGCGACGCACCGTCTTTCGCCTTCTTCGAGAAATGGAGCTTCGCGAGCGCAGGAACAGCATGGCGTTGCGCGGGTGACGGGCAACGCCGGCCATTATAGGCAGCCCAGCAAGGAGTTTGGCATGGGCAAGAATTCGATCATGTGTAACACTTCGCTGAACGTATCTGATGAGGTCGAATTGGTCAGCAAAGGGTCGGAGCAGAATGATGAAGCGATTCAAGGGGGGGACAAGGCTCACAACTACCGGCATAGATGGTAGCCCGCATGTCTTTTGCGCCATGAGAGTTCTTGTATGCCGAGCACTCCGGTACGATGTTAGGACTTCCGAAAGTCTCTATGTAACAACCACCTCGTATTGGACTCAGTAGCATACTCTACGTCAATCGTTATCTAAACTGAGGAGAAAGTGGTTCAATGTGAGGTCGCTGTTCTTTTTGAGCATGAAGTGGAGCACTAGGCTGATTTGCAGCCTCTGATTGGGTGAATCGTGTTTGCGGTGAAGTCGCGCCTGGCTTGTGTTCCGTCGTATGATTTTTCTTGAGCAGACATATCAAGCCATTGAGCACTCACAAACTCAATTCTGGCATTTCGGCGATTGGCGTTGACTAAAGTAAGTACCCTGGATCAGAAGGCGACCGGCAGGACGACTCGGCACGGTCTTTTTGAAAAGCATTGTGAACAAACGGACAGCCACCGTAATGCCGACCACCCTCAAGGATTTCGAGACAGTCTTCCCGACGCTCGTCAAAGACTTAAAGGAACACTGCGAGCACTACAAGCTTCCTGACCAAGCCCTGACCTGGTTCGAGAAGGTAGGTCTTCTGCTGCAGTACACCCCTGGCCAAGCATCGATTGACTGATACTAGCACGAATAGTCACTATACCACAACGCTCTCGGCGGAAAATGCAATCGCGGCCTCTCAGTCGTCGACACAGCCCAGCTGCTGCTCCAGCGAGACCTCAGCAAGGATGAATTCTTCCGCTCCGCCACGCTCGGCTGGATGATCGAGCTGCTACAGGCCTTCTTCCTGGTCAGCGACGACATCATGGACTCCTCCAAAACCCGCCGTGGTAACCCTTGCTGGTACCTTATGCCCAACGTCGGTATGGTCGCCATCAACGACGCCTTCATGCTGGAGAGCAGCATCTACCTGCTGCTGAAGAAGTACTTTCGCCAGGAAAAGTACTACGTCGATCTGATGGAGCTGTTCCATGAAGTCTCATTCCAGACCGAGCTGGGCCAGGCATGCGACCTCCTCACCGCACCGGAAGACCACGTCGACCTCGACAACTTCAGCTTGGAGAAATACACCTTCATCGTCATCTACAAGACCGCGTACTATTCTTTCTACCTTCCTGTGGCCCTGGCCCTCCACTTCTCTGGCTTCGCGAGCGAAAAGAATCTTAAGCAGGCGGAAGACATCCTCATTCCTATGGGCGAATACTTTCAGGTACAGGATGACTACCTCGACAACTTTGCCGACCCATCAACGCTGGGCAAGATCGGCACCGATATCCAGGACAACAAGTGCAGCTGGCTGGTCAACCAGGCGTTGAAGCGGTGTGACAGCTCGCAGCGGAAAGTCCTAGAGGAGAACTATGGGCGGAAGGACTCCACTTGCGAAGCGCGCGTGAAGAAGCTGTTCGACGAGTTGGAGCTCGAGAAGGTGTACAAGGAATACGAGGAGATGCGTGTGAAGGACTTGAGGGAGAAGATTGCGGCGCTGGATGAGAGTGAGGGGCTGAAGAAGGAGGTGTTTGAGGAGTTCTTGAGGAAGATTTACAAGAGGACAAAGTGAGCGAGTCTTATCGTACTGCGCTAGGGCTTGCCATAGAATTAGATGCGTGGTGTTGTTGTTTTCAAAAGCAGGTCGTCCGTTCGGCCTTGCCAAGGATCACCAGTTTCACCACCAACCCTTGCTTCAAACTCTCTCTACTCTTCCGGCATTTCCATTACAGTGTAGATTCCATTGATTTTATGTCAACGGGGCACTGTCAATTGAAAGGGATACTGTGGGACGTTACATCTCGCCAGATGTAGCAGGAGCAACTGGCCCGACGCCCACGGCCTTCGCAGGAGGTGGGTGAAGTGGCGAAGATGAAGTGAAGTTGGTTCTGAGAAGAATCGCTTGTGTCCAGACTGAGTCATCTTCAAGGCATAAGAACTTTCTTCGGCATCGTAGGAGTCACATGGAGGACGATACAGTTGCTCGTGATGGTCTGCGCTGAATGTGCGGATGTTTGCTCCGGTCATTCACGCCTACAACGCAAGACCAAGGAAGGCTTCGGGAGCGACCAAGTACAGATTCAGATCTGGTAGGTTCAAGACAGCAAAGGAAATATCTCGAAACAGCAAAGGCTACCAACAACTTCACGTGGAAGCGACAAATCGGCGACGACCGCCAGTAGCCTTGACGGCAAGAACCACATAAAAGCAACCTCCCACATCTCCTTGAAGCGGAGCATTACTATCGCCAGCAGTCAACATGGGCGGCAACGCATTCGCTCAAGCAGCGGCCGCTGGTCAACCGAAGCTCAACACACCACGGATGACCCCCAAAGAATACGACGAGCTCAAGTCGATCTACCTCGCGAAGCTACAGAACTGCATGCCTGCAGCCAAGGTGGCATGTCTCGTCGAAGCGCCAGAGAAGGAAGACTACGGCGACATGGACATCTTGGTGGCTATCGACCGCAAAATGGACTTCATCAACTTGGCCACCGCCATCGGGGCTGCCGGACTCATCTGCCACAGCAGCGGCGGACACCAGATGTGCTCGCTCGCGGTTCCGAAAGATGGGTCACGCCATGGCGACCTTCCGGTCGTCTACAAGATGGTCCATGAGAATGCGGTCCACCAAACTGGCGTTCAGCTTTCCATCGAGACCACCGACGAGCAGTACGCTCAGATCGACGTCGAAGTCATCCCAACGGAGATGCTGGAATGGCACATTTTCTACAGTTCTTACGGCGATCTGTCTGGCCTACTCGGCCATACTGTGAAGAATCTGGGCTTGAGGATCACTGACAGCGGGCTCTGGCTCCAGATGATCGAGCTTGATGTCGCCAAGAGCGTCCCAGTGCACGACCTTGCGGATAGCGATGGTCGCATCTTCTTGTCCAAGGAACCAGCGAAGGTCATGGAGTTCATGGGCCTGCGGGAGACGACTTTCGACAAGGGCTTCGCAACATGCGATGAGCTGTACTCTTGGGCAGCCAGCTCTCGCCTGCTGTTCCCAGAGACGGTCAAGAGCAGCTGGAACAAGTCTAATGAAGGTCAGCGCGAGCGCAAGCGAGGAATGTATGCGGTGTACTTCAAGGAGTGGCTGCCTCTGCGGATGGACATGAAGCCGGACCAGGACGAGGAGGAAAGGCAGCAAGCGATTGCAAGACTGCGTCAGGATGTACAGAATGATGCTGTTGGGTTCTTTCGAAAGCGAGAAGAGTACGATACCAAGCGCCATGCGATCATACTGAAGACGCAGAACATGATTGCGGCGAACCACCTCAAGCCCTTGGTCGCCAAGCACAGTGGTACGGAGGGCAGGAAGCTAGCGGAGGTCTATCGTGCGTTCCAGAGACATGTCGACTTCGATAGTCTTGGGCAACCGTATGTGGCAGAGACCGCACACAAGAACGAGCAGTCGCAGCTCTACCGCTTTCTCGCAGACGACGGAAAGACTTTGAAGGATCCGGATGGTGCAGATGCGTGGGTGAAGGAGCATTGGGAATTGTTGAAGACGATGCTGCGGCAGAAAGGTGCTACTGGCGAAGCGCATGCGGACAAGGGCGTGGTGGATAAGGAGAAGGCTGCTGCAGGCGGAGATTGAATTCCTGTATCGATGGTCAACGTAGCCGATGGACATGTATGTCCAAGGAGCGAACCACGCTCCATCGACAGAACAAGCAGCTGGCATGAATCGACGTTGCATCCATCCCGGCACGTGGAACGCATGTGCCGTTTGACTCCATGTTCCTTCCGAACCTTGCTTGACACAGGAGCCGAGAACTGTGCACCCCCACACGTGTGCTGCCGGAGATCCGAAGTGCGACATGGGAGCGAGTCAGTGTCATGAAGCCACATGGTCACAGACTGTGGAGTAGTGTCCGTGGGGCGTTTGATAGTCCGCAACGGTGGCGTGAACGTTTTCACAGTAGCTTAGGTAGAATCTCGGTCGTCGAAACGCCGAAATCTGGGTCTGGTTTGAACCGTTTGATGATGTGGACACCACTGTGGCACAGTATCCGGCTGGTCGGAGCATCGTGCCGCCAACTTTTTGGTGTATCGAAAGCGTCCTCTCATTCTTACTTATATTGGTGGTTGGAACGATTTTGACTTTCGCAAGTTTTGCGCATTGCGGTGCCAATCCCCGACAGATGCAGCCAATGCCTTCTTCTAGCACGATCTAGGTATTGTCTCCTGGTTCCGCTGATGACAAGTTTGACAGGTCCGTTGTCCCATCGTGTCCATGTTGACAGGTGAGGTGAGGTGGAGATTAAGCTCAACACTGCCGATGCCATGTGGCTCACGTGGACCGTATCTGCTCCATCGTGTGTGGTTCTATGATGAGACGAGTCATTGTTTGTAGAATCGAAATTTGCTGACGGAGAGCTCGCATGTCGACGAAGCGAGCACCGCGGAGGCCCGGGTTTCGAGACAGACATTCCGCAGGGACCATCCAAGATGAAGATCCCGCTGACCCCATTGCAATTCGCGTTGACCTGTTCAGGAAGGTGGAAGAGCTGCCCAGGCTCGCCTGTCATCCTCCATCAATAGTACCGCAGATCATTGAGCATCCCTGGTCGACTGTGAGGATCGCAAGCGCGGCCTCACTCATAGGACTCAGGACTCAGGGAGCAGAGAAAACATGATACGGCTGGCGCGGTAGTGGAAGGAAGCATACTTTCGGGACATTAAAGTACCGATGGGTAGAGTTTGCGCTTGATGGGGAGGAAGAAAGGTTGATAGTAGACCTCGCGTGGCCAGCACGAGCAGACCCGGCGCCAACCTCGAATGTAGATCTGGTTTGCACGGCGTGCGATTAGCATGTCTTGGAACCAGAGCCAGTCGGTCGAGGCGATGGATCCGATGCAGCTCCAGTGCCGTGGGCCGTGATCCTTGAACAACACTTGGTGTTATGAACAGCGCGGAGAAGATTCGGATGTGCTGTAGATCGGGCAACACTCGCCCTTGCATCTCGCTTGGGTGTTGGAGAATAATACCGAGAGGTACCAACGTCTCTCGCAGTCACTGCCATGAAGGGCGAGTCTGCCAAGGATGTTCAAATGTCACCTCGCGATAAGGTTCACTGTCAACTGTCGATCTGCGGAGAGCGTAAACGCACACGGCGAGCACGGCTTGGGAGCAGTCCATCTTGATGATCGAGGTTGTCCTGTGATCAAGACACCTCCGCCAGCCCCAGTCTCGACCCAATCGTGGACGCCGCTCGAGATGAGACCAACACAGCCTTGCGAGAGGTATGTAGGATCTACACTCTAGATCTCGCAGGGTCACAGTTGATGATCAAGCGGTAATGATCCACGCATGGGTGTCTGGTGAGGCACAGTCCCCCTCTTCGAACGCGGATGCAATGGCCGCCCCGCAAACACGATATTGCGATGTGAGACATGGACCAAAGCGGACCAAGATCCAGCCAGCCTGGCCAGCATCGAGGGTGATCATTCAATTTGTCAATGCTGGCGAAGCAGCGGCAACCAGGCTCGTTGAGCCTCATCAGACTCCCAATCGTGATCGCGAGGCACGGTACGTACCTGAGGTACACGGTACACCCCTGCCTGCTCGTGAAGAACTTGTCCTACCGACCGCTGGTACGCTAGTATGGTTGTAGATCGTTGCAGGACAGTGCAGGCTCAGAAGCCGAGCATCCTGCTGTTGCGCGCTGGACGTCCCAAGATCTCCCTGCTCCTGCGCGCTTTGATTGAGTGGCTTTCGCCAATCTCGCTGGGTACTGCCAGTCGGTCTCTCATAGCCCACGGAGTATGTAGTCGACAACACGAATCTGACGGACAACCAGACGTCAAAGCGTCGACGATGATGGCTCGTTCAGTAGTCCCCCCTTGGCGGACAACGGCCACTAGTTGGCAGATTCCACTCGTCATCCAGGCGCAGAGACAGGCGCGGGCTCGTCTTGCCCGCCCGCACACACCCACTCCATCCCGTCATCCCAATCGATCGGCACGGATGCCGGCGCTACACTTTCAGCTTGGTCTTTGGCTGCAGCGCTCTCCCTGCTTTCCCGCGATCTGCTCCCTATACTCCCGGCTCGACGTTGCACTCATTGGCTGCAGCAAATTTACACTTCAAGGCTTTGGTTTGGTGTGCTCGTCTATCCACTTCTGCCTCTTTGTGCTCGCGGGTCCCGGTAACAGATGGGTCGTCCCCCCTGCTCAGTCTCGCCCAAGGGCAATTTTACCGCTCGAAAAGGCTGTTCGCAGAGCAGCATTACGCCCAAGAGGCTCTCGCTGGCCTGCATCGTCGATTGAGTCGTTCGGCGGGCTCGGCCGATCATCCTCACAGCTCCCTAAAGCTACCCGGTCTCGCTGGGCCATCTGCTGCCCCTGCACACTCCGCAGCCGCCGTGTGTGGAGTTCGGGGGCTAAATTGACGGGCATTGTAGTGGCCGCAACCCTGAACCGCGCTATGGGCATCCTTGAACACTCGCCACAGGCGTCTTGACCTTCGACCCTCGATCCGAATCCTTGGGCTCTCTCAGAGGCTCTCTTTTGTCCGTCAACGCCATTTCCAACGTACCCATTCGAACGCTTATCTGGCCTCTCGTTTTCCCTCCTCCAACCGAGCGTGGTGTCATTGAGCTCCGACTCCACCTTTGACTAGTGCAGGGTACAGGCTTACGTATAATCGATCGTTTCCCGGTTCCATTTCATGCCTTCCTGTCGTTGAATTGCTCTGCTGCCGGCAGCTGTCCCAACTGCCGTACAACAACTTTCACGACTCGTCCGGTCAGCCACAGGGCGGAACCCTCCTGGACATTGGTGCTTTCACGAATACCTTCTGCTTACACCTACTCTCTGGACTGGGGATCTTCATCCGTCTATCCTTACTGGCGGCGGAGGTCCACTGGAAGCCGCTTCCGAGCGAGATCACGTTGTGTCGACACATACTGTAATGTTGCGTTGGGAGGCTATCATTCTGCTTCGGAATAACGAAGCCACATTGCGGACCCATTTCCCTACGCAGGCGCGGCTCTAGTAATGGCATACCATCCTTTTGATCGGCGCTCTACTCAATCAACTGAGGCTCCAACACCCTACCATCCACGGCACACGATGGGCCTACCGAGACCGCAGGAACCGCGACCATCGCTCCATGGCTCATGGTCCGACAGCTCGACCGCACCGCGGCGACCTGCTACGTACTATGGGCCATCCCAAGTGGATAACAGGTCGCAGTACCCAAGTCTGCCCGGAGTCAAGGACATTCTTACGGATACATCTGCTCAACCAGGGCCTCCTCCTGCCGCGTGGGGCTCGCATGGTCAGACCAGTGCACATATCCCCAATGGAGACACGTTCTACCAAGAGCGGAGCTTGCATCCTCCCATGGCGCTGCACCCGCCTCATATCCAGACTGGCCATTCTCCCGGACAGCAGTCGCGCCCTTTTGAAGTCCCTGTCTTGGACACGACCCGAGTCAATAAGCATGCTCCTCATGCGGTCCCGATCTCGCCATACTCGCGTTTCCCAGACTCCGCTCGAGATTATCCTGAGACCCATCCTGAAGCTATGCAGCAGCGTTTTAACAGTATGCACGTGAGCAACGGGACTCACGTACCGAGTGCAGCGTCTGTCGTTCCAGGCGACGCACAATGCCCGAGCCCAGCGGCTGGTTTCGATCGTCCGTCGAGGTCTCCGAACGCTGGACAGCCTAGTGAGAACCAGAGAAAGTACTTGGGCACCCATGAGATTCCTGGCGATGGCGCGTACCATCTATATGAAGGAAACTATCGCATACCTGCGTACGTCGACGGCGAGCCAGTCAATCCCGCGTGGGGGCTAACCAAGGCTTTGAAACCACGGAAACGGCTGGCCTTAGCCTGTATGGATTGTCGCGAGAAGAAGATCAAGTGTGAGCCGGGTGCGCACAGCTGCGTGCAGTGCGAGAAGGCAAAGCGCCCATGTCGAAGGTCAGCACCCCTCTGCGTGGTTGTTGCCGACACAACTAACGACACGACAGATCAACCGCGCAAGGCCCACAGAGCACCGCATCTCCCAGCTCTTGGCAAGATAATGCTCCTTCTCCTCCTCGCAACAACCCGTCGACTTCTGCGCCCACGCCGGCCTTAGAGCAGATCATTTCGCAGGATGCTTGGAACAAGCGGCGCGATCGAGCGGACCCCTCGCCTCCCAACGGTCCGAGTAAGAAGCAGAGATCAACCTCGCCTGTGTCACAACCGCACGAAATACCTCAGACGACGAAAGTCGACACACCAGGTTTCCCGATCGCTCCAGTCACCCAGGCTGGTGGAAGAGGGCTCATGAATTGGGATGAAGACCCGTACAGTATTGACCCAGAGCTCACCATGCATATGCTTGATCTCTACTTTGAGCACATGAATAGCGCTCTCTACTGGCTGTACCCTCGCGACCACTTCTTGCACTGGACGCGAACTTGCAGCGATAAGTGTCAGAATGAACGGATGGTGC
The DNA here is from genome assembly GCF_035928015.1 of Saxophila tyrrhenica. NCBI lineage: Eukaryota > Fungi > Ascomycota > Dothideomycetes > Mycosphaerellales > Extremaceae > Saxophila > Saxophila tyrrhenica. The sequence goes on along the minus strand of NW_027041751.1, from coordinate 383,400 downwards.
TCTATGCCATGCTTGCTGCCGCATCGGTCTTCGCTCCCCACAGCTTATCAGGTTTCGGCAAGGAATGCGCAACAATCGCTGGAGATGCCATCTCCAGCCAGTTAGGAAAGTTCAACGTCGCGGTGGCCCACACGAAGATGATGTTGGCGCTTTACCATTTTGCCAAAGGATCGGTCGGCATACCATGGGACCACGTTGGATCTGCTGTCAGGACTATCACCTTCGTACAGCTGCACACCGAGCAAGGCTGTTACGATGATTCCACATCAGCGGCACAGCCCAGAATTGAATTTGCTTTCTCCACGGAGCAGCTTGCCGAATGCAAGAGACGAACTTTCTGGTCTTGCTTCCTGATGGACAGGCTGGCTGGCCCTACAGTGTGCATGATCAAACCGCAGGACATCTTTCTGCGGCTCCCGTGCTCAGAGGATGACTACGATCAAAGCATTCGTTCCAACGCTCCCTACTATCCGAACGAGAACATCGACCCGTCTTTGGCAGACCTTACACCCTCAAGCTCGCTGTCGCCAATGGCATGGCTGGTGCTGGTAGCTAGTGTTTTGGGAGACATCATCGACTCCACCTTCTGCGCGCCCCATCGGCCGGCTGCTACCTACCGCGAGGCATACCAGAAGTTCTACTCCGATGCAAGGTATCGCCTCCAAGCCTGGTCTTCACAGCTACCGCATTACCTTACCTACAGCGAAGCCAACCTCAACGGAAGCATACAACGTGGCTACTTTCATGCTTTCGTCTGCATGCATACGCTGTACCACACAGCGCACATGAAGCTCAACCAGTGCTTGCGCCACGCACAGATGCCCGAAGTTATCACGCGCAATATTCGGGAGGCGCATTTCCACGCACAAGAGCAGCTGCGCATGATGACAGCAGTCCTTGGAGCAAGGCGTCCTACTCAGATCGATGGCCGATCCACAGAGTGCATGCTTTCGATCCCCTTCGCGGGATATGGCACCTTGGTCGCCATCGACATCATCGGTGCCGGCGGACCGGAATCGAATCTCCCGCCTACGCTTGCGCTGATCGAGGGTGGCCTGAGGTGCCTGCAGGAGCTTTCGATTTTCTGGAACAGCGCCAAGGACCAGTTCAAAGCCTGCGAGAGACGGTATTGGCAGATCAAGAAGGTGGTCGTCAGCGGACAGAAGTACGACATTGGCGCATGGCTGGGGAGGAGGTGGGGTATCGAACTCCCCATGGACCGTGATCTTCCCAGAGACCACGATGTAATTTACGGACTTGGAGAGTCCACGGAAGCGATAAAACTGTATTTCGATGCTTTTAGGGAGGATTGAGCTTCAACAGGACATGGTCAGATTTGGGGGGACTTCTGGATGCGGCCAGACCCAAGGGGAGGATAAGCATCTTAAGGGAGTTGAGGAGGTTGTGCAAAAGGGTTACAACAGAACTGCGAACTGTATAGCAGGAACTCTCAACTTGGCGAGACGATGTGTATACGATAACGGCTGCTGCTCATCCTGTATCCAGGTCACTGCCACTAGCTGTGCAGACCATAAGGACTTTCAGTTCACGCTTCCTCTGCCTCTCAGTCGCAATTCACTACTAGACCAAAGCACCACGCTTCTCCTCCATCGCCATGCAGACAAGGACCGTTCAGGTTCATCGCTACCCGGCCGCTGGCCGATTCGGGATGTTGCATTTCACGAGCTAAGGTCGGCTACAGAGCCGAGTTCGACGGTACCAAGCCTCACTTGACCGGGCTTGCCGGGCAGCAATAGCACAATACGAACTGCTCGCGAACGGGCTGCATGGATCCGGGCGCTAGTTGGTGGCATCATCGCTATACCTTGTGCTGATCTGTTTCGTATGCAACGGGCAAGCGAGCTGATGAAGTAGTGCAAGCAGATTAGATGGAAAGGTGGGGATAATAAGCGCACTCAAACAGCACAGTCGAGCCGCTTTCTGGGCGTACTTTCGAATGCCTACGGTCGATGAACTCGGGCCCACGAACGAGTCATAAGATAGCATGCTCGAAGCATCATTTGATTGCATTCAAGCGAGCTACTATCCGCATGCGCAAAGATCGACCGGCTGGACAGCATCCGAACCGGCATAAGAGAAGCCGAGACATGGTACGGTGCTTTGACCCGATGTTTGTCTTGTCCCGAGTTCTTGCAAGGATGAATGCAAGGTACCGCGTCCCCTCTTCAGTAGTTGATTGCGAGATACCGACGATCCTTGGCAGGTCTGCTCGCTCGTGACGCCCAGGACGGAGTCCGCTCCGGGCGATGCTCGAACCGCAGCGTATCCACTTCACGAGTCTGTGGTCGAGTGATATGAATGTTGATGATGGAGTGATGCTTTCGTCTGGACCACCCATTGGATGTGATGAAGCGAACATAGATCCTTCCCTCATCGATCGCTCGGCTGGCCTTGCGAGGACATGTCTCCATCCTCACTGCCACGAGCATCTTCCTCGGCAGCCACGCTATCCCGTGCCGCACGCTGTGGATCTTTTGCTTTCTTCTCCATGATGTCGAGGTGGGCGAACTCCTTCTTCGCCAGCTGCACATTGATTCTCGCGCAGTTGAAGGCAGCCTCGTCGTTGGCAATGACGATTGCCAGATTCGTGTTCTCGGTCAGGCGTGTGATGAAGAACATGAACGAGCCTGTCTTGACTTGCATCTCGGCGAAGGACACTTCCGAAGCCATGGTGCCGGTATGCTTCGCCATGGAATGCTTGTGGGTTTTGAGGATGCTGCTCAACCGCTCGAAACGGTCCGCAAACGGGTTCTTAACCTCGGACCCTCGAGATATGTGGGTTACCACCAAGCAGGTGGTGCGCTCGTACAGCATGAGCTCTCGTGCATCCAAGACGTCTGCCAGCTTTGAAAGCATGTTCTCGATTGCCGAAGCGTTTGGCACCAGGTAGTAGATGACTTGCGTCCAGGCTCGGTACAGACTCTGATCCCAGATGGAAGTAGCCCAGAAGCCGACTTGGTCTGGCAAGAACTCCTCGTCCTCGCATGCCTTCCGGATGTCGCTCGACTTCTTCTGAAAGATGGCCGTCTTCTCCTCTGGTGGCACGAGGTCCATTTTGTGGATGAGCACGAAGATCCTGCTGCTTGGGCTGTACTCATGGAGCGCTCGTATGGTAGAGGCGAATGATAGCATGTCCGAGGCGGTGTCTTTGGATGATACGTCGAAGACGAAGATGAGCACGGCGACATGCGTGAACACGTGAGACCGTTGGTTTGTCAGATAAGACTCGACGAACGAATCCTGACTGCGTCTGGTCAGTAGGGTGGCATGGACTAATAGCTGTCTTCGCTCACCCGCCGCAATCCCAGAGATTGAGCATGAGGTTTCCCATGAACCGGATGTTGCTGTGCTCAACGTCCACTGTAGCTCCCAGCCGGCGGACATCCCGCGCAACCTTTCAAGATGTTAGCAATGATATTACTAAACGATGAGCTGGAACATACATAGTTTGAGAAAACTATCGAGCGCATTGATGACTTGCCAGCTGGAAGAACTGTCAGCGCCATATTTTCAAATTCATTTCAGGGGAAATCGACCCCCTGAACGACCCATGAGCAACACCTTGCGCTGCTTCTGGCGCTTGCTGCGCTCCATTCTGGCGTCTTGTAAAGGTCTACATGTGGTGGTGGTAGATCCGTGGGCGGTTGTTGTGGTTGAAGTTGAAGTTCGATCTCGGAAGCAAGACCGAGAGCGAGACCGAGAGCCACCTCACTCTCTTCTGGGCCTCAGCCACTTGGTAGAACGTTACGAATGTCTGGCGGATCGATGAAAGCTGTTCTGCGGACCGAGAAGCTAACAAGGATGCCTGTATAGTGCATCCTCGCTGGTCTAAACGGCCGCAACGGCACCAGCTCAAGGCAGACTGTCGCTTGACGGTGGACGACGCATGACTTGTACCATCAGAAACAAGCTACATCGGGCTCTTGATGAGCCAAATACTATGTCTGACATCATGGCACAGGTGCATCTGACCATTATCATCCAAACATTGCTACAAGTATAGAGATTCTAGAGGTAAGCGTTTGTGCAAGGAAAGGACCAGTTCAACAATGACGATACGATCTATGGCAGTGTGCGTTCATCCACGAGTTCGTAGCACACAATCCCCTTGCCCGCCTTGATCGCTGTCTTCACCTTTGCAGCCTCCGTTGACGCCACCGTAATCCTGACGAGCACCATGAAACTGCCCGCCGCGACCGAGAGCTCCGCCAGGACTAACCACGCCCGCCGTGCTCGCCATGCCCACCGTACTGATCCCTGCTGCCGACTCCATGCCCGTCGACGCGATGCTGGTCTCCCACCCCACACTTCGCCTTGCCTTTCCCCTTTCCCGGGCCCTTCGTCGCTTCATCGTCACGATCGTACCCGCTGGCGAGCAGTCACAACTGCAGAGCAGCTTGAGCGTCCTCAACGGCATCGTGCACCCCGTTCTGCAAATCCGCGCCCAGCACCTTCTCTGCGACAGTTCTCAGCCCGGGCTGTCCTCTCCTCTGAAGGTGGCTGTAGATCACCTGCGTGTCTGCAACGTTGCTCGTCGCGAAAACGTCCTCCTCGATCCAGAAGGTGGGGAGGTCATGCTTTCCGCCATGCAATGACGGTCCTGTTCGCAACGATCTCCTTGACCCACTGTTCAACTAGGGCGGCGGGCTGGGCTCCGTTGTCGAACAGCATGTCCGGAAACCACACCATGAACTAGACCGGCGGGAAGAACTTGCGGACGTCTTCTTCACGGTCGTAGGCGGCGTGACGTCTAGGACTAGCTCGCCCTTGGTGTTGATGAATTGCAACTCGGCCGCCCTTAGTGTTGGTGATTGCGATGCGTCCGATCTGGTGGCGACACTTAGCCCATTTCTTGTGCAAGTAGTTCTGGAACTCAATATCCAGGGCAGCGGGTTCACCCAGGAGCAGACGATGGTAGAGGGGGTAGACCTGCGTGGCCCTGCATTCGTAAGGTCCATCTTCTCCGTCGTCACGAGTGATGATGTTGGACGCAACGCAGGTAGAGGCGGCCGGAACATCATCAGGCTGATCTGAATTGCCTCCGTGATTAAGGTGAACGTCCAGCACGACTTCAGCCCCAAATTTGATGATCGGCTGCCCAAGATATCGCCACCTTGAAAACAACTATACAGAGCGGACGATAGAGTATACAAGGAGATGATATGTCGAAAATGAGGCTCTCAGTTTGGAAAGATGTAAGTTGCTTGAAGAACGAGCTATGTTGGACTTTCGTCCCTACTTACCTAGTAACCAAAGTCCGTCAAAGCTCAATCAATTGCCAACTGATTGTTGCTCGAACAAGACATCGCAAACACCCAAGCTTCTCGCGCAAACTACCGTTGTCCAGAGTACTTCGCATGTCCGTCGTGTAGTGCCTAGTGTGTTCTGGTGTGTAGCAACGCGGAACGTCGAGGTCAAAGGCCCTGCAGGATGAATCATGCCGGATAAGAAGATCAGCTCCTGCCGTCCTTCCTGCCGGCATCCTGACATGTGCACCTCCAACCTCGCAGTCTGTGTCTTTTGGTGCGAGCCTTCTTACCGACGTCCGCCGCGCCCTCCTCGGCCTCTGCCTGCTTCGTGGTTGTTGCCGAAGCCTTGGCCAGCGAACCCACCTCGACCTCTCTCTCCACCTCCATGACCCCCTCTGGTGCTGCCACGACCGCCGCCGCCACCGCGAGAAGGCCCGCCACGCCCGAGACTACCACCTGGAGCCCATCCTTCACCTTGCCCTTGGTGACCATAACCCTGGTGGCCCTAATTAGTATAGCCCTAATTCGGGTACCCTTGGTTCGTGTAGCCCTAATTCGCATAGCCATGACCGCCATTCCCGGCCCTGCTCTGACCAACTCGCCACTGACCCTGGTACTCCTGCCCTCCAGGTCCACGACCACGCCCGGCCTGCTGACCCCATCTGCGTACCTGCTCTGCTGCCCTAGCTACCCGTTCCGCCTCAGCCCCAGCCGCACGCTCCGCCTCGATCCTGGCCTTCTCAGCCTCACGATCGTACCTGTTCTCCACAAGCCACAACTTCATCGTGGTCTGCGCATCCTCGATCGACGTGTGATGTCCCATCTGCTGCACGGAGACGCCCAGAATCCTCTCAGCGGTGGTGCGGAGACCCGGAGTGTAGTCGCGAGTCTGGAGATGACCGTAGATCACCTGAGTGTCGACGATAGTGCTTTTGGCAAAGACGTCGGGTTCGAATATGAACGCACTGAGGTCATGCTTGCCACCGTGGACGATGACGGTCCGGTCGCGGATGAGTTCCTTGGTCCAGCGCTCAACCTTTGCGGCAGCCTGCGCACCGTTGCATAGCAGCAAGTCTTCCACAATGATGCCGAACCTCTCTGGAGGGACATTCTTTTTGACCTTGTCTTGACGTGGATAGAATGCGTAGACGTCGAGCGCGGGTTCGAGCGCACTGTTCACGATGGTAATGCGGCCGATCCGGTGACGCCAGGTTGGCCAATCTTCGTGCTTGTAGGTTTGAAATTCAACATCGATCGCGCAAGGCTCGCCAGGGAGAAGGAGGCCGAATTTGGGGTAGACTTGTGTGGCGCGGCAGTGGTATTGCGCCGCTGGTTGAGCATGTTGGGTGGATGTGCCCTGAGACTGGGTGGGATAGATGTTATTCATGACATTCTGCTGAGCGGTCGAAGTGCCTGTGGCGGAGTTGGTGATGGTGGTGGTTGTTCCTAGGATCAGCGTCGTGTTGTGGTGGACGGAGGTCCTGCCTCCAGCAGTTGTTTGGTTTCGTTGCGAAGACATCGCGCCGGATCGTGTGCGGTGTGATGTTTGGAAGAATGTTCTTGCGGAAGAAAGAGGGCCTTACAGAGGCTTCAATTGTAAAGCTTCGGCGCCTCTGGGTGAATTTCCCTGCCAGCTGCACCGTGCGCGGTAAGCGAATGTACCTGGCGTAGATGCCCAGGTCCGTCTGTCCAGTGCGTGGGATTCTAGATGGTTTGGTTGAGGGTAAGTTGATGGGATGTGGTCTTCTTGGACCTGATTCGAATGTGAGCAGGTCGAGTTCTCGCAGAAGCAAGAGAGCCCTATAAAAATCTTCCATGCTGTGTGTATAGAGGTAAATAGGACGATTCACTGGTCGCCGCGTGGAGCTAGCCACTAGCTGCATATTGAGTGAATGTAATCCACGCCGTGCAACGCAGATTACGCAAGTTTCGCACATTCACAGCTGGAGTAAGATTAGAAGTACAAGAAGGGAATGGCGGAGCAGAGACGGAGGCAGAGGAGAGGAAGACTGTGGACTTATGGGGATTGGACCGCTTCTTTATTCTGCAGTAGGGCAAGCGTGGTAGCGGATCGGTCACAAAGGGACCTTCAACCATGGGCCAAGCCAGACGAATGCGTTGGACGATGTTGTACAACGCCGCGTCTGTTGTGATCGTCAGCTTCGTCTTGCACAGATGCGGCACATACAACCATACCTTGTAGACATGCCCTTGGAACGATGTCCATCAAAAGGACAGCGATGGAGACGAGACGGTGGCGCTCTGGTTTTGCATCTTGAATGTTCCATTTCGCTTTACTCAAAGCCCCACTATCGGACTTCATGTCCTCCCGCCATAAAGGCATCCCCAACGCCTCGCTAATACCAAGTAATCCTTCAGCCCATCTTGAAAACCAGCATGACGACCTCACACCATTCCCGCTTCCTGCACCCTCTGCCACACGACGTCCCCCAGCGCCTCTTGATCCAACTCCTTCTCATCCAGCAACCTCACCCCCTTCATGATGGCATCTACAACATGCTCAGCCTGCTCCCTCTTTCCATCGTCTTTAATTGCATCTTGAAGCACTCCTTCGCTGTACGCTCTCAAATTCGGCAGAATCAGCTCACGCACACTCTCCGCACCAGCAACAGTGGTCAATCCCAAAATCGCGCCGTAGTGGGTTCCAAGTGGCTTGTGTGAGTCCAGGAAATGCTTTAGGCAGCTGCGGGCAATCCTTGGCTTGAGCGTGGAAGATGTGCTGCCGTACTTCCGTGTGACATTTGCGAGCAAGCTGGATGCATAGTCGCGGAGCGCAAAGTGCGTCGTAGCGCCGTCCTGGGATGGCGAGCCGAGACGTTTGCCGAGCACGCAGGTCAAGACGGAGGGGACAAGTGACGGGATGTAGGGCGCAAGGTACAAGCTCGGGTTCTCCAGTAGTGAGGAGATCAACATCATGCTCTGTGTAAGGACGAAAAGTGCGGAGAGGTTGTGGGTGACTTTGTCGGCCACGAACTGCACGAAGTAGGGGACCAGTTGGTGTAGGCCAGGATCGGTCTGCAACGAAGCGAAGGCGGCCGCGCGGTACTCCTCGTTGTTCTCTTCGAAGATGGCGCTGCATGTGCGTTCGAAATAGAGTTGTAGCTCCTTCGACAGCACATGCTTCACCAGTGGCTTGACCGAGACATTGTCGTTGCCGCTCATCGCAGCCAGGGTGGAGTTTGCGCCTGGTCCCTTCGCAGACAGCTCTTGGTTCCGCTGGTCTGCTTGTGAGGGATTCTGAGGTATTGTAGGCTGCACACCTTCCACCGCCAGCCAGTGCGCCGTGAAGCTCATCTCACGTGGGACTTTCGGCAACGGCGCATTGATGAGCTTCTCAAAGTCCACCTCTTCATCTTCCACGTAGAACAGCGGCTGGCCTGGTCCTATCGAAGCCTCGCCGAAGCGCAGTGGTCGTGTTGATTCGTACCCGTAGAGGGGTTCCACTTCGAGTAGTCGTAGTGCTTGTGAGATGTCTTGTGTGGTAAGGGTGGTTCGTTTGGAGTGCCGCATGAACTTCAGCGCCTCCTCCACCACCTGGGCCATTCGAAACTCGACATCGCGCGCGAGGTGCTCGACGACATCACGAGGTAGTGAAGCGATTCCTATCGACTCTGCTACGTCGATGACGTTCTCCGGGTTCCAGACGGACATGGTGGTGGTTTAGTGAAGTTGTGGTTTGTCGGCGGAGGTCAGGGAAGGCGCGGTGATGTTGAAGCAGTATAGCCGCTCATCCGCATCGTTTGGTCGGTGCTGGATGCTCACGGTCGATTGAAGGCTCCAATATATCTTTGCGCTTTCACCGCATTCACACGTTCATGAGAGCTCCATATTCGAGGTCGAACGTCGGGAACGTCGGGTTCGTCGGGAGGAGGTAACCGGGCCGAGCCGCTCCCGCTGTGCTCTTCACTTCACCGGCCGCTCTCTACTACAAACCGCGGATTTCTGCAAGCATCTTGACATACCTAGGCCATCAAACCCAAATTAACGTCACTTTGGCAAACCATCACATGTATCTCGCTGAGCGTAGCCACATCTGGCCACTCGGACTTTGCTGTAGAGCGTCTTGCCCTGAACAAAAACGCCAATCGGGCTTTCGGGGCAGAACACGGACGAAACCACAGCGCAGCCCGATATCACCCGTAGCATAAGTACATACGTCTCGTCTCTTCTCATCAAACACCGCCAAAGACAGCTACCAGCAAGCCGATGAGGAAGAAGACTCCGTCAGCCGAAGGACTTCCAACCAACCCCATCTCTCCCGACCAGTCACCATGGACTCCCTGACCATCGCTAAATACATCTCCATCCCAGCAACCTTCATCCTAACCGGCTACGGCATCTCCGCCTCCCAATCCACCGTGCCACTCCTCTACAAAGTTCCCACAAACATCTCCGCCGAAGTCTTCAAGGGCGTCTATCTCAACGGCAAATCCTTCGTCGCTCCCGGCGCCATCATCTCCGCCAGCGCCCTCGCATACCTGGCTTACGCCATCCCGTCTCAGAGACAACTCTACGCTGCAGCATGTGGATTGATTCTCAGCACACAGGTCTGGACTGTAGGCGTGATGCTGCCTGGCATCAACCGGATCATGGAGATTTCTAGGAGTGTGGTTGAGCAGCAGAAAGCGGACGCCACGGGGGAGACGGTCAAGTTGATGAAGGCGTGGGTGTTGCAGAATTGGGTCAGGGCTGCCTTGTCAGGGGCGAGTGGGTTAACCGCTTTGTCTGCTTGGGTGGGGGGTGCTTGAGGGATCGGGGTAGTTGGTATTGTATATTAGCACTGACAGCAATAGTACTTCTCCTTTCATCCATACTGGGGTCGCTGGTGTCATGATCCTTGGAACAACTACGGGCGCCTAAAGGTCAAAGCTATCTTGCTGGGGGCGGTGGGACATAATTCCTCTGCTGGTAACGTTACGACTCTTCTGATATGAATATGCGGCCTCCCCAAGCCGCTCAATCATCAATAGCGTTCGCAAGAGGTATATTGAAACCATCGCAGGAGACGAAGGTCGCTCAAAAGCTCTACAATGTACGTAAAATCACAAGCTTAGGATAAATGGTGGAAAAGATGGAAGGCGAAGAGGTAGGAGACTGACGATAGCAAGAAGGAAAAGGAGCTGGGGAGGAAGCGTACGCTGTTAAAGGGTCGACAAGAAGACGCAAAAGCTCCAGAGCACGAACAATGTTGGACGATCCATGGTCAAGTCCGAGACGAAAGGACTAGCCGTCTGCTTCGAGTCCGGTCTTCATGGGCTGGCAATATCTTACAGCCCATCAAGCATGGAGCGCAAGAAAGTGCAGCTCGACATACTGCTGTCTCGTCCATGGCAGCACGTTCCTACAACCTCTGGTGACGTTGCGGTAGAGGTCAGTTGGACAAGCATATCGTGGCCTCGAGCCCAAGACAAAACGTGCTGCAACCTACTCCTTGAACAGAGTCCTATATGCAATTCCAACCGTGCTATTCGCAACGTCATGCTGCAGACTTGTCTGAAATGTGTTGAGCTGACTGATCACAAGCCTCCCTTTTCCAGCATGGCGATGAGTGATCAGCAGGCAGGAACTGAGCGCTCTTTCCGCTTCCTCGAAGTGCTCGAGGCTATATCTTGACGCGTGACCTCGACAACGGGCGTGGCGGTAGGATAGCGGTCGCAAGCACCTCGTTCACGACGGCGCCATGAGCTGGCGTCCACTGCAGGTGCTGGTTCCATTGTACATTTATCTATGCGGTACTTGTCCTAGGTGCGAAAGTGTGGGCTTGCTGAGAGTTATATAGTCTGCGGTTCACCAGAGTCTGGAGACTTCCTCATGCTGTGATACGGCCGTGGGCAGGGAGAGATTGCAGAGGTTGCTCTCTGGAGCGAGGTCTGAACCAAGCCGTCAGCACGGACCATATTCACACATCGTCCTCCACCTGACATCTGTTCTCCACCCCGCCCCGACATCCTCATTTGCAACGGGGCATGACAGCATAGGGCGCACACCTCACTGCCGCAAGAATCTTGATGCGGTATAGTTCACAAGACGTGGACGTCCGTTGTTGGCGCCTCAATCGCGATGATAACGCTCGTCGCGCACTCATCCGCTGATATTGGCACGATCAAGTGACTACCATCCATCGCCGAGGCATCAAGATGTAATACTTCGCCAGTACATCCATCAGCCAAGAGATATCAGCATCGGAGGCGGAACAATACGAGTCTCACGTTGCCGCAATGAGATGTTGCTGGTTAGCCCCATGGCCTAGCTCAGCACAAGCGGCTGAACAAACACCGCACCGGATATAAAGGCGTCTCACTTCGTCCAGCTGCGCGATAGAAAGCCCATTTCGTTCTCGATAGAGTTATAACAGGCATTGCAAAGAAGTGGAAATAGCAACCATGTTGTTGTCGCAAGAAGAACTCGAGAAGGCCCCTTACCTGCACCAGGACATTGCCGACGTCCGTCCGTCTGATACCACAGGTAGCAGCATGCTAACGAGCGTGATTAGTTCCTCGCCAATGCTCCAGCCCCGGAACACCCACCTGATCCGGATCAAGAACTCCATCTGACAGTCCGCCAGACGCTGAATGCGCAATCCGCCGCCATCATCAAGAAGCTCGGCGATCCTCCAGAAGGGACAGCGGAGTTCTACCAAGAAATCCCGGTCCGTGATGGGTTCAGCAGCTCCTTGAAGATTCACAAGCCTAGCAACGGCGGGGGACCGTTGGTCGTCCTGGCCTTTGGCGGTGGCTTCTTGGGTGGAGACAACGACCAGCTTTCGGAGGTCGCTCGAGGACTGGTAAAGCTGTACGGTGCCACCGTCGTGAACATCAGCTACCGCGTTGGTCCGGAAAACAAGTTCCCATACGCGGTGTGGGATGCCTGGGACAGCTTGATCTGGATCACCGACAATGCCTCTGGCGAGGAGCTCGCAGCGGATCCTTCGAAAGGCTTCATCATGGGCGGAGTCTCTGCCGGTGGTGCTCTGACGGCTGTGCTGTCTCGTAAGTTCCAGGGAGCACCATTGAAACATGGATTGACCGGCCAATGGCTCTGCATCCCTGCTATCATGGAGAGCAACCAGGCGCCTGAGAAGTATCGGTCGTACCACATCTCCAGGGAGCAGAACTCCAATAATCCGACGCTGCCTACGGCCTCGATCAAGGTGATGTTTGAGCTCAGCAAGATTGACATCGACTCGGACCTTGCCTTCGCAATCAACTCGAAAACCCCAATGTCGGAGCAGCCCAAGTCGTATTTCCAAGTTGCTGGCATGGATCCGATACGAGATGACGGCCTGATCTATGAGGAGATGTTGAAGGATGCTGGTGTGGCAACGAAGCTGGACTTCTATCCGGGCTGCGTTCATGGTATGTTGCTGAGGTGGAGGCGCAGAGCTCTCTATCTACGCTGGACCGTGTGGTGCATAAGTCAGAAGTGCTGACGATGTTTCCACAGGCCATCAAATGTTGGTTGAGTCGATTGATCTTGGTAAGAAGGTAAGCTGCGCCCAGATGCATCCACCTCTCTTGTATATTGTTCTGATTGTTTGCTGACGGGATGTTCGCTTCTCCGCGTAGGCGAATATCGACACAATGGTTGGCTTTGGCTGGCTGCTCGGTAAGGAGGTCAGCCGCGAGGAGGCGGCGAACGCGTATGGTGTCAACGTGGTCTAGGATTGGCCGTAGCAGGCTTCGCAAAGAGTCTGTTGCCGTGTGCAACGGCTGAAAGGTCCCATTCCGTGCTATACCTAGCCGTCTCGGCGACCGCGAGGGCTGATCCCTCCGTTACCACAAGCAAGCCCTGGTTTAGGTCCATAACGCTCCTGCCGGCGTCATTGACAGGGCTGAACAAGGCGACCGACGTAAACCATCTTTGTCTATTGGAAATGTTGAAAAGCAGCATACGGTGAGGTTTCATTACGCTAATGTGGTGGACTTTGCTGACGGCGGCAAGTCACGCTGAGGTCGCTCCTTCCTCATCTGTCGCTATGCGCTACTGGCTAAACTCAAAGCTGGCGCGTGATCCTTCCACCTCCTCGCGCTTCTTCTCCTTACACGTCAGTAACAACATCCGCTCACCACGGACTTGCTGTTCACGCTACATCACTTGGCTCACGCTGTCTTCATCTGTTGAGCATCACCACTGTTTTCGCTATCTCAAGATGAGTGGCAACGCCAAGCGTCCGCTGCCGCCGTCTTCGAAGGACGGTGAAGACCTGTGGCAGAAGCGTGTACGCATCGACAACACCACTGCCTCTACGCGCACCATTACCGCTTCTAAGCCATACAGGCCATGCCTGCACTGCGGCAGCGATGAGCACGACTTCACCAAGTGTGTCAACGAGTGTTCCCACTGCAATGGTGAGCACTTCTTCAGGCGCTGCCCCGAGCTTGGGGTGGACGTCTACAGCCCGCAAGGGTTCCTCGTCTTCGCCACCTCCAGCGCGACCAAACGTGCTATGGAGAAGCTGCTACCGTCAAGCACACCAAGCGAAGAAACCAAGACACCACCGTCAACGACCGCCGACGTGCTGGCCAAGTTAGACAGCATCAGGGCTGAGCTTGATGCGAGTGGAGTCTTTCAGCCTCGCAAGGATGCTACAACTACAGCACCCACCGCCGCGGTCGACGAGCCGGCTAGCATCAAGCGCGAGCCTGGCACGGATGGATCATCACCACTGCGCGACCTCCCGGGCGGTGAGCCCACGCCGTCACCTCAGAAAGAGATGACGCAGTCGCCGCCAAAAGCTCCTGCTGCGACTAATCCGACAATCATCAAGACGGAGTGCGAACCGAAGACAGCTCGCTCAACGCCACCGAGCGACCTCCCGGTTGCTGAGCATTCGGCGTCTCCGCCACAGAAGCAGCCTGAGCAGACCACGAAGAGGCCGACGATGCTCAGCAGAATGCTGCGTGTCGGGAACGTAGCCTGTACGACCACCAAGGAAGAATTGAAGGCTTTCTTCAAAGGCTTCGATGTCGTCACGGTCTCGGTCCCCCTCGCTGACCTACGCACTGCTCGTGCTGTTGGCTATGCCTACGTCACCATCTCTCCGGCCTCAGAAGCTGCTCGTGCGGTTGATGAGCTGATGGGCAAGAGCATCAACGGACGTAAGGTCTCCATCACTGTCGTCTCCGGCCCTGCCTCGACGCCAGATGAGCTGACAAAGACATTCACTCCTTCTGCCAAGGGTGAGCCCGCTCGAACCGTCACCGGAACGAAGGACCCAAGGCCTCAGCGTAGCCGCACGAGCGCTTTCTGGGCGGGGCCTAGAAAGGTGTCAACAGCTTCACCGCTCATCAAACCACCGCCCCGATTCGGGCTGCCTAAGTCTCCGTCAATCGCAGCAACTGGAGGGCTCGCTCACCCGGTGGTTGTGCCCACCTCAGATGAGACCAAAGCGAGAGACGAGATTGCAAGACGACAGCACGCAATCACGGAGACGCGGAAGCTGATCGAAGCCAACCGTCAGGTGATGGCCGTCTCTCCGCCCGAAAGCCACCATCTGTCCCAGCAAGCCATCGTCATGCACGAGAAGACCATCGCAACGCACCGGGTCATGATTGCGTTGGAGGAGCAGGATATCAAGCGTAGGACCGTCATGCCGCAACAGTCCATCATCACGCAGCAGCCCACCACGTCGAAGGTTCAGCCAGCCGCCCAGAACATCTCTCAGCAGCCAACGCCACAGCCAATTCTCGCGCAACCTTCAGCGGCCGTTACCAAGCCAGCGATGCCGACGATCAGGCGGAACGGACAGCGTGATCATGCGCGCGAGCAGCGGCTGTGGACTATGGTCAACAATACGGTCAGAAATGCTGTTGAAGAGACATATGTCAAGGGCAAGCCGTTCAACGGCAAGGATTCGAAAGTTGATCGTCTAGACCCAGCGCTCACTGAAATCAAGGCCATGATCTTGGGCGAGCAACAGTAGCCGTTCTCCCAGACACGGACCGCTCGATATGGGCTTTTCCAATTGTGCACTTGCATGGCGGGAATCTCGAGATGTGGGAAGAGGCGACTTGTGCGAGATGAATACTCTATGTGGGACATGAAGGAATGAGTATGGCAAAGGATACTGTGGACTTTGTGTAACAAGGGCATTGCACGCCTGTACCTAGCCTACCAGTACCAGTTCTAAGCATTACGCAATGGATGAAGCAACGACGACCTCCCTCTCACCTCCCCAGCAGCAGGACTCCCTTGCCTGCTATTCGTTTTCATCGGGCTGCCTAAGCGCGGGCTCCGCGGCACGCTCGTCGCTCTCGTGCCCATCCTGCCTCTGCTCGCTTCCTTGAGCCTCGCGATTTCTTCGTCGCGAAACTTCATCCCTGCCTCCCGATCCGTGAGAAGGGCTTTGAGCTTCTTGTTCTCCTTCTCCAGGTTCTTTGTATAGCTGTCGTAGCCCATCTGTCGTAGCTTCACCTGCTCTCCAGAAGCCCTTGTCTTTGCAATGCCAAGCTCATCTTCTAGCTCGTTGTTCTGAGAAGCGAGTTGTTGCGCACTATTCGACGAGCTCTGGTAGAGGTCACGAACATACGCCAGATCTCGCTCCGCTTGCTCCAATCGCTTCTCTACTTTCTGCTTCTCGAGTACGGCGTCTGCTGCGGCAAGTCGAAGGGCTTCGTATTCTGCTCGCTCGGGCACCGAGTGATCGAGCAGTCGCTCGTTGGCTTCGCGAAGTTGCTGTTCCAGTTCTTTGTTTTTGATGCGTATGGCGCCTTGCTCGTTTAAGCGCTCGACGGCTTTCTGTGCTGTAGCGATGGCAGAGTCTCGCTCTTTCGTCACTTCCACAAGATGAGTACGCTGGTCTTCGTGGCGGTATTGGAGGTCGGACAACGCTTGTTCGTGCTCGTCTAGGCGGCCTTGTGTCGTCATCAGAAGGTCTTGGAGACGCTTCTCCGTGTCCGTCACTGCCGGTTGAGCGATTTCGGCGGGTTGGCCGAGAGCATTCGATTGTGTCGATCTGTCAATCGAGTCACTGACGTGTGTGATGTCGACATCACCGAAGCGGGCGCGCTTGCTGTTGGCAGGTTCCATGTCTTGAGATCCATCTTCAGGTCTAGGACGCTTGTTGTTGTTAGCAACGCCTTGCTCCGTCCACGGCTCGATCTCGCTTTCGGTCTGGCTATCAAGGTCTTCGAGGGTGCCTAGAGCAACTAGTGGCCACTCCGGCGCATTCTCCGTAGTAGTCAGATATTCTGCCAAAGCAGCGGCAGAATCTTTGACGGAGAGCTGTCCTCCCTCCAGCTTGCCGGCTTCAGTCCTTAGCTTGTAGACGCCGTTCACGACGGCTCGTGCCAACGCTCTTTCAGAGAGATCGGCCGAAAGGCAGCGCTCAACATGCTCTACTGTGTACGGCACGACAAGCGAGATGAAGGGGCACCATGCGCCATCGCGGTTACGGAGTGCTCTGATCGTAGCCGTGTCGTGCCGAGCGTGATTGTCCATGGCGATGACGAGTTGTGCAGGCGGAGGATTTTGCATCTCCTGATCGGTGCTGAGCAGTGTTACTCGCAAGCCTTGGGAGCCTAGGGTGTCCTCGTCGACGGCACCTGCATGGTGCGGATCTATGCCAATGCCAGCTAGAAAAGTTTCAAGCATCTGCACAAACCTGCCCGGACTCGACAAAATCACAACATGAAGCTCCTGATCCCTCAGCCGATCAATGAGCTCCTTCAAAAACTTCAACTTCGCACTGCACTTGATATCCCACTCAGCCTGCTGCGAAGCCTCAGTGTCGTGCTGCGTCAAGGTTTCGGCGTTATCGAGATCCGGGTGCATTGCGACATTGCGGGCACGCTGTACGAAATGGTTGATCTCTTGCATAAGCTCTTCGTCTTGATCGGAAGAGGCGAGGAACTTCTCGACCAAGTGGCGATGGAACCATACAGTCTGCGGATATTGATCGCGCTGGTGTCCGAACATGCCGATGGGGATGGTGTAGAGTGTGGCCTTCTCGGGATCAATGTCATCGCCGCGTTGCTTTGCTGGCGTTCGCTCAGCTATGACCGAGCCACGACGCTGTTGGTCATTGCTTGGTGACTCTTGAGCCTGCGGTAAGAGTGTCCCGTACCGCTCGGATGTGTTCATGTCCTCTTGAGTAATGACGGCCAGTGGAGCGTAAGCTGGTACAGCTGAAGGGGAGCGATGTCCATCGCCATTGAGCAGCATCGGTGATGCCAATCGTGCCGGAATGGGAGAAGCTGGCGCGATTGTAGGTCTCGCTGATGCCTGCGGGTTCGAAACAGATTCCTGAACAGCAGGTACAGGTGCAGCAGAAGGTTTCTTCTTTACGGCGTTCTTCCACTTCTCTTCGCGCATGGCTTTGATCTTCTCCTGCAGAGATCTGCCACTCTGGGGCGTGCTTTGGTTGTCCATCGTCGATCGATGTTCTGGTGTTGATGGGAGGGACGGTGGAGGTTGTACGCTATCGCCAAATTGACCAGTCTCGATGCTTTGAGAAGGTGGCTGGCGGAGGGGGCTTTTATGTAGCAACAATGAGTTGTCGACCGGGAGACTGAAAGGCAGAGAATTGATGGTTGAGTACTGTGTGAGTGGCTCTCCACTCTCATACTGAGGTTGCGTATTCGGCCGACTCCACTGTGGATCAGTGTGGAATGCCGGTATCTCCCTTTCACTCAGCTGCAACGATACTTGAGTCTTGAACGGAGATTCCAACCACGAGCTCGAGCCCGGAGCGTTTCTGTCACCAAGCTGATGTTCGTCCGGTACTCTTCGGGGCGGGGCCGTTACGCTGAATGGACTATCCAACGTCGAGCGCTCTTGTGTGGTGTCGAGAAGATCAACGTACTGCTGACGGCCCACGTGCTGAGCTGGATGAGAAGCTTGCGAAGGTTGAGCTGACTCTGACGGCCGATGCAACGAGGTGCGCCCTGCAGCCTGAGCGGACGATCTGCGAGGCTCAGCTTGGACTGCGGAGCTCGGGGCAGAACTCTGCTGCGAGTTGATCTGATTTTGGGATGGCACTTGTTCCTTGCGACTAGCAAGGGCTCCAGGTCGATCAGTGATCAGACGAACTGGGCTACTTCCTCCGGCTGAGGTGTCAACGTTCCGTGGATGTTGAGCCGGATTCGAGACAGCGCTAGACGTTTGCTGGCGTCTGGCGCTCTGGTCCGAAAGGCCGGTTTCACCGCCGTTGATTAATGGCGGAGGCTCGTCTCCAGCAGCTTCTGGCCGCCTCTCTTCAGCTGAAGCCGGGTTCTCTTGAGAGTTGATGGTAGGTGCTGATGGTACTGGCACTCCAGATGAACCCACTTTCTGTGCCTGCGGAGCCGAGGAAGATTTCGAAGTGGTTGTGGTAGGGACGTAGCTCGAAGAGGCGTGGAAGGCCTGCGAGTCCGGGACAACGTTTACAGAAGCCGCCGATATGTTAGCAGGCGCAGACTGAGGCAGCTCGCTTTGCGTGGTTGGCGCAACACTAATCTCTGTTGTGCCTTCGGTCGTACCTGTGGTGTCTACAGGATCCGGGACGTACTGAGATGCCTCAGGCGAGCGTCGTGGCGGTGAAGAAGGTGGGTCGTTTACCTGTGACGAGCCGACCGCTTGATAGGCGCCTTCGTAGAAGCTGGAAGGTGGCTCTGGGTTCTGAACTGCAACAAAGACTTGCTCAGGTAACACGGGCGCTTCTGGGCTGTCGTCTGGTTCAAACAAAGGACTGCCAAGATCCGCAGTAGTCGCAACTTGCTCGGCTCCCGGTTCGGTATGTTGGCTCTCACCGATCTCAGGAAGGTCTTCTGCAGTAGACTGGACCTGATTATCGTCGGCCTGGCTTGCAGGTTCTGGTGGCGGAGGCGAGCTTTCTATGATTTTCCGCGACCGGGCCTTTCGTGGTCGGGGCGGCGAACTTGTAGCAGTCTGAGCAGCAGAAGCAGCACGCGACCTCGCAGCAGCAGACTTGGCCCTTTCTTGTTCTGTATAGCGTCAGCTTCACTGTTCAAAAGGGTCAGGCACTTTCAACTGCTATACCACGGCGTTTCTGGGCCTTCTGGTTCTCCCAGTCTTCAATGGCCAACCTGTTAGCGTGCTTCTTGGGCTCCCAAGTATCTTCAAAACTTTCGCCGGTTTGCTCGTCGTCCTCCCAGCTGATATGGTACTGGTTGGTAGTTTCGCCGATGATAGACCTAATCTTATACTCCTTGTTCGGATCGACGAAGCCGTGAGGGTGCGGCTCTTGTTTTGCTGGATGATTTCAGTACATACTATCAGATCTACCTTACTCGTTAGGAAGGCTTACACTTCTTTTTCTTGGTGACGGATGTTGTTAGCTTTCTCTTCGCCATCACGCGTGCCCCTTGCGCGCAAGGAATCTGGATTGAACGCTATGTGCAGCCATCGTCAGTTCTCAAGCATGAGTATTCAGAACAAGTGCAGTCTGCGCGGAGGATATCGTATACGCACAGAATCGCGTGATGGAGGAGGATGGTCTTCCTGAAGTGAGGTCGTCCGCCAGGTCTTGGCAGAACGTTGCCGATCTGCTTTCGAGTCGTCGTGAGTGGATGATGAAGAGGAAAGCAGTTTCGGAGTGGCAACCACGACTCAGAAGGTCAAAAGATGTAGAACTGTGGTGGTTTTTTGTTAAGTTGAGGTGATGGCAGGACTGTCGGATATAGCATGACTGAAACGAGACTGGTAATGAGCAAGTGAAGATAGGAAGTGACGAGTCACTGAGACCGAGGTGAGCTGAATGACCTGGACGTCGTACACAAACAAGGCTTCTCGACGTGCACATGAGTGAGCCAACAGTGAATAGTATGGTCTTCACGTGTCGCTAACTCGTACGCCACAATGGCTTATCTTCCACATCTCAAAGTACCGTTCTCTCGGCGTACGCTCATGCCGACCTTCTTTCACATTGAGCTACCCTCGCCATCGTAGGCTCAAACAGTGTTGAAATTTAATTCGAACACACAGCTGCATGCTGACGCCGCTTACTCTCTCTGCCCGGGGTGGACCTCCTCCTCAACCTTCTCCTTGCGCTTGCGCTCCAGCTCCTTGATCTGCTCTGGCGGCGAGTCCTCAATCAAGTCGCTGTCCTCGTTGATGCCGGACCACTTGGGCAGGCCGTCAGGGATGTCCATCACACGCTGGGGGTAGAACATGTGGCATCTGAAAGCAAACGGTGAGCTTGGCACGCCCACTGACCAGTCTGTGAAATGCTGGCACTCACCTTGGCTTGAACCGATCCCTCGCCGTCTTGTCCGGGAAGTCAATCAAGCTCGGGAACATCAAGATCATGTTCCTCCCCTCGTCCATGATCGGGCTGTGGCAGTACTTGCAGCGTACTTTGCATGGAAGCTGGTGCTCAATGCTCTTTGAAGTCGGGTCGTACCATTCGAGGTGGTGGTGGCCGTCATGGAAGTTGATGTCACCCTTGTGGAAGATGGCGGCCCATTGGAAGGGTGCAGCTGTAGACGGTTAGTATGAAGCATGGGTAGATTGGATGGGTGGAGGCATACCATGCTGCTTCTGGCACGTCGTGCAATGGCACAGCTTGCTCGCCAACGGCGTCTCTCTGCTCAGCTGGAACTTGACCTCGCCGCAATGGCAGCTACCACCCAAGACCGCCTCGAAGTGCTCTTCCCTCTTGTGGACTCTGTACGGCTCTCTGAACTTCCACAGATCCTTCTCCGGGACCTTCTCGCCTGTGGGTGCTTCGACCAGTTTGTCAGACATAGCGTACGTTCGTTTCGAGACAATGCTTGCAGGAGATGTGATTGGTGCAATGAAGGCTCGTCTGCTGGAGCTTGCAAGTGGTCTGGATGCTAGGGAAGTGATGAAAGGCCTTGACAGTTTGCTGCCGGCCATACGTTTGAATCAAGGGGGGTTTGGGATTTTGAGGCAGGAGCGAAGGGAGACGGGCGTACCTACAGGACATGCTGATCCAGAATTCACGCTGGCGTGACGCGCTGCTGTTGACGATGACAGGTTGATGAGATCATGGATGCCGATTGAGGAGAGATTTCAGCCTCCTCCCCACACAAACCCCTGTCTCCAATGCAAGATTGAGTTTGCAGGGGTCAACGATGGGCCAGATCTCACAGATCTCGTTCCTGGCACGCGATGCTCGGCTCTGCATGGCTTACTCCTGTACCGCAACACGTCCCGTGTTTAAATCAAGGGCGTGCCCTGATTGTAGCAGTCTCATATCCTCGAACGGTGGGCGAAGTAATTTGAGCGAGCATTCTCGCAGATCTAGTCTATCGAGATGGAGCTACCGAGCTTAAAATGAATTGACTTGCCGCTCGAAAGCGCCTCAAGCTCAGAAATCTATACATCAAGCGGCCCAGGAGGGGCGGAAGAAAGGAACAACGTCTTGGTCAAATTCATAGCACCGTCCACACATCCTCTCGAAGACGGTATCGCAAGCCTGGCTGACAATTCGTCACGGAATCGGGTTAACCACTGCTTAAGCCCCTTCATCCAAACTTGCCAAAGCACTAAACGTACTCAACATCGCAGCCGGGCTCCTCCCCTCCAACCGGCGATGGCTGAGGGTGCATCATGGTTCTGAAAGTCGTCGGGTGTACTGGCTTCTCGCCGTGGGTTCGCGTCGGGCGAGGGTGTCGCGTAGGACGAGGGCGACGCGTGGGCTTTACGGTTGTCGCGGCCGCAGTGCTGGTGACGGTACTGACTTCTGTCGCGCCGGAAGCTGCGGTAGTGGGTGACTCGGAAGAAGCTGGCGAGGAGGTTTCATCGGCAGGAGGGGTGGGCTGCGGCGGGCTGATCTTTGTGGTGCCGGTGCTGTCGGAATCATCGGTAATGATGGGTGAGACGACAACGCTGGACGCAGTGCTGGGTGCCATCGTTGTGCCCGTCTCGGCAGAGATGGTGGTCTTTTCGCCAGAGGCAGCAGCATCGTCGCAAGTGAAGACGTCAGGACCTGGGCGAGTATTAGCACATGATTCAATCTCTTTCGACTTGCTAAGCAAATTTTACCAGGGATAGTGTAGCCGCCATCTGGGTATGGCTGGCCCTCGCTGTTGTAAATGTCGATAAAGAGGCCAGGGTCATTGGCCTGCTCATTCGAGATGGTTAACTAATGTCTCCGACTTTTAGGACCCAGCAGACTTACAGAGTAGATGCCTGGAATCGAGTAGGTTTCGGGGGAGGTCGATGCTCCCCCGGACACGCTCAGCTGGGCACATTCCATCTGGAGCCAGTCAGTGAAATACAGGTGCGCGGCAAGGTGTTCGACGAACGTAAAATTGTGCGCTGCTGGGAAGGGAGGCGTTATGCAGTGCGATGATCTCGAAACGGAGCAGGTAGTCACCGTCCTCGACGCAAGTCGGGATCTTGACGCTCTGGAGCCCACCAGCGTCGATGAGGGTATCGACACCCCAAGTCTCGCCGTTCAGGCCTTCTTCTGCCACTTTGAACCAGCCGTCGCCAGGAGCGTTCGATGGACTCTCTGCGGCGTCGGAGACCTTCTTCATGTAGGCCATCACAGGGCCCTTGTGAGGGGAGTCGATGGCTATGTTGTCCGTGTACTCGTCCGCGCCCGTGGCCGTCAGGTCGTGTTTCCATGCTCCCGTCACGGTGTCGCCTGCCTTGACCGGGATGACTTCAGAGGACGAGGCGAAGCCAGTCACCGGTGCTCCATTACAGGCCAGGGAGTCGGAATTGACATCGTCGATGAAATGGTTGTCTGCGGGCATGTAGATGCCGGCGCCTTGCGGGTAAGATTTGTCGTTCACACTGATGGCCTGCATGATGGTGTGTGCGGAGGCCACGCCCAGCGTGGCCAGAAGAGATGTGAGAACCTTGACAGACATCTTGAAAGAATGGAGAAACGAATGAAGACTTGCAAAGTGAGCGTGGTTAGATGGAGGAGGAGAAAGGGTAAACAGAATGGCAGCGCTCCATCATATATCGAGTCGACAGCTGGTCGGGCAGGCATATGCCAGGCGCCTGACAAGACGTGGAAATGCAGGCCGTTCAGGATGCTGCGACTGAAACTCATGGTGCTGCAGCGAGTGGATAGACTGTACTTGGCGCATAACGGTCGTCGACAGTGCGAAAAGCGTTTGCATCTGCATAACACGTAGGCAAGACTTACAACTTATGGTGCTGCCATCGATACACGATACACAGCGCGCAAGCCGTAGACATGAAAGCGAAAGCGAATAGATTTGTCCGCAGTCAACCTTCGACTGATTCTTGAGACCCGAGCGGGAACAGGAGGGCGCTTCCAGATTGTCAAATCTCTACAAGGCCGTCTTGGCAGAATCCTGGCTGGAGACAAGCACACCGCCGAGCACGTGGTCAGTTTAGCGCCCATCACAGTGGCGGATGGACTATGTTTCAAAGGAATCCGTCCGTCGTGCTATCAACGGTGATTGTGGTTTGTACGTGGGATCGTGGATACTCCACTGCAATACTGAAATACCATTGAACATCTTCTTCCCACCTTTTACTACGCATGCTCGCCGCGTCAAGCCTTCCTTGCACGGGTCAACAATTGCGCACGCAACACTGAATCGGGTCAGATGAAAGACTGATAATTGTGTTCGAATTCTCCGCTACTCAATTCGAAATGTACGTGCCGTTAGGGAACTTCAGAATATTGTCAGCAGATGCGGACATTGGAGGGATACCGGCCAACCTACTGAACACTGGTAATAGACCGCGCAAGAACCGTCCAGATACTCGGGTTCTGGCCCAGCGTCGTTCAGTAGGAACGCGCCTACGCCATGTGCGGGCAGCTGCAAGGTCATGTTGCTGCAGACAAAGGATCAGTCCAGTGTTTCGCTAGGTCGGCGTGCTTGAGACTCACCGCACTGCAACCCCCACGTCCTCATGCTTCCACAGATCGTACACAGAATACTGTCTGCCCGCGCGAATCGTCCAGCTTTCAGTCAAGTTGAAGAACATCTCTTGGGGTGTATCTTGCGTGTTCAATATCATGAAGACGGATCCGTAGCTCGAGTTGCCGGACCAGTATTCTGCCGGGTGCGTCGCATTCGATGTGTAGTCCGAGTTGATGCCCCAACGAAACGGGCTGATGTTTTCGCCGACAACGGGATCTTGGTTGATCTTGATGAGGTCGCGGTTTCCGAGGATTTCAAAGGTCTCTTCTGTTGCGGTTGAAAGGTCCGCGCTGATCAGGAGTGGTGATTTGAGTAGTGCCCATGCTGTGAAATGGCTCTTCGACTCCTCGTGGGTCAGGTTACCGGGAGGACTGCCCTGGCCGACGTTTCCGATTTCTAAGATGTCCAGGTCGTTGTGGCCGTAGAAGTCAGTTGCCCAGTACTGGAATGATGCCGTGTCGATGATTGCAGCTAGAGGATACCACGTCGGTTTGATATCGCCATTGGTGCGCCACGACTGTCCAAATCTGCGTCCCCAGATCCATGGCTGCTGCCAGCCCCAGTTGCACAATGACAACTGGAACGTAACGCCAGTTCGACAGGCAAATTCGGCAATCGCATCTGCCATGCGCTCATAGCTACCTACTTGGTTCGTCTGGGTGATGTTATCGGCAGGAATGTCTTCTCTATAATCAGCGACATCAATTGTGCAGCGTTGGGTGCACTACCTACAGCAATTGTCGTACTTGAGATAAGTCATGCCCCAGGAGTACCAAGTCTCCAAATCTTGCATCTCGTGACCGTACGAACCCGGGTACCCTCCGCACGTCTGATAACCATGATCGCCGTACGCAGCAAGTCGCATACCCATCGAGTGAAGCTCGTTCGAAAGCGCCGGGATGCCTTCAGGAAATTTGTCTGGGTCTGCCACCATATGGCCGGATGAATTGCGTTCTTTCATGGCGTAGAAATCGTCCAGAAGCATGATGTTGTATCCCGCGTCCACCAGGCCTCTTTCCTGCATGATCTTCGCCTGGCGTGTAACAAGCGCTGCATCATAGTCCTCCGCAAAAGCGTTGAAGGTGTTGTAACCCATGGCCGGGAGACGGCCAACGGGGCCTTGCAAGCTATCTGCACAGTGGACTGCGGCAGCCAGGGCAATTACACTCTGAAGCATTTTGCGAGAGAGCAAGAAAGGTGCTGATATTGAAGGATTGAAAGTGTACTCTACCTCGACCCAGCATCCGCAGTCCAGCAAGCTTTTTATCAATAAAAATCGTCAAGGACAGCATCCCCACAACCACACATTCGGCATGTGGAGGCACAGCATAGCACAGTAAGAATCATTCCGCGTAGTTACAGTGCAGTCTTATGCGGTGAAGAAAGAGGAGTCCATGTTTGGAGTTCGGAGCAAGGCCTCCGTCCCCGCATTCGGATAGATTGAGGCATGGAAGCGACGGCTGCCGGAAAATCTTGTAAGTGCCTGTTCACGCCAGGGCTGCGGCAGATCGTTTTAATATCATATTCCAGGCAACTCTGCCACTCAGCTCAGATATCTACACCCACCAGTATTTCCCAAGGCAAGAATGGAGCACGGGGTACGGTCCAGTGGCAGCGTAGTGGTATAAGGCCGAACCGAGAAGCATTCCACCATGCGATGTGCACGTGTGATCTGAGAGCTCGACTCCGCGAACATAGTTCACGTTCCCTTCCTGACGAACTGCGCCATAGCAGCGTCGGGCCGGCATTTGAGCGTCGGGCGTCTCAAGGTGTCTGCGGTGAGGTATCTGTATGTCTCTATGAGCTGCGCAAATGGTCGCTGCATTCATAGGACAGTCGCGATACGTCCGAGGTGTACTTCGAGAGACATCCAAACAGACCGGTCGTTTCTAGACGTGCTTGGCAGAATGGAATCGAAGGGCTTTGTCGACATAGGCGCAGGCACTCTTGGTATCTTCGTAACCAGCGTGAACCATATTCGCATCTCGCAAACTCCCTCTTTTCCTTGCCTGACCGTCCCAGACCATGGCAGACAGGTCGCATCAACCCAGCCTCGCCGCTTCCCCCTCGTCATCCCATATCTTGAACTCCTCCTTCTGCTTCAGCCGCTCATCTTTGAGCATGCGGCTATCGACTCTCACATCATCTCCCTCAACTTCAAGCCTGGCTTTAGGTTCCTTCGCCTGTTGAAAGTAGAGTTAGAATCACCCAGATCATGTCTCACGAGTCTCACGGCAGGCCGTTGTGTCCAAGGCCAGGTCAAAGGCGAATGCTTGAAAGCTGAACATGCCTTCGAGGCAAACTCGGCCAGGAAGCTCGCGCAGCCCTTCAGCCTGAAACATAGCGGCGACGCGTAGAGGGGAGGTTGTAGGAACGGTTACATACCTCGATCAAGAAGTGGTTGTCGCAATGCGGGCAGTATTCGTCGCTCTCCTCAAACTCCTCCATATTCTTCCGGAAGCACTTCTTGCACTTTTTGCACGCGAAGGTCATCTCTAGCGTCTGTTTGAGCTCGTGCGATTGCGATTCGCCGTGACATTGCGCGCAGTCGAACCATTGTCTGCAGCAGGGCGAGCGGATGGAGACCTGGGCGTTGAGGATGTGTTTGCTTTGGTATATTAGGACCTGGCGCGTCGTGTATCTCTTCGCGAGTGTGACATGACTTACCACATTGTATCGCTAGTTCGGAAAGACGAAGATGTGGCCGTCTGACGCGGGTCGATTTGTTGGAACTGAGACCTCGAAGATCGACATATAGAGTTTAAGCTCCAGCGGCAAGGGCCTAGCGGCCCGCCAGCCATGTTTCAGATATTCTGGGGTATTCAAGGCGCAGAGGCATGTGCTTCACGACTTCTAAACATTAAGTCGATCACAGGAGACCCACAACATAGGTGGATTGCTTGAACATTCGCAAAGCAATCGGCACATGACGACCACAGACTCCAGTCAAACCACAACAACACTCTCGGTTCCGCCGGACCCAGTAAGCAAACGCTGAGGCGACAAAGCCACCTCACGACTCGAGCAAGAAGACATTGGCGAACGACCGGCTTCGTGGACGCAAGAGCTGTCTTTGCTTAAGGCATATCAAGAGTGGGAAAGCTGGACCCTTCAAGATCAAGACTCGTCGATGGCAAGCAGCGACGGACCACACTATTGAGCTGTAGGCTCCAGTGGGCATCGCAGTCCCAGATGAAGGAGCCTCGGAGGCCACGGCATTAGCCACCTGTGCAAGATGGAGCGCACCGATAGAAAAGATGAATCGTCAATCGGGCCTGTGTCGTCGTTGCGATCGAGGTTTGAGAACCTACAACAAGACAAAGGCACACCACCCGTATCGCCAATCGCCGGTCGACTACCCTTTTCGACAGGACCTCCCCAGACCACGACCAGCCGTCCAACGACCCCGGCGCTAGGAGGCAGCAGTCATGGAGCTAGTGCTTTACCTCATCTTGAGCCGCCCCAGGCAGTCCCACGGTTGCGTACTCCGAACACACCACTGTCGCGACCACATTCCATGGCGTCCACCACACCAACACTCATGTCGCCGCCTCTTCTCACGGTAGACTCACCCCATTCTCCGGGAAGGAAGAACATGTCGGTGGATCTCCGCTCTCCTGACACCACTGCACCGAACCTCACCGCCGCCCCTCACTCGCCTACCAAAGCCCACCATGGCAGAACACTCAGTCGAACGGCATCTCCCGCATTAGAAGCTCGAATGTCCGCCTTCCTGCAGGCAAGCGATGTGCCAAAAGCACAGTCTGACGGTGCATTGACTGCTCCGCCTACACCCGAAATGAGACCACAAAGCCATACAACCAGTGTACCGCCACCAGTCAATCGTGCAGGAAAACCGAACGTGCCGGTCAAGCCTTCGAATTTAGCACAAAAGGCCGACAGCTTAACCGCACCAGAACCAATTGGCGACGTGGTCGACCAAGGTGCTTCGCCATTCAGCACACCGCCGGGCAGTGGGACAAGCTCACCTCGCAGGCCAACTGATGCTAACCGTGGCAGGAACGACTCGAGCGCTTCCCTCACACATCGGATGCGCACCGCTTCAGATGCTTCCTTCGTCGAACTTCTGCGGACCAACTCTGGGTCATCAGTCCCCCGGAGTCGATTCGACTCCAACGCATCTCTCATTGAACGCGCTCGTGCTGGATCGAATGCATCTTTCGTCGAGCCTTCGTCATTACCAGACAGCTGGAACCACCCATCTACCCCTCCGCTTCCAAACCCAGTAACAGCTAGGCGTGACCAGCAGGCAAACGGCATGCCAAGACCCGCGCGGTATCGAACGACAACGGTACCCGAGAGTACTGCAGCTGAAGATTTTGCCGAAGACCGCCCAAGGCTGCCCTCAAGGCCAGAGTTGCAAATGCGGCCCGGGCGAACTAGTCCACCCAAAGCGCGTTCAGGGCGGACCAGCCCGGTCAAGCAAATGTTCGAAAAGCACGCATTTGAGGGACCAAAACGAGCAGTGACTCTGGACGGGGCTCAAACTCCCCCACGCATCCCTGCCAGCAAGCAGATCCAGAAGTCAGCACTCAATCAAGGCTTCGATCGAGACCCAGCCAGCAGTGCTCCTGCACCCAAGCCCTCTGCTAGCGTGCCTCAACCTGCACCACCGGTGCCCGCGCCCAGGCGTTCAATGGACCATCGGAGGGAGATGCCAGCTCCGGCTACCATACCGGCGACTAAGCCTGCTGCAGCGCCTGCTCCCCTACGAGCTAATGGCCACTCCCACGATGACCAGGAAGATTACCAGCTCTCCGACTTCACTGGGTCTCAAGCCACTGCGCCAAGTGATTACCCAGACTCCTCCCAAGCAAGTCGTCGACCGCCGAAGTACAGAAAACGGCCATGGCAGATTCCGACGGAGTACGACACTCGGACGTTTGCCGTCTGCGGAGAGTACGTGTGCACAACAGGACACCGTACTAAAGTGTGGAGTCTGCGCACTGGCGAGCTACTAGTCGACATGGAACACCCAGACATTAAAGTCAGCTCACTGGTTTTCAAGCCGGCTGCATCGGCGGATGACGAGGGCAGTCGTATCTGGCTTGGTACCAGCGTTGGCGAGATCCATGAATTGGACGTTCCGTCGCAGGCGGTCGTGAAAACCAGAACAAACGCGCATACCCGCAAAGAAATCATCCGGATATTCCGATACGCTTCAGAGCTATGGACGCTGGATGACAGCGGTGATCTGAATGTCTGGAAGTCAGACCACACTGGTTCGCTGAGTCTTGACTCTCAATTCACGAGCTACCGCACAGTCAGAGGACACACTTATTCGATCGTGCTTGGCAAGCATTTGTGGCATGCGGCCGGGAAAGAGATACGTGTGTTCGCACCCAGCGCTAAGTCAGAGACAGAGTTCCAGGTTGTGTGGAACCCTCTCTCCCAGTTTGGCACTGGTGAGGTCCATTCTGGTGCAACACTCAGTGCAAAGCCAGATCTGGTATACTTTGGTCATCAAGATGGCAAGGTCAGCATCTATAACAGAAACGACTTCTCGTGCACCGCAGTGGTCAATGTAAGCATGTACAAGCTCAGCTCGATGGCTGGAGTTGGAGAGTACCTTTGGGCTGGCTTCAACACCGGTATGGCATATGTCTACGATACTTCGACCATTCCTTGGACAGTCAAGAAGGATTGGCGAGCGCATGAGAAACAGATCTGTGGTATTAGCGCAGACCGATCCGCCTTGTGGAAGCTGGATCGCTTGCAGGTTGTCAGCCTCGGCACGGACAACCTGCTGAAGATCTGGGACGGTATGCTGGAGGAGGACTGGTTGGAGGCTCGAATGCAGGACCACGACAGCGAATACTGCTCGTTCGACGATCTGACCGCCGCAGTGTTGACATGGAACGCTGGCGCCACGAAGCCGGGATACCTGCAACACAACAAAGAGGACAACAACTTCTTCCGGGAATACATCTCCTCTCGACAGATACCTGACATCTTTGTCTTTGGTTTCCAAGAGCTGGTGGATCTTGAAGACAAGAAGATGACAGCCAAGTCTTTCTTCAAGAGCAAGAAGAAAGATGCCAACGAGCAGGAGCACATGGGCCATCAATATCGCACATGGCGAGATCATCTTACGAGATGTTTAGACGAGTTCACGCCTAGCTCGCACACCTATGTGCTACTACACAGCGCCAGTTTGGTTGGACTCTTCACCTGCGTGTTTGTCAAGTCCAAACTTCGAAGCCGAGTCAAGCATGTCCATGCCTCGGAAGTCAAGCG
The DNA here is from genome assembly GCF_035928015.1 of Saxophila tyrrhenica. NCBI lineage: Eukaryota > Fungi > Ascomycota > Dothideomycetes > Mycosphaerellales > Extremaceae > Saxophila > Saxophila tyrrhenica. The sequence goes on along the minus strand of NW_027041751.1, from coordinate 353,033 downwards.
AGGCATGGCAGGATATCACGGCAACAAAGGTGCTCTCATCGTCCGCATGGTCCTAGACGACAGCAGTATTTGCCTCATAAACTGCCATCTTGCCGCTGGCCAGACACAAACCATCCATCGCAATAACGATGTCGCGGCCATCCTGGAAGCAGAGACCTTACCCTCGTACCCGCTCAGCAACGACAGCGTAGCACAACACGCAGACGTCTTCACCTCGGGCGGCGACGGCAGCATGATTCTCGACCACGAAATTTGCATCCTAAACGGCGACCTCAACTACCGAATCGACACCATGGGCCGAGACACCGTCGTCAAGCACGTCCATCAAAACAGCCTCGGCCGCCTGCTCGAGCGCGATCAGCTCCTCCTCACCAAGAAGCGCAATCCCGGCTTCCGCCTTCGAGCCTTCCAAGAAAGCGAGATCCGCTTTGCACCGACGTATAAGTACAATCTCCAAAGCGACGACTACGACACTTCCGAGAAGCGCCGAGCGCCCGCCTGGTGCGACCGTATCTTATACCGCGGCATTGGCAAAGTCAAGATGGATGAGTACAAGCGCTGGACGCTGCGCGTGAGCGATCATCGACCTGTCAGTGGACTGCTGAGGATAAGGGTCAAGACGGCGGATGAGGCGAGGAGGGCGCAGGTGTGGGAGCTTTGCCAGCAGGAGTTCGAGGTGGTGCGGAAGCGGGTGGCGAGGAATGTGCAGTTGGAGCATTTGGTCGGTGTGTTGGGGTTGTCTGGGACGGAGGCTAAGGCGGCTTTGCGGTGATGAAGAGAGTATGAGATAGGGTGGTGTAAGATGAAGTATGCGGTAGACAGAGCAAAAACCAGACGTCCTCATATTGTTCTACAGATCCTCACATCTTCTTGTCTTCGATAAGGTCACGCACGATTTCTCGCTTCAGCTCTGGTACTGCCCTTCGTGTGGTCGTAGAACGCACCGAGCCGGAGATCATCTCGTCAGCCTTCATCCCTTCGCCGTCTGCAACTTTGCGATGGCGTCCTTGATCTTTCGGTCTTCAGTGCTCCGGTGGGCCTCATGCTCTTGTAGGAGTAAATTCCTCACTGCATTGTCACGGTTTGCGGTTCCGGACCTTCAACGCAGGCCGCAAGGTGTGAGTGTGATGAAAACTCGAAATCGATGCATTTGCTCATCTGGCTCACCGGAGACTCGCCGGCATAATGCAGCACACTCCTTGAGCTTTTCTGCGTTCGAGAGGCCTTCTGTGCTTGCAATAGTTGCAGTCAGCTAGCCTTTCGATGACGAAGTCTCCGCCATGGTCTTGATCAGATAAGCCTGCTGATATTAAGACAAAGTTTCCGTGGCCGAAACAAATTTATGTGGCAACGTCCTTGCTCGGATGCAGGTATGAGTAGTATTCGCGCAGTGGGCTCACCACATTCACGGCAAACTCCTCTCTCCACTTGTCGTCTTTCAGCAGCGCTGGCGATTGTTGCAACGTCCACTTGACGGCTTTGGCGTACTCCTCGCCAGCTTCACCTGTTGCATCGTCAATCCATTCACAGGCAACGGTCTGCCTGATGATGGGATCTGCTTTGAGCGCAGCATACGGTGAGTTCAGAAACATTGGATGCTCTTCGAGGCGGCGTCCGAAGCAGAGCTCAAGTAGAACTATCCCGAGGGTCGAGAAGGACCTGTCCTTCTGAGAAGTCAAGGTGTTGCTGTTAGACGGGTTAATGTTGGCCAGGATATACGGCTCGCCATGTAGTGTCAGGACGCTACCATTGCTCTCCGTGGGGAATAGCACGTCTTCAGACGTCCATGCGGACTTCAACCACGGCGTGGAATGCAGCTGTAAGTGAGACGAAGCAAGCGTGAGTGCAATGCCGTATCTTTGCACTCGGGTCAGCTTCAAGGCGGCACCTGGAGATAAGAGGTCTGCGAGCGACGTTCCTTGGGAGCAGCAGACCTTTTCTACTGCCGGGTATACTGCGTACTCATCGTCGCCCTCCGTGACGCGGCCTAAGCATTCTTGACCGTTCGCAGTGGATGTTGCGAAAGCGGCGCACAAGCCGTGGTTCTGGAGAAAAGGTGCAGTGGAGGGCGTAGTCGTTTGATGTGCTTGAGGCACGGTAACCGATGTTGCTTGTGCTGTCCGAGTTATTGTAGTGGTGTTCCGGCCTCTGCCAGACCTAATTGCCAGGACAGAGGAGTTCGCCAGTATCGAGACGGTCGGTAGCTGGCCCGCAGTAGTCGTACTGCTGGTTGGTCTTGAATGTCTCTGTGGAGCTGGAAGTTGCAACACGGGCGGTATATCGCTCAACTCAATCTTCACAGCTCTTCTGCCGTGGCAAAATGGAAGGACGATGCTCATGTGCACAAATCGTTTGGGATGTTGCTGGAGCCAGAGACTCGCACAAGACCGGCATGTGCAATGCCACGTATTCTTCAACAGCTTGAATATGTTATCTGCATGCCGCCAGAAATTCAACATTCTCTGATTGATGGCCGGCTTCTGCACTCGAGTCTGTTGCTTTGTGAGAGCAGACACACGATCCGAAGCTGCTAGCACATTCTGCAACTTGTTGTTCTGGCTCTCGAGCTCTTCTAGCAACTCTTCTCGTTTGGTCGGCGCAAAAGCATACTTCGCTCGCTTTGCCTGGAAGCAGACATAGTCGTTTGCTCGTAGGAGTAGCTGATCCTGAGCCTGTTGTGTCGGAGTCGACGCTGCTAGGGATTTCTGTTGCTGCCTCAATCGCTGCTGGAATTGGTCGTCATTGACGCGACAGGCTTCACAGAGTGCCGCCGTAGTCTCTTGCATTTCCTGCAGTATCTCGATGTATCGTTGGTGACAGTCGCCTAAGCGGTCCTCCAAGGCCGTATCTACATGCTCCACACCCCAGTCCGAACTACCTGGATTCGCGAGCAGTCGCTCGTACTCGATTCTATCCACTACATCGTCCCGAAGTAGTGGTATCAAGAGCTCCTTGAGATTCAGCCGAAACCAAAGTTCGCAGTCTTTGACCTTCCCCAAATCTTTCTTGTGGGCCCTTCGAATCTTCACAAAGGTACCTGCGACCTTCCTCGTCTGCTCGTGGTGTTCCAGAGCGGAGATGCATAAGGGCAGCGCTCCAAGGAGCACGCCTACAATCTCCACGCCACTCATGCTCGCTACTTGCGATCTGTGCTAAATTCCACCGCTCTTACATCGTCTCCAATCACCTGGACTCTGACCACGCGGTCGCAAGGACGTCCTCAAAAGCCGGCAGGATTGGGAGACGCGAACGAGACGAGGCGATCCCAAGCTCGCTGGAGCACGCTGAATCTTTCGACACTCGCACGACCCGTCGTGGAGGGTGTGCACGCCGTACAGATGGAGGGAAGGATTCTGCGTGACGATGTGGAAACAGGTAGGAAATGCTATGCTGCTGGAGAAGAGTCCGTAGCCTCGACCAACCTACTCCACCTCGCGCCTAGCTGAAAGGACCCTGCAGACGCCACAGCCTTGCGCTGGATCGGTCTGTTTGACACTTACCTTTGGAAGTGATACAAGAAACCTGAATAGGAGAAGTACCATTATTTTCAAGTGTTCTAGCCTAAGGAAGTGCATGAGATGAAGTCAAACCAAAGAGTGATGTGGGTCTGCCCTGAGCCGGCCGGAAGCAAGGTTGGGACCGACCATGGAGCAGGCTTCTCCAATACATGAAGCGGCTCAAAACTGCTTTATCAGCTTCGACACACTGCTTGAACAATTCCCGAAGGAGGAACTGTACCGTAACGCGGTAGAGGACAACCATATACGCTTCCGGATCTGGGCTGGCAACCTGGGTGCTGGGCAGCGGTTGCCATCACGAGCTTCCGCAGATTATCGGTTACGAGAAGCTCCAGAGGTAGCCCAGCGGATACTAGAAGTGCTCGAGGACATCTGCGAGACACACGATGAGCTTAAAGCCGCCGTGCTCGAAAACCACCCGGTTGTTGACGACGGCGAAGAGGACGGCTCGGAGGGAGATGTGATCCAGGATCTATGCCTTTCAGTAGGCGACAGCATCACCAGTCTGTTGAAGATATCAGCTCTGCTTAGGAAAGCCACCACTAGAGACCGCTACGCCATTGCAGCAGCTTCGAAGCACGATGTCCTGCCGTTGGAGTACGCTTCGTTTGACCGGACCCATGTCAACGAGAAGTTACCCAAGGTTACCCAGCAGCCATGGCTTTGGACACGTCTGGCAGAGGCTATCACGCAGCGGCGTAGATTCCTGAGATATGCCCAGCGTCACCACAGGCGGATTGCAGACCGTCGTCCACCAGAAGGAGCTTTACGTTTGGAACCGCAGCATCCAGCGCCTCGCATTTCATATCCTCATTCTCACGGTCACACTCTGGCTACCGCCGGTGTCTCCACTAAAGCATCTACGCTGCAGGCTGACAGAGTTGAAGCTATGGCCTTTATGAATCTGGATGACGACGAGCACGACAATATCTCGGTGGCCACAACCTTCATATCAACAGCCTCCGGCAAGGAGTCTACTCGATCTCAAGTGGTGAAGCTAGAGAGCTTGACAAAAGACCATGAGCCTTTTGAGTGTCCTTATTGCCGCGGCATGGTCCACTTCAAGAGTCAGAAGGCCTGGCGGTATGTTCTCTCTCAATCACTCCGCAGAAGTGGAGCGTTCTAGCACTGTGCCTTTCCTCCAAGACTTCTGATCTTGAATCTCGGGCTAATCGTGGTACAGAAAGCATGTCTTCCGCGACTTGAGAGCCTATGTATGTACCTCTCGTGACTGCGACTCTGGTCTTTTCGAAGACAAATCAGCCTGGTTTGATCATGAACTGGAATCGCACTGGCGAGTGTGGATATGCCTTGCTTGCTCCAGCAAGACCTCACACTCCAGATCTGAATTCGAAGCACATCTGCAGAAGGTCCATGGATACACAGATACCAGGGTCACTGCAAGTATCTCGAACGCCAGCTCTCGCCCTGTGGCTGAGATCATCTGCACAGCTTGTCCATGTTGTGACGACTGGCCCGAACAGCTCGGCATACCATCGGAGCAGCGGGACACCACAGCAGTATCTCTAAATATGTTCAGACAACATCTCGGCAGCCATCAGGAGCAGCTAGCCTTGTTTGCGATCACGTCGGACTTCGAGAAAGAAGTAGACTCTGATTCGAGTAGTGATGCTTCTGGGCTGTACAAGGAAGAGGTAAGTTTTGGCCGAAGTTCTGGTCTTCAAACAGAGGTTGAAGCCTCAATGTTGAGCAGCCCGTTAATATTTTACAGGCCCTTCTTGAGTGGCAAAACCACGTCAATCAGACGGATTGGGAGATCGAGGAGACAGAGTTCGAGTGTCCCGTGTGCCACGATATCGTCACGGGTCCGGCCGCCCCGTTGCCTTGTGGTGACACTATGTGTCGCAAGTGCTTCGCCCAGGTCACAGACCTTGCCGACGGGATTCGGAATCGCAGCGATATCAATCGCAGCGCGGAATGCCCGACCTGTGGCGCACCGATCGTCTCGCTCGGGAAGCAAGGTTACCATCTTGGGGCCAGCGACGAGATCAGCTGTATATGTGGGTACACGGACGAGGATGGAGGGTTGGTTGCGTGCAACTCGTGCAGCAGTTGGCAGCATCATGGGTGTTACTACCCGGGATATGAAGGCACAACGCTGCCAAATTTTCTCCAGTGGCAGCATTACTGTTTCGACTGCCGACCTCGAGACGGAGCCGACATTGACATTGGAGGAGCGCGTGACCGGCAAGCAAACAGGAGGAAGGCCGAGATCGCTGGTCAAGGAAGTCAAGAGCCAACTGTGACAAAGTCGCCTCCAGGTCCTTCGCTGAGAATGCCTAGCAATGCCAGGGAGCAGGCAGAACTCGAAGCCGAGGCCCAGACCGATCACGGCGATGTACAGATGGAAGACAGACATATCGGTGATCGCCTACAAAACATCATCGCAAATCAGACATTGGAGCAAGCGCACGATTCCCAAAGCGTAGATCCTTCGAAGAAAGATGGCAGTATTGCACCTCACAGGCCGTCGTTGATGACTGCAGTGGTGGACGAGGAAGAACAAGAAGAAGACACTGTCCTTCCACCTCACGCCCTCGAAAAGGAGCCACTCATGAATGACAATCCACTGATCACCGAGTATCTTCTTTCACGCAGCGTGGTCGTGACCCTGAAGGAAGCGCTGTTAGGAGCTGTCACGACTGGCGCTTCTGCCTCAAATGGTTCCGCGCCAAAAGAGCGGCTTCGAGGTGCATGGGAGCGGCTCGAAGCAGCTCGACAAGCTTGTGAGGATGCTGGCGTCGACGCAGATGGCCTTTGGGAAGCCGGCTATCGGGCTGCCTATACGTCTGGGGAATACCTCGAACCAGGACGAAGGATATCACGAAGCCCAGCTTTTGACCACGATCTGCCACCCGACCACATCAGAGTCCTCTCACGTGCGCTCTTCGTTGGCGGCGCTGGTGATACCCAACACCAACAAGAGATTCAAGACCTATTTGGAGGCTATGGTACGGTGCAGAAATGTATAGCGGACCGCGATAAGCGCCTGGCTTTCGTGAAGATGACCACACGTGAGCACGCCGTTAATGCCAAAGAAGACTTGCAGCGTCTCGTGATTATGGGTGTTGCTCGCAGAATCAAGTGGGGTATCGGTTTCGGTCCAAGGAACTACCACAACTATTACAAAGGCGAAAGTATCGTTCCAATCGTGGAGCTTACCGACGCTGACATCGAAAGGCTTATTTCCGCTGAGTATGGCGGCACAGGGGGCCAGCCAGTCAGAAGCGGCATGGTACTCGAGGAGCCCGACATGGTACCTGGAGGCTTCAGCAACGTGGTGTCTACGAGCGAGACCACGCCGGAGCAGCCCGACTTGCGCGAGCTGGACATTGCACGGTCTTCTTCTCTAGAGCGACAGGATCCAGCGGCCAGGACGACAGATGACTTGCTTCTTGCTGAATACTGCAAGAGACGCGATGAAGCCCTTGCGGCGCGAAGTCAACTTGATGAATGGTTATCACGTTGGACCAATCGACGAGTTCCTTTTCAATACTCGCGTTACAGCCAAAGGCATCTGGCGCTTGAGAAAGCATGTTACGATGCCGACTTGGCCGCTCGAGAAGCTTGGAAAGCATGCAGCAACGCAAATATCAGCGCTGCTTCTCTCCCCCAGGCAGCCTGGGGCTTCAATGTTTACAAATCGATTGATTGCAGCAGAGTCAGCTGTCCAAGGTGGTTCGCCAGCAAGGATACATTGGAGAATCACCTGTCTAATGTCCATGAAACCGACGAGAATGGAAACACACGGCTGGCCGAAGCATGTAAGGCCAACGATCTGGACGCTGTCCGCATGTGGATGGATCAAGACGCTGAGCAGCTCGAGATGGTAAACATGTTCGGTTGCGGCCCGCTGCACATTGCTGCATTGAATGGCTACCCGGCGATCGTCTCCTTCTTGCTGGACCTCGGATGCAATATTCACGTTGCGAACGACAACGGAGACACGCCTATGACCGATGCAATCGAAAACGGGCAGGGAGCGGTAGTGGAACTTATCCTTGATGCCGCTATCAATCCATTACGGCGGGCTGCAAGAGGTCAGCTTTCTGTCGATGTGGATTACGAGGGTCATGTTCACGCTCCAGTTATTCGTGCGGAGCTCAAGGCTGCTATCAACAGGTTGCACGACGCTGAAAGCGACGGACGCGACGACAGCAGTTTGCGCAGCGGACGCTTACACTTGCGTTGGACTGAGGCGAATGGCGTGAGATGATGGTTGATACTACTTGCGAAAGGGCGCAGTGATTGCACGATTTGTATGAAGGGAAGTACATAGCAGCGCTGTACTCGGGATCTACGGTCTACTTCTTCGCCTTCCCCCCCTTCTTCCCACCTCTCTTCATCGTCCGCAGCTCCGCGTTCCGCGCTATCCTCGCATTTCGCTTCCGCCACGCCGCGAATCTATCACCAGGCTTGAACGGCCGCACACTCCGCGCTGCTTTGCTCCGCTCTGCTGCCCGCCCAATCTCCCAGTTCGCCTGTCGCCATTGGTGACCTGGTCGCAGTGTCAAGGTCGTCTCAACCCATCTTCCGTCTCTTCGCGTGCGAATAGTCTTCGTTTGGCGCGCTTCTTGCGGTTGATCGCGGACGATGGTGGCTGGAATAGCTGCACCTGAGGACTGTTCGGCGGGTGAGGACGGCGTCAGATCTGTGAGATCGCCGGCAGTCTGTTCGGCAACGGTCGAAGGCATCTGGTATGCTAGCATCCCCAATTTCCGCCGGCGCACCGCGTTGTGTGGCTGAGGAAGGCTGTTGCCGCGCTCAAAGACTACTCCGATGAACTTGCGCTTGGGATGCTGGACGGGGTCGGTGTAGAATTTGACGTAGCCTGGGACTTGTGCGTGGATAGTGTGATCGCGACCCTATGGCCAAAGATTAGCATTAGATATATAACCTCGAACTGGGTGTCTTAACATACCATGAAACATCCATCCCCAGGAAACCACAGCGTGCCTCTCTGCTTGAACAAGATATTTCCAGGCACCACGTACTGCCCATCCGCCTTCTTCGCTCCTAATCGCTTGCCTGCAGTGTCTTTGGGGCCGTTTGCTCGTCCTTGCGCTTGATGGGAAGCATTCCGCCGTCCTGAAGGGGTACTTGGCTGGGTAGAGATGCGGAAGCTTGCCAGGGCCGACTCGAGTGCTGATAGCGCTGCAACAGACGGCACCTGGTGGGCGCGGTGGAGGCTGTGGAGCGCCATCGTCTGATGAACGTTGTGAGCTCGTAGTGTAATGGCTAGAAGAAGATATGAGTAGAGGTCGAGATGAGGTTGGTCGAGAGTTTAAGCTTGTCTTGGCACCTCCGTCTTGAAGGCCGCTGACATTCATATGCGCTCGATACTACATACAGCGCCAAACTACCAAGGCAAGTCGAACGGTTGAACTGATGTTGTGAACAAGTTTCCACGACAGGCTCTGGGGATAACGACATCTCTGGATCTCTCGAGCATAGCGGAATCAAGCAACGACCGGGCCTTGAGCCCACCGATTCACCAACACCATGGCCTCCGCGTTGTTCTTCCTCGACTTGAAGGGTAAGACCCTGCTGGCACGGAATTACCGAGGAGACATACCTATGAGCGCGGTCGAGAAGTTCCCCATCCTACTCAGCGAAGCAGAAGAAGAATCATCCTCCGTTCCACCATGTTTCTCCGACGAAGGCATCAACTACCTATACATTCGACACAACAACTTATACCTTCTGGCTCTGACGAAACGGAATAGCAATGCTGCGGAGATCTTGCTTTTCCTGCACAGGGTGGTGGAAGTGTTCACAGAGTACTTCAAGGAGCTGGAGGAGGAGAGTATCAGGGACAACTTCGTAGTGATCTACGAGTTACTGGATGAGATGATGGACTTTGGGTACCCGCAAACGACAGAGACGAAGATCTTGCAGGAATACATCACGCAGGAATCACATAAGCTGGAAGTCCAGGCACGGCCTCCGATTGCTGTCACCAATGCCGTATCATGGCGGTCAGAAGGGATACGATACAGGAAGAACGAGGTGTTCCTTGATGTGGTCGAATCGCTCAACCTCCTGGTGTCGTCCACTGGCAATGTGTTGCGGTCAGAGATTCTTGGCGCCATCAAGATGAAATGTTACCTTTCTGGTATGCCAGAGCTGAGGTTAGGACTGAACGACAAAGCAATGTTCGAGACTACGGGTAGAGCAACAAGAGGCAAGGCGGTGGAGATGGAGGATGTCAAATTCCATCAGTGCGTGCGACTGTCACGATTCGAGAACGACCGGACCATTTCTTTTATCCCTCCTGACGGCGAATTCGAGCTCATGTCCTACCGCTTGAATACGCAAGTCAAGCCTCTCATCTGGGTCGAGTGCATTGTGGAGTCACATAGCGGAAGCAGAGTCGAGTATATGCTCAAGGCCAAATCGCAATTCAAGCGGAGGTCAACCGCGAACAACGTGGAGATCAACATTCCTGTCCCTGACGATGCGGATACCCCACGATTCAGAACGAACATCGGTAGCGTGCATTACGCGCCAGAGACCAGCAGCATCGTCTGGAAGATCAAGCAATTCGGTGGCAACAAAGAGTTCCTGATGCGAGCGGAACTGGGTTTGCCGAGTGTGAGAGGAGACGAGGAGAGGGGTGGTGGTATGATGGGTGAGTTGTGTACCCTCCTGCGGAGAAGCCTGTGCTCTGCAATATTAGAACTTCGGTTCACTAACGCAATTCTTATAGGCGGCTTCGGTGGCTCGATGGGCGGTGTTGGCGGTTCTGGCAAAGCGAAACGACCCATTGGCGTCAAGTTCGAGATCCCGTACTTCACAACTTCAGGTATTCAGGTGCGGTATCTGAAGATCATAGAGCCCAAGGTACGCATGCCCGAACCACCAATGACTTCCTGGTGCTGACTGTTGTCCCTTAGCTGCAATATTCATCACTACCATGGGTGCGGTACATCACACAGAGCGGCGATATTGCTGTACGATTGCCGGATATTCAGGGCTTGACGGGCTAGCGATGAAACTTCAAGACACGGATTTGAGCGTTCATTGCACGATAGCCATGACTACATACTGTCATGTTGAATTTGGCGGGCATAAGAGAGCATGTCAGGACACACCTTCCACCATTTCGGACTGCTGAGTTGGCTGGCATCGGCCCCGAGCCTTGTGTACACGCAAGCTCCGTTTCCATGCAGTGCAACAAGCAATGACGGTTCTTGAAGCTGCAAAGAATGGGTGATCATGTCTAAGCTAGGCAGTTGCTAATTCTTCAGCTGAGCTCACAACAGTGTGCTATCTTCAACGCCGAAGTCGGCTGCATCCGATTGCTCACTGGAACTTCACCTCGATCTCTGCCAAGTTCCTTGGTCCTTTCTCTCTTTTACATTGTTAGAACCTAGTAAACATGTCCAAGCTGTTGTATCCTATACAATGGTTTTATCGTGAATTCGGCGTTGCCGCCATCCATGAGACTGGACGAGATGCCTACCTCATCATATCAGCGAGAGCTTGTCGGATGGTTGCACATGGAGCTATTGCTGTTATACTTGGTATGTCACTCTCGCCGTATATAATAGAACCGTCGCTGATGAAAATGAAAAGCCTTGTTCTGCTCTGCAATCGACTTCACGGACTACCAGATCGGCCTGTTTATGACTCTGACGCTGCTGGGGGATGTCTTCCTGGGAGGTTTCCTTACCCTCATAGCCGACCGCACCGGACGACGACTTGTCCTCGTCGGCGGCTCCTTTCTCATGGTCATGAGCGGCGTCCTTTTCGCATTGTTCAACAACTTCTGGATCCTGTTGTTCGGCGCCATCTTCGGCGTCATCAGCGCTACTGGAGGCGACTTTGGGCCTTTTAGATCAATCGAGGAGTCCATGCTATCTCAGCTTACAATACCGCATACGAGACCGAGCGTGCTGTCCTGGTATGTCACTTGCTCGTCGATCGGTGTTGCGCTGGGCAGCGAGGGCGCTGGCAGGTTGATCAGTTACCTCCAAGCGCGAGATGGCTGGACTCTAGCAGATGCGTATCATACTCTGTTCTGGGGCTACGTGGCTATGGGTCTGGTCAATGTGGGCTTGACGATGCTGTTGACCGATGCCTGCGAGCTGCCTCGTGAGACGGACGTATACGCCGAGGTGCCGCAGGACGAGGATGATGACGAGCCTGAGCATGCGTCTCGACCCAACGTCAAAGCAGACTTTGATCTTCCGAAGCGCAGATGGTACAATCGTCTTTCTGGCCGGCTGTCGCAGATCTCTGCGCCAACACGGAAGGTCATGTACAAACTGTGGATACTGCTCGCACTGGATTCAGTCGCAGACGGCATGGTGCCGTGGTCCCTGACCAATTACTATGTTGACGAACGCTTCCACCCCAAAAAGTCCTCTCTAGGCGACATCACATCTGCAGCATTCGTCCTCGCAGCTGTCTCTACCGTCTTCGCCGGACCACTGGCCCAGAAAATCGGCCTGATCAACACAATGGTGTTCACGCATGTGCCTTCCTCCGCAGCTGTTCTAATCTTCCCACTGGCGCCAAATCTGGCTTTTGCAATAATACTGCTGTTCGTCCGAACCGGCCTCAACAACATGGACCAAGCGCCCAGATCTGCCTTCATCGCTGGTGTCGTCAAGCCCGAGGAGAGGACAGCGGTGATGGGCATTACGAGCATGATTCGGACGGTTGCGGCGATGGCTGGCCCGACATTGACTGGAATTTTGGCTGGTAATGATCAATTCTGGATTGCTTTCGTTGCAGCCGGTGTGTGTCGGCTGGTCTACGATTTCGGACTGTACGTGCTGTTCATTAACGTGAAGTTGCATCAGCATGAGACCGGGCCAGCTGGCAGCGGAACAATCGCTGTTCCACCGCGACTGAGTGACGAAGAGATGACCGAGCTTGACGATATAGGCCACAAAAAGGGTATGGACACTGCCACAACCAGGTCAGAAACTCCGGACACCTTGTCAAGGCTGAGCGTGAGCGACGAGGGGAGATTGGCACCGCACACGACTTCAGCAGTGCGAAGAAGATCCCCGTCACCATTGGGCAAGTACGTTAGCATTGCTTAGATGACTGTGCTTCGAACAGGAACTTGTTGCTACTTCTCTAAGCTCAATAGCAATACCTAAAAAGCGGACTTTTATCGCCCATCTTCTCCAGCTGCGCTTCACCATACTTCTCCTTCGCCTCTTCCTCCGTCACCTGCGCGTACCGCGTATTGTGGCTCCGGTACGAAAACTCTAGTAAGATCGCTGCCACCATGCCAGCAGCAGCAAAGCTGAGCGAACTGTCGAAACCAGTGGGATACTTCGGCGCTTCTCGATCCAGGAAAATGAAAGACCCTGGAAGACCGCCGCAGTTCCCGACTGCGATCATGAAGGCGATGCCCATGGCTCGTTTCTCGGCACCGGCGAAGTTGTTGATTGTCCATGCATTGCGACCTGTAAGGAAGGATTGGGTAGGTGCCGGTACAAGCCACAAATCGCGCAACGTAATACAACGCCACGTTGTCTGCGATGTCTGCCGCTCGCGGGAAGAGGATCGAGTAGGCGACGATGAGAAGCGATTGGGCGCCGGTCGTGAACGGCATTCGCCAGGTTACCTCATCTGCGAAGTACATTGAGATGAATCATAATGGTAGCTTGGGTGTAGCCCGATGGTTCTAGCTGGTGATGCCAATGAACGCAAGGGTCTGTATCCTGCTGGGAAGGTGTGACGGCTACCGCATCGCCTCCCGTAGCATCGGAGCGACTTGCTTCCTGCTCGCAGCAAGATTCTTCTGTTCCCACAGCTGCAACCAGAGCGCTTCGCTATCTTCGGATTTTGTGGTGCTATGATCAAGTTGCAGCTTCTGTTCAAACTGATCAGCGAACTTCTTAGTCAGGTCGATAGCTCGGCCTTCCTTCACGGCAAGAAGTAGCAGTTGTCTCTGGAACGAGGCGCCATCATTGTGCGCCGTCATGACCGCAAATATGTCTAGGTCATGCTCTTTAGCGAATTTGATTAGCCCCGGTACAAGATTCTCCTGCTTGCTCTCGAGGTACTCAATGCTTCGCACGCAAGAGCTGATGCCGAGCCTGAGGTCGCCTTCGGTCCATTGCTTATAGTCCTTCCCCAGGATATCTTGCAAGCTGAGTTCGTCCAGATTGGACTTTGCATTGTTGATCTCTTGGTAGAAGGTGTTGCGGTCATAGGTCTTGCTCGTTTGAGGCGAGACATTGATCTTAGCTTCCAGGTATTTGACAGCTTTTTTGTCGTGCTCAGTGACCTTGTTGCTATCACCAAGGTTGATGGTATCAATCAAGATAGAGCCAAGAGCCAGCTTCGCCACATGAGCATCCCATGTGACGGTGTAGGCGGAATCATCTATCGCGCCGTCACCTTGACCGAGAGCAGCGCCACTCGTTGATGCTCCCGAAGAAACGTGCTCCCAAGTTTCCCGGCAGTAGTTAGCGACATGGCTGCTGCAGCTGCCGGTTTTCTCGATGATTCGTGGCTGGGCGTCTTCTGGGACCTTGCCTTCATCTTCGTGGTGATCAATCACGCCAGTCACGCTGGCGGAGAAGTGCTCGCCGAGTGCATCTTGCAGAACATTGTGGTCTACCAGCGTCCATGATGTCGTAGAGGGAGGCAGCACGTCCTGGATCTTGCCAAGGTCGTCCAAAGTGACAAGATCCGAGGGCTTGAGGTTGGCATGCTTGAGCAATGCAGTGAGCTCCGGTCGTAGTCGGAGCTCGCTTGCCGGGATGTTGGTGACCGGAATAATGTACTTGCCTGCTTTTCGAGCTGCAGGGGTGTTGGAATGAACGTAGCCGTATACGATGGCACAAGTGATGGAGTCCAAGTCCGCTGATTCGTTGCCGATCACGAAGGCCGCCGGAGTGTCGCCTTTGCTCCTGAGGGATTGCGCAAGGGAGGACTTTGCCTTGGACAGGAATGCTGCCACGGACATGCGAGACATTGTCGGTGGCTCGTTGGGATGAAAGCTTCATCTCATTTTGGCCGCTCATATCTCCTTGAAGCTAACGCATGCACCCCGGATTTCGCTTATTAATCTCAAACATATTTAGAGCACAAGCACCTGCAAGGCTGCGGGCAGCATGTCAATTCACACAGGCAAGCTTGCTAGTGAGACATAGCAAACGTCTGGCATAACACTACTTCAACACGCGAACAGCAACATCAGATCTCCAGAACTCTCTGGACTTCACTCGTCATGGAATCAGCCGCCAAAGGCAAGCAGGCGTTGGCGAACCAAAAGTACCAGGAAGCAGTCGAGCTCTACACTCTCGCACTCAAACAGTCGCCAACCTCACCCGACTACCTCATCCACCGAGCAACCGCCTACCAACGCTCTCAAGACTATGCATCAGCCCTCAGCGACGCAGAGAAGGCGGTCGTCTGTGCGCAGAAGCGTGCGAAACGTGAGTTGATCGTCGAAGCACAATTCCGCAGAGGATGTGCGCTTCATTGTCTGGAGAGATATGGCGATGCGGCATTTGTGTTTGGCGTGGTCAAGAGGATGGACGAGAAGCACAAGATGGTGGCAACGTGGATCGGTAGGAACGAGATGTCGTTGAAGAAACTGGAGGATGGGGATGCTAGGAAGCAGTGCACGGTGAAGGAGACGCCGGAGGTGTCAGGAGATGTTCTGGAGGAGGTCGCAAATGCTCCGACGTCCACCTCAACTTCACAGCCTGCCGCACCGCAGCAGACGCCAGCTGACAAGATTCGACATGAGTGGTATCAAAACTCGGAGAATGTATACTTCACACTCCTGGCCAAGGGCGTGCCGAAGGACAAGGCACAAATCGACATCCAGGAGCGCTCGATCAGCATCTCCTTCCCACTCGTGACAGGCTCATCCTACGACTTTACGCTCGATCCACTCTTCGCCCCAGTCATCCCAGCGAAATGCATACCTCGCGTACTACCAAGCAAAATCGAACTCGTCCTCCAAAAGGCCAATTCAGGCCAGAAGTGGAGCGCTATCGAAAGCAGCGAGCCAGCAACCACCACAACCACCTCCAGCACTGACACCACGAACGACGCAATGAAACAAGCCGTCCTAGGCAACACCACCACCAGCCCTCCCTCTTCTGGCCCCGCTTATCCTACCTCCTCCAAATCCGGCCCGAAGAACTGGGACAAAGTCGTCGAGGACGCCCGCCGCGCCGACAGCAAAGGTGACCACTCTCTTGGGGATGATGACGAATACGAAGGCGGCGACGAGTCCAACTTCTTTTTCAAGAAGCTCTACAAGGACGCGGACGACGACACGAAGAAGGCGATGATGAAGTCGTACACTGAGAGCAACGGGACGGCACTTAGCACGAACTGGGAGGAGGTGAAGAAGGGCAAGGTAGAGACTTCGCCGCCGGATGGGATGGAGGCGAAGTCTTACTCGTGAGGGCTGTTATTGTGAAGGTCGTGGGGTGAGAGAGGCGTTCAGGAATGATTGATGATTTTAATGGATGAAATTGGGGATGATGCATGAATTAGCAAGGTGTCTTGGCGTTCGAGATGGAATTTGCTGAGGTCTACCAGCTGCGAACGGGTCACGAGATAGCTTTTGCAGAGTGCGCCTAATCAAGCTTGATCATCACACTCTTCGCCTCCAAGTACTCGTCAAGCGAATACCCGAAGCCCTCCCTGCCTTGGCCAGAGCCTTTGTAGCCGCCGAACGGCATGTCGGTCGCGAAGAATGGCGACGTGCAATTCACGCCCTGGGACGATATTAGCACACTTCTCCAAAAACCTCTTGCTGACTCTGGGGCAGTAACTCACCACCTGCCCCGACTCAAACCCCTTTGCAACCCTCATCGCCCGGCTAATGTCCTTCGTATACACCGAAGCATACAGCCCCATCTCCGTATCATTTGCCAACGCAATCGCCTCCTCCTCCGTCTTGAACGTGTTAATATTCACATACGGTCCAAACACCTCCTCCTTCTGCGTGCGCTCATCCTCCGGCACATCAGTATACACAGTCGGCTCAATGAAATACCCCTGCCCATCGACATGCGTGGCATTCCCGCCCAGAGCCAACTTTCCCTTGCCCTGTTTAGCACTCTCCAAGAACCCCTTGATCCGCTCAAACTGCTGCTCGTCCGCCTGCGGCCCCTGCTGCGTCTCGGGCAACAACGGATCACCCTTCTTCGCCGCCTTCATATTCGCGATGTAAGCATCCTTGAACTTCTCCGCGATGCTCTCTTGGACGTAAACGCGGCTGGTAGCGATGCACACCTGACCTGCAATTATCGATATAGACATCGCCAAGTCGCCGGCAGACTTCGCGATGTCAGCGTCTTCGAAGACGAGGGAGGGGGACTTTCCTCCGAGCTCGAGGACGACTTTCTTCAGGTTGCTGCTGGCGGCTGCGGCTTGGATTTTGCGGCCCGTGAAGCCGCTGCCGGTGAAGTTGATGAGGCGGATGTCCATGTGGGAGGACAGAGTGGAGCCCGAAGGGGTGCCGTGGCCGGAGATCACGTTGAGGACGCCTGGGGGGAAGCCGGCTTGATGGGCGAGGGCGGCGAGTTTGGCTGGCTGGGATGCGGGTCAGTAGAGGTACGAAGAGGCGGTTCTAGATGAGGCGTACTGTAAGCGGAGCCTTTTCGCTGCTCTTGAGAACGACGGTGCAGCCTGCTGCGAGGGCTGGTGCGACTTTGTGGGAGAACATCATGGTGGGGACGTTCCAGGGAATGATGGCAGCCTGTGAACATAACCCCGCCATGGTCAGCCAAGAGTCGAAAGTTATTGTATGGTGATACGTACAATCGGCCCAATAGGCTGCCGAAAGGTCATGTTCACATAACCGGGCGTGTTCAAACTCGTCTGGCCTCTCGCATCATACCCAGCCTGCGCAAAATGCTCGAACCAGCTAGCCGCCAAGTACGGGTCGAAGTACGTCGAGACCGGCCTGCCCATAGACATGGCATCCAGCTGCGCCAGCTCATCCGCGGCTTCGAGGATAAGAGCTGCAAACTTCTTCATGTAGCTACCACGAGCGGGTGGGTCCAGAGCAGCCCATGCCGGGAAAGCGGCCTTTGCTGCGGCGACGGCGCGGTTGGTGTCTTCGACCGTGGCCTCGCAGACATCGGTGATCTTCTCATGGTTGTAGGGCGAGTTGAGCTTGAAGGTGCCTTTGCCGGAGGACTCGCAGAGCTCGCCGTTGATGAGGTGGCGGCGCTCGATCTTCTCGGTGGGTATGGGAAAAGGCATTTTGGCGTTTGTTTGGAGGAAACGTAGAGATGGTTGTGCGTAATAAGGAACTGGAGTGCGAGGAAGAGTGTGATGCTCCTACATATAGGAAGACAGACAGACGCTGCTACGCCTTCAGCTGAGGCTCAGATGGGGGAGGTCCCATCATGCCGAAATGCCTCATCCTCCGGGAGGTGAACGTGAGGGCTCCGGTTCTGAGACACCGCCGTACCCTCAGCATGACAGCTTCTCGTATTGCTACCCAGATCTAGTCAACAAACCGCAGGCAACGTAGACACCTGTCCATGAGAAACAAGCCAGAGCCAAGATGCTACGGACGAGAGATTTTCGTTTGACTGTGTCTTGGTGAGGATGAACTGTAAGAGCAAGGTACAGTCAGCCTCAAGTCCCATTCTTCAACAGCTGAGGTCAGAATATGGCTTGGCAAGAGCCAAATCAGGCTAGCCCACGACCAGCATTCACTTCCAAAACATTCAGATGCAACACCATCGCAACCTGTCCGTGCCTTTCGACTTTGTCCACCGGCCCCGAAGGCGTGCTGTAGCCTGTAACCAAAGTGGCAATACGGACAGATGACATCCCGACAAGCGACCCCCACCACATGAGAAGACCTCCAATGGCGAATGCCTCCCCCGCCCCAGCAGCTATGGAACGCCCTCATCCGCACCCACCACATCACCTCCCGTAAGAAAATCGCCAAGCTCAAGCAAGCCGCCACCTCGTACGCAGTCGCCGTCTTACTGCACAGCGGGAGTCCACCTGGGATCATGTACGTTGAAGGCTCGAAGACTGGGGTGGAGGAGTGGGTTGGTAATGTGAATGTATGTAAGCTCGTAAATTCTTTGGGTAGGTGGCAGAGCTGACGAAGAAGTAGAGGTTGAGGTATAAGGATTACCAATTGGCGGCGAGACCGGCGGTGGTGGAACGGGAGGGTGGGGTTGGGGATGTGGATGCGGTGGGTTCGGGGGTGGAGGAGACGGAGTCTGTGAAGGAGTTTGGGGCGCGGATGCAGCGGAGGGGTGTGTTTGGGTGGTGGCGCAGGGCTATGGGGTATGCCGGTGACGATCAACGATTGTGAGGACGACCTGGGTCGTTGACAGCTCGCGGGCGTGTGCACTACGACAATGAGTTCGGGTTGAAGGTCGTGGTGCGCGCGGAGAGATAGTAGTCGCTGCGAACGCATTACACTATAGAGATACAGCTCATAAATCTCAGATGCCTAGACCTTCTCCTTGCTCCAGCATGTAGTTCCTACTCTCTTTGTCATCCCATGGGTATCAAAACCTGCCGCCCTATCTCACTCGCTCGTCTCCAAGCCCATAGCGCGTTAGACAAGCATCTCTCTCCATTGCAAACTTTCTCCATGAAACTCAACAACTACCGCCACAGATCATGCCGACTCCCCCTTCGGTCGTGCCCACTCCCAGCCAAACTCGGCGGCGGCCTCAACGAACTGCCGTTGCTGCCCTGACTAGCCATACTACCCCACCTCCCACCATCGCCTCCCGAACTCATTGGTCGCGGTGCCTCTTCCTGCGGGATAGCAAGGAAGCCGCCGAAGCCATTGCCCACAATGACACTCTTCCTCGCTTCGCCTCCAAACCCGCCTTGAGCCCACTGCGGTCCTAGCCCACGTGCAGCGGAGTAGGCACTCAGCGGTCGCGAGCTAGAGACAGAGTGGTTGCGGGAACGTTGATGCCCGGCGGCAGGCGGGGCGATGGACGTCACGACCCATTCGAGCTCGTCAATGCCTTTGCTGAAGACCTCAAGCTTTTGGGTGAAGCCGCCACCATTGAGGTTGGGGTTCTTGTTGCCATTGCTGTTAGACGAGTGCGCGGAGACAGACATGTTGGACATTTTGCTCTTCAGTGAGCCGGTCTCGGGCGTGCCATTGCCGGGGGTGAGGTGGGAGCTGTTGGCGTAGGGGCGGGGCATAGAGGGCATTGGCGGTGCTGCCTCGGGCATCAGGAGGAGGTCTGGGAAGGTCTGATCGCGGACGAAAAGCGTTTCGAGAGCTGGAAGCGCGTTTTGGTGGAGAGAGTGGGCGAGGTAGGCGTAGTAGCTCTCTGCAGGCTTTTGGAGGCCGTGCGAGTCTACGGATGAGCTGATCTCGAAGTGGAGGGTCTTCAAGCTTATGCTCGTAAGTGGTGGGACGTCGTGCGCGGATAAAGCGAGAGATTTGGTGACGGTTTCGCTGATGCTGAGATGGAGAAGTGAGCCGGCGGACCAGAGCACCGGTGGAAGCTCCTGCACGGTGGCGCCAGTTCGGTCGAGAGTGAGTGAGATGAGCTCTGAGCGGTTCACCGGCGTTTCAAGATATGCCTTAAGCCCTTTGGCGGTGACATTGGGCATGTCTGTGAGCTTAAGGGACTGGAGAGGTGGGAAGTCTGGAAGCTGTCCTGGCGAAATTTGAAAGATGGAGTCGTCCATCCAGCCCATATCAGACAGTGTGAGTTCGTGCAAGGTTGGTAGACTTGCGAGCACGATCCTTAGAGTTGCTGGCTCGATCGCGAGACTACTAAGCTCCAAGATCTCAATGCTCTGCCAGTGGCGATGTGCAAGCAATTCCAGCGCTTCTTCAGATCCAGCGCGGTATGTCATCTTTCTGATGTCCGGACATCTTGCCTGGAGCTCCTGTCGCAGAGGTAGACAGCTTGGGTCGCCGCTGAAGAAGCCATCCGGGAGATCCACGTACTGGAGATTGTTCAAGGCGCTCACAGCTCGTGCAAGGTCGCCCTTGGCGGTCTCGCGGGTCATATAAGGCAGCTTGAGAAGCTCAACAAGTCCAGCAAGCTCCGGCCGTAATCTCACGGTCCTTGCGAGAAGCTGTAGCCGTATGTTCGGGACATCGACTGGTTCGACCGTTGTGCTTTTCTGTCGCCAATGTTTGCCTGCCTTCTTCCTCTTCTCCGCCAATTCGTCTTCCAACGAGCAATAGTGCACAGCATCGATTCGAACGCTAGTGTACAACAGCTTCTGCGCAAAGCCATACCACTTCCTGCACACCTGCGCGCATGTTGCCAGGTCTCGTAGATCACACAGCATACAGCCGTCTCCGATTTGAGATTCTTCCGACGGTTGATATGATTGATCTGTCGCATGCGGACAGACGAACGTGAGGATATTCTTCATCACCTCCTCTGGTAGGCGGGCTGTGTGATCGCGACCAAAGCGCGCTGGTGTGGATGGTACTGGCGGGTAGTTCGCATAGTCCAGTAACTGCGGGCCATTGGAGTCCTTGAGCCTAGACTTGCTCCGGAAATGCTTGAGGAGGCCCATGGTCGGTTCGTCTGGCGGAGTTGTGTTGAGGAGTAGGTTGCTGTGAGAAAGGTAAACTACGATTACTGGAATGCGGCGTGCTTATGAAGGCGCACGGGGTGACACTGCGCTTGCCTTCACCAGCCTGACAATAACGAACAAGGCAAGTGGAAGTTGATATATGGAATCAATGTCTTCCTGCGGGACATGCTAGTAGTTGAGGGATGCGAGAATATCCTTCGCCCTGACCGCCGACCTCAAGCCTGACGATGATCTGGTCCTTGAGCAAACACTCCGCGATGATTCGCGTGCCCCTCCGCCCAGCCCTACCCCTGTCGTAGTCGCAGCCGCCCCCATGTTTCAAGATTGGGTATATTTAGACTCTAACCATGGCGAAATCCTATCTCCGCCTCAGGGACTCTCGTCTGGAGGAACATCTCGTCCGTTGTAGGACCATGGCGACATGTTGGTCCTCGGGACCGACACAAGAGGCACGGAGTGGGCGTAGAAAGGCCTTTGGGATTTTACAACCACCAAGTATTGATATTGACGAAGTCGAGCTGGAATACCACGGTGGTCTACAGTATGGCCTCACACGAGCCTCCAGGACAGGAGAGCGAGCCATCAGTCAAGCACCGCCAAGGGCATTGAGACTACAAGAGAGGATTTCATGATGATCATTCCCCGTGCCAGCCTCTTGCCAGTGCATGGTGGCAACTCTTGGGAGTCTTGGACATGGCAATACGGCAAGAATCGCAACAAAGGTAAAATAATGGTCTGGAAGGTGGTGTAGAGTGGCATTGCCTAGCATACAGGCTTCAATGCGTTGTCTCGTGCTAACTGTCACTGTCTCTACTACGACATGCAAGAGTGATCCAGCATTTCTTTTGTTGCCTACCATCTATGTGCTATAAAGATTTGTCTTCCCGCTCACTCAGCTTGATGTGGCAGTCCTGCCTGCTTTTTACAACAGTACTACCTACTATAAAGGCAATTCGCCTTTCCGCGATATGGCTAAGGCATCAACAATCCCGAATACGGCCGCTGGTCCTGAAACTGAGCAACAATCGCCGCTCCTCAACCTCCCTCCGGAACTGCGCAACGTCGTCTACGAGTACGTTTTCCATGGTAATGGTCCAGCCAACTTCGACGCAGCGACAGTGGTAGCGCACAAGCAGCTCTTGAATACTTGGACGGAGATCCGGAACGAAGCATCTACCATCCTCTATGGCAAGCACAGCTTCACCATCGACGCAGACCAGCCCATGCAAGCCCTGAGAACTTTCTGCCAGCTCAACTATCTTGGTCCTCTCTCGAACCATGAGTGTCTCATCGTCCGGTTCGAGATCGATCTGACTGGTTTGGAAGGTCTTACTGCCAGACAGGTTGCCGCCGCCCTGTATCACAGGTGCAGAGCTCTTTTCAAAGGAATTTCTGATTTAGCGTTGCTGTTATGCGGCCAAAGAGTGCGTGCAGAAGCTGTGGCCTCGGAGCAGGTGCTCACCGGTCCATCTGCACCTGGCGCCAAAAGACTTCTCAATCGTATTGTGAATGGGTTTTACAGGAGGTTGCGCAGCTATCAAGTTGGAAGGCGTAAGCAGGGGAGTGTGATTCGACAAAGCCAAGCCCTCCCCACGCATGTGCAACCATTAGAGAAGCAAAAGGCTCTGTTGTTTGAGAGACGCAAGCGGCAGGAAGCAGGTCATGTCGTGTGCCATTGAGCATTGGAGCCATGGCAGGGCACATCAGAAAGGGATCTCATGTCGCGCGAGAAGTAAGCACTTTTTATTTCATGCACGTGGCACATTGCTCCAGCTCTCGGTGAATGTCAAATTCACCCCTGAGTTCTGAACGTTTTCACATGCTCACAGATTTCCGAAACCTTCCGTTCACCAGTTCACACTATTTCTCAATCTTCAGTCTCTTCGGCCCAGGTGACACGATTTCTCAATCTTCAACCTCCCCGGACACGCACACTCGCCACAGCAGATGTAGGAGAGTATCCAGACCGTTTACTTCCTGAGCCAACCATCTCGGCCTGGAGACCCAGGCTGCTCCCATGGCGGATTCTCAGATGGCCACTATCCCAAAATTCACCATGCCAGAGACGACTGCGCCAACAATCATCATTCCAGCGGCCAGCGCGCCGACTGCCACCACCCCGACCGCACCTCATCAGATGGCCACCGCTCCGCCAACGTCAAATACCACGACTACCACGTCGACTGACGCCACCACTTCGCCCAACCAGCAAATGTCACCACTCCTGAGGCTTCCTGCCGAGCTACGTAATGCCGTCTACCGCTTCTCCTTGATCTCGGACGACCCAATCCAACTCAAAGTCAACACAATCAAGACGCCTAAGGCCCTCCTCAAGACCTGCACACAGATCCGCAACGAAGCAACGACCCTCTACTGGGCCGAGAACATCTTCTCCATCGACCTCGACGGATTGAAGCAAGCGCATCGAACGCTGAAAGGTGCAGGGTATGCAAGAATCCAAAGTATTTCGCGCATTCTTGTCTGCTTCGATTTCTGCCGCCCAGAGTGGAAGCAGATGGCAGACGGAGAAGTTCGGGAAGAAATGTATAGCAGGCGCTGCAAGCTCAACCACAAGATCAATCTCCTGGAGGGGCTCTTGCACAGGCATGGCATCTGCGCTCGCATCGTGGAACTACCGCAGTTCGAATCTGGCGGAGCACAATGCGATTGTGTTTATGACGCTTTTCTCTGCGTTTGCTATCATGCAAACCTACTGAACAGGGCTCAAGCGCTCCTGAACAGGCTGACTCGTGGAAACTCGAGGTGACAATGGGCAATGGTACGGATACGGGATCTTCAGTCTGTCTTCAAGGGCGCTGGCTCCGCCTTCTGGATTTGGACAGTGCTTTCTCTGGAAAGGAGTCGGGAGTCCGCCTGCCGCTGCAAGTACACAGCCGACCTCTCCTTGATATCTTGGTGTTTCAGCAGTATGGAGGACTTGTTGATCGTGAAAAAGGTAGTGTCACAGGAGGTGCAAAACCGTGGGAGTTGTCGTTGCAGACCCGGGAAATGAGCCGCGGAGAGAGCGCTATCGGGTCCGCAGACGTCCAGGACAGGGTTGTGAGGTAGGTATGAGCAGGCAATGGACTTTCACAGTTGATTTACTCCTGATGAATACTCGCGACGAGAGCATCGCTTTCGGTGAGTCCACATGCCTTGATGTTCAACGGCGGAAATTGTTCATGTGATGATAACGTCATTCAATAGCCGTGCGCCAAACGCTCATTCAGTCAAGTCCGCTTCACCACAGCTTCATAACCTGCCGCCACTTTCACCTCAACACGTGCACGCAGGAACATAACAGGTGAGACACCACTGGCTCGCCAGACCTCTTAGGATAGGGATACTAATGCTTCAGCAGCACCACGAGCGCATCTGGCTGAGCGCGCTCTCGGTGGACACGGCCGCAAATCAGCAGCAGCCGCCCATCACGCCGGACACGACGACTACCACGCATTACACCGCAGCAAAGCTCATCCAAGAGAGTGAGCAACATCCCACTGCAGTGATCGAGTCGGTGGCTCAGCAAGGCCTTTCCATGGACGACAACAACGCATCATCACCACTCCTCGAGCTTCCATCTGAAATCCGCAACATCATCTACCGCTACGCTCTGCTCTCGGAAGGACCGGTCGAGCTATGGGCAAGGGAGTTCTTTCTCACAAAGCTCTCCTCAACACATGCTCCAGCATCCGCCGCGACGCGACCGCGATCTGGTGGACAGAGAACAGCTTCCTCATAC
Source organism: Saxophila tyrrhenica (assembly GCF_035928015.1). Taxonomy (NCBI): domain Eukaryota; kingdom Fungi; phylum Ascomycota; class Dothideomycetes; order Mycosphaerellales; family Extremaceae; genus Saxophila; species Saxophila tyrrhenica. Next base: position 328,244 of record NW_027041751.1, on the reverse strand, counting down.
GAGGGTTGAGCGCAAAGGACACCGAGGAAGCCATCTCGATTCTCTGGTCTACCGGCCCTCTACTTTGTCACAGCATCAGTCGTCTGGAGATCCAGTGGCGACCGCTTCCAGCCCCCCGCTTCTTCATGGGATTGCGAGAGAACACCTCGTTCGACCACGCGGAGAATCTGGCGGTCAAGTTGGCGAATTGTGGGAGACGACGGCACCCGATCGTGTCCCAGATCCAGCCGGGTTGGTGTCACGAGGTCGGGGCCCGAGTCGTGATACGACAATTCGAACATAGGTTTCGCATCGTTTGTGGATACTGGTCATGACTGCAAACCATGTCGCAAACACGAGCATGAGCCGGTCGAGGTGTATGCCAGATCAGCTGACTGCTATGATGGAGGTTTTGTCAAGATGAGGGGGGCAAATGCTCAGAAGGGGTGCCCTCTGTCAATGGCCAAGGACAGATCTGGGACTACGCCAGGCAGTGAGCGCATGGCAGCGCAGAGTGGTGGCAGAAGTAAGGACATGGATCTTGGGAGGGAGTACAGCGCAGGGCTGATGCAAGCGATCGGCCGAATTAACGACACCTTTTTCGAATGCCTCAGCCTTGAATCATTTCGGTACTGCTTGCCCATGCTCCAACATACCTTCGCTTCTCCAAAGAGAACCGCGAGAGGCGTACAACAGCAATTTCGTCATCTTCATGGTCGGAACGCGATGACATTGTCTCTTGATACGTCTCAAAACTGTGACATGCGAATCGTGTCCTTTGACGGGCGCAATGGCCATCCGCAACAGCATGTGTATGCTCAAGTAAACCGTCATGGTATGTTTCGAGAGTACTCGTGAGACGGACGTTAGCTTAAGCATCGCGCCACGCCTACCAGAACGGATTAAGGTTTTATATTCGGCTAGATCTGGAACACCCCCTGTCTCGAACGAACATCTCTTTACCTCATGCCAACCACATGCCCTTGCACTTCGATCTCACAACCGAATGGCCGGGCCAGTCGGGAGTCTCAAAGCGTCATAAGCTTTTGGCAAAGCGAGAAAAGCCGGTCTCGATTCTTTGCGCGAAGCAATTGGTCTTTGGCCACACTCGACCATTGCATCTATACTGGACATGCCGAGACCCATCGTCCATCGTCAACATATCCCAGGCGACCGGGCAGAGAAGACACCAACGGTCAGGAAATGCGCTCTCGCTTCTTAACGGCACGAGGCTGCTCCAGAGCATATCCCCGGATCGACCAACCGTGCCTCCAGCTCTTCAGCATCTCATAAAGTTCTGCTCAGGCCATGCAAATCACGCAACGTCCAGATCACTGATCGCCCCTGTGGCTTGGACAAGACGGTAGACACAAGTATACCTGTCGAGCTTATAACACTTGCTTCCGCTCTCCTCTTTGCATCCCGAGTTCAACCCCTTCCTTTCCGCACCAATTGTACAGTCACTCGTTAACAGCCCACACTCCTTTAATCAGTCACGATGAAGCTCACTCTCCCAATGGCTGCACTTCTCTCTGCGGTTTCAGTCTCCGCCACTCCCGTTCCGGACTTCATCTCCTCCCTCCTCGGCCAAGGCAACTGTCCACTCTTCGGCGGCTGCATCTCCCAATCCCAGGCCGAGCTCTTCGTTAAACGCTTCTCCGGCATCCTCACCAAGCAGGGTTCGGATCTGGGAGATTATCTAACCACGGCTGATAAGCTGTTGGCAGCGAACTTCCAGGAGATTTCCGGGAGTGTGAACTCGCTTGCTGGGTTTGACGTAGGTTGACTCTTGGTTCTGGGCCTCTGGCTGTGGTTGATAGGAGTGCTGACGTTGAAGGTGATGTAGCTCGAAGGTCCAACCTCCTCTTCCAAGCAGGCCTACATCGCCGGCATCCAACACGCACCCGCCGACAACGGCGTGAATACTCTCTACGTCAACGTCGCAAACTGCCAAAACATCCTTTGGCACTGGGATATCAAGGGTGTGGGGTCTGGAAAGTATCCTGTCAAAGTAGGTTGGCGCTCTTCCCAGAATTGTCACTTGTCGACGGTCGTGCTGATGTTCGAGTTACAGGGCTTCAACTACTTCGCTCTGGACAACAAGTGCCAGTGCTCGAGGCTGGATCTGGAGTTCAACAGCATTGCGTGGGGCTTGGATACGGGGTACGGGTTGCAGTGGCCAAACGGAACGATACAGCATTAAGGGACTGCTGGGACAGCGACAGCAACGCTCGGCCCTCCTCACGGAGAGGATGGCAGCACTCCACGCTTACCAAAGGTGCGCTACCGTCCCAACATACACAAAGCATCGAATCTCATAATCATCCGAGCTCACAGGCCATAGTAGCTGGTGTTAAAGGATACCCCTCTCCTCATCATCTCCTCCACCTCCTCCTCGTCCAACTCCTCCAGCCCCAGCAACTCATTATCCTCCTTCCCCGCAAAATCTCCCGCGTACCCATCAGCATGCAGCGTAAACTTGACCAGATCAAACACCCACGACCCGCCGAACGAAGTACTCCGCCTGTACCCTTCATAGCCCCTCCGCTTGAGCTCCTCGCTCTCGATATGCGTCACCGTCCACCCCTCCTCGCCTACAACCTTCTTCGCAATCCGCAGCAGCTGCTTCTGCGTCATCCGCACCCCGGACAACCGAATCGCTCGATCCGCAGTCTCCTCCGGCCGCTGCAGGATCGCCACCACGCCCCGCGCGATAAACTCCAGCGGCGCAGCGGTGAAGTACCTCTCCCCCCCATCCACGAACTCCATCTTCTTCCCCGCCAAATCTATCGCGAGTCCTAGCTCAATCCCCCAGTCCAGGAACAAATTGTTAAACACAAGCGTGAACGTCGTCGTCCCCCGACTCTCCGCGCACAGCCGCCGCACTAGAGTCTGCGTGTCGCGCTTCCCCTTGAAAACCGGCAGCGTGCGCACGCGCGGGTGTAGCATGTCGCCGCCGAACTCCGAGGGGATGATCCGGTATACGCCTGCGGCGATTGCGGCGCGCATGATGGGGTCCTGGTCGCCGGAGGCGCTGGGCGTGAGCGTGACGACTAGGGCGTCGTGGCCGGTGAGTGCGGCTGAGAGGCTGGAGTGCGAGGTGTAGTCGACGCGGGCGACTTTGACGCCTGGGGGGTGTGTGCTTTGGGAGTCCAGGCGGGTGAGGGCTGTGACTTGGAAGTTGGCGGCGAGGAGGGCGTGGACGAGGGGTGTACCTAGGGCGCCGGAGGCGCCGGCGACGGCGATGGTGGTGATGGGGGGCATTGGGGTGGTGGTGTGGTTTTTCTGACTGGTGCTAGATGTGAAGCAACGGGTACTGTGTGGAAGCGTGATGTTTGGATAAATGAATGGACGGAAAAGAGAAGGAGGGAAGTGTGCTTTATATGACCTACCAGTTTCCCGACCTTTGGTGTTTCAATGGATGCATTATCAAGGTATTGCTTGAAGATTTTCATGTAAGGTTTTGTGGTATTCCAGAGTTGAGTAATCTGCCCGACGGTAGAATGTTGCGATTCGATGTGAAGGTTTCAGCGAGCGCTGGTCCTACATCATTATCAGTAATCAACGAGCGCATCTTCACCGCACACATGAGTCGCATTGTTGTTGAGTGCGGCGTGGTCGTTTCCTTGCACGCTGTCAAGACGGACGAATGGAAAGGTATACTAATCATTCGGATAGTAATGGACATAAGACAGGCAGAGAGGAATCTGCGCAGGATTAGGACGAAAAGGGAGAGAACATCTCCACGAAGAGCATGCATTACTTGACCCACAAACAGCACATCTAATCCAACCCCATCCACTCCCCCTCCTCCTCGTCCCCATCAACCATACTCTCATCCTCCACCCCACCCTCTACTCCATCGTTACCCATCTCCAACAAATTCACCAGTCCCCCTTCCTCCCCCTTCCCCCTCCGCGGCTGCGCAAGCAAGAAAGCAACAGTATGAGCATTTTGATCCGCCACACGCAAAACCTCCCCCTGCACCCTCCCCGCCGCCCTTTGCACCAACCGCACCACCTCCGCGAACTCGCCTTGCCGTTCTTTTAGAACTCTGCCGTGCGTGCGTAGGAGCGATTGCATCCAGAGGAGGTTTAGTTCTAGGAATGGGGATGTGTCGGATTCTTTGGCGACGTGGCGGAGCATGCGCTCGAGATAGACTTCCGGCAAGTCGCGCACGACGAGGGAGATGTCCGTGATGGGCACGGAGCGGTAGACGCGGGTGATGAGGTTGGGGCGGTTGAGGCGGAAGGCCATGGCTAGGGCTTTTAGGTACTCGCCATTTTTGAGCGTGGAAAGGGTGGAAGCGGGCGTGACGTCGACGTCTAGGTCGAAAGGGTCGAATTGCACTGTAGCGTCTAGGCTGTACACCAGCAGGCCTTCGGTAGAAGCAGCGCAGAATGCTCGACCGGTTGGTGAGAACGAAACGGCTGGGACGCGGACTTCGGGCGCAACTTTGCGTTGTGCGGCATCGCCTCGTTTGGAGCCGGGGAGGGATTTGTCGAGCCGGTCTTCGAGGTCCGAAGCCTCGCCCTGCTCATCGATGAGGCCGCGCGGTCCGGCTTCCGTGAGGAGGCGGGAGTTGAGGAATTCTTGCGTGCCTTCGAGGGAGAGGTTGACAGAGACGGTGAATTTCTTCAGCAGGACGCCGGTTTCGACGGCGTAGAGACAGATGAATTTGGAGTTGCCGGCGGCGAGCACGACGCTGCCGTCAGCGCTGTAGGTGACGGTGTTGAAGCTTTTGGTGCCCGCTGCGTTGGCTGCTGTGCGGCGGTCGGTGGTCTTGCGGCCACCGCTGACGTCGCGGCGGCCGTCGAGGCCGGCTTCTTGCGTGCCTTCGCTGAGGGACCAGAAGGTTAGCTGGCCGTCCAAGGTCGACACGGCGACTTGTTTGCTGTCGGGGCGGACGGTTATGCAGAGCACGTCTGCTTGCAGTTGTAGTGGCTCGCTCGTCTGTGTGCGGGCGAACACAGACCATATCCGGACTGTCCTATCCCACGACCCTGAGACCAGATTACCGCCGTTCGGTGCGAAAGCCAGACTTGACACTGGCCCTTCGTGACCCGCGAGTTGGTCCAGAAGCTGGCCAGTCTGGACAGACCAGATGTGGATGTCGAAGTCGTCCAGACTGCCAGCTGCAACAACTTCTCCAGACGGGTCGACTGCAATCGAAGAGAAAGATAGCCGCTTCGGTGCTGTGAATGTGCGGAAGCATCGATATCGAATGAGGTCGAAAGCTCGTACACTTCCATCCAGGCTTGCCGTGAACAGCACATTTCCTCTTCGAGCGAACTCGCATGCTGTGACGCCGGATGTGTGCTCTGTGAAGGTTACGATGCAGAAGCCAGAAGCTGTATCCCAAACCTTGACCTTGCCATCGTCGGATGCGGTGATGATTCGATCTCCACTTGGACTGTATGTAAGAGCGTTGAGATTGTCAAAGTGGCCTTGCTGCTTCAAGATGTACGACTCGGACTGCCACTCCCAAACGAGCAGCTGGCCCAGAGCGGATGAGCCGAACGCGAGCCATGAGCCGTCTGGAGATACAGAGACTGTGTCAATGTGGGATGCAGATATGGAGAGTTTGTGTATCTCGGAAAATGATGGGAGTTCGTGGATCATAAAGAGGCCATGGGAAAAGCCTGTGACCAGTAAATTCGTTTGCGGGTGGTAGGCAGCTGCTGTGAGATGCGCGTGTTCTTGTGACTGGTAGAAGTAATGCCGCTCGCTGATGCGCCATCTCTCGTCTCCTTCAGCGATATCTTCTGGGTCTGCGTCTGGATGAGGAAGGAATTGCCACTGGAAGAGCGCGCCGTCCTTTGAAATTGTGTAGATGGTCTCTTGGTCCGCGCTGAACCACGCAGCATATACTGCCGTGCGATGTCCTGCGAGAACGGTTGGTGAGAATCCCTCTTCCGGATCTAAGCTCCATATTCGCGCCGTCAAGTCTTTGCTCGCAGACAAGAAGAAGCGCGAATCACTGCTCCACTCGATGTTCTGTGCTGTGTCGTGGTGGCCGGCATATTGTCGATGCCGTACGAATGGCGCAAACTCCAGTCCGCCGCCGTCGTCATCTTCATTGCCTCCACCGGGCGTTGAGGGAGTCTTCCACACTTCGATCTTCCGGCCGATCGCCACTGCGAAGTATCGTCCGCATGGCGAGAACACCAGCGCTGTTACCGCTCCCTTGAGGGAGAAGTGGTAGAGTACGATCCGCCTGCGGAAGTGACTGAGTATTGCATGGCCTTGCTCGTCCACACTCAGCAGTAACTGGCCATTTGGATGTAGGGCTATCCGGGAGACGTTGGTTCGGTGGGCGAAGGAAAGGGTGTGTGATTTGTTGTTGATGAGATCGAAAACGGTTACTCGGTTGCCAACGGGAGATAATAGACTCGTTCCGTCGGATGTGTAGACCAGATTGCCCTTGCGGTAGACTGTCCCCAGCAGATTCGAGAACTGTACTTGGCACGTGAGCGGACGCCTGAAGAGGAAGGAGGTAATGGCCGCACTTACCTTGAAGTCTGTTTTCATGTTGCTGTGTTATCAATATCCCCTTCCATGTATATGTAGTTGCAACATAGTGTGGTGTTATCGCGGGTAAGGCCTGTATGTCGATGTTCTTGCGAGCATGTGAAGGCAAAAAATATCGAGCGGCTCTTTCCCCAGAAAACGCTAGCGGGACGCGCTTGCCGAGCCCCGATTGGGCAAGAAGCAAACGGCGCATTGACCGAGTGGAAAGGAGAGAGCGACAAGATTCAGGGTTTTACCTTCCACGTCTCTCGAAGTCTGGTGCAGGCACGAAGCAACGGAAGACTCCCACCGACCCATTGTTCCTGCTCCACTTGAACCCCCTCCCCCTTCCGCTCGCATTCCAGGTACGCTGGCCTCTTTCCTCCATCCTCCCCCTTTGACAAACAGCCTCCACCACCGAAACACCACCCCCAATGGCCGACAACATGAGCGACGCCGACACTGACTCCATCTCTCCTTCAGGCTCGCCAGCAGACCCCCGGTCAGGCGCATACCAGCCCCCTCCTGAGCGTACCGCTCCCACCTCTCCAGAGCGACAACCTCCTCCACCGCCCTCCCAATCACAGAGAACAGAGATCATGGCGGAATCAGCGAGCCCCATTGGCATTGCCAACGTACGTACAGACACGTGATGGACTGCATGAGAGAATCAGGAGCTGATATGGTTGTGTACAGCTCCCCAATCAGCGCCACAAGATCGTGGCCAAGCGCGGTGCCGCCTTCACCATCATGGTAGCGGGCGAGTCCGGCTTGGGCAAGACGACCTTCATCAACACCCTCTTCAGCACCACCATCAAGAACTACGCCGACCACCGCCGCCGCCACGCCAAGCAGATTGACAAGACCGTGGAAATCGAGATCACCAAGGCCGAGCTGGAGGAGAAGTTCTTCAAGGTCAGGCTCACGGTCATCGACACACCCGGTTTCGGCGACTACGTCAACAATCGCGACAGCTGGCAGCCCATTATCGAGTTTCTGGATGACCAGCATGAGAGCTACATGTTGCAGGAGCAGCAGCCACGCCGGACGGAGAAGATTGACCTGAGGGTACACTCTTGCCTCTACTTCATCCGCCCCACTGGTCACACTCTGAAGCCGCTCGACATTGAGGTGATGAAGCGTCTGTGTACGCGTGTCAACCTCATTCCCGTCGTGGCCAAGGCCGACACTCTCAGCCCGGCGGATCTGGCCAAGTTCAAGTCGCGCGTGAGTCCCGTCAATCTAGCTGAAAATTTCTCATGCTGACGTCCCTACTAGATCCGCGCCGCCATTGAAGCTCAGGGCATTAAAATCTACACCCCACCGCTCGAAGAAGACGACGAGCCCGGTCTCCAGCACGCCCGAAGCCTGATCTCTGCCATGCCCTTCTCGGTCATCGGCAGCGAGCGCGACGTCAGCACTCCCGACGGCCGCACCGTCAAGGGCCGTCAATACGCCTGGGGTGTCGCAGAAGTGGAAAACGAAGACCACTGCGACTTCAAAAAGCTCCGCGCCATCCTCATCCGCACGCACATGCTCGACCTCATCCACACGACGGAAGAGAACCACTACGAAGCCTACCGCGCCCAGCAGATGGAGACGCGCAAGTTCGGCGAGGTGAAGCCGCGGAAGCTGGACAACCCCAAGTTCAAGGAGGAGGAGGAGCAGTTGCGGAAGAGGTTCACGGAGCAGGTCAAGGTCGAGGAGCAACGGTTTAGGCAATGGGAGCAGAAGTTGATCGCGGAGAGGGACCGGCTGAACAAGGATTTGGAGCAGAGTCATGCTGTGATTAAGCAGCTGGAGACGGAGGTGGAGGGGTTGCAGGGGAGCATGTCGAGGACTGGGAGGCGTTAAACGTGCAACGGGGAGATACCATGGCCAAGAGGCGGACTGGGTGAAGGCTAGCCCGAGCGGAGGGGAGTTGAGACGGATTGTGAAGAAAGCAAGCGATACCAAAGTACTGATATTTCCTGTGTTTTTGCGAGGAGCGAAAGGGAATGGCAGCAGGCGAGAGCCTTTACTGCTCCATGGTGTTTTTGTACTTGGCTTAGCATGAGGATGTAATTACAATGGAAGTGTAATCGGGTGAATTTGATTCTTCAAATGTCCAACCCGTAATTAATTCGGTGGCTGTCACATGAAAGCAGAGTGAGTAGCCCCACCACGAGACTCCAAACCTTCAACTCGACACAAAACTCCAGGATCCACCTTCCCACAGCCTCTTCAACAACCCACAAGACCATGAAATAGCACCACCTTCTGCGCCCTCATACAGGCGCTTGACCACCACCACCACACCCATCAACCATGCCACCCTTCCCCACCACGCCCCTCACCCGCCTCACCACCCCTAGCAACAGCCCCATCCACGCCCTCACCTTCTCCTCCGGCAGCGGCCAATACCTCCTTACCGGCTCCTCCGACCGCAGCATCCGCCTTTACAACCCTAATACCTCCCGGATAATCCAGACATACTCGGCGCATGGGTATGAGGTGCTGGATTTGGCTGTGAGTCGGGATAATGCGAGGTTCGTGAGTGTAGGCGGGGATAAGACGGTTTTCCTCTGGGACGTGGAGAGTGGTGTGTCGGTGAGGAGGTTCACGGGGCACACGGGGAGGGTAGAGGGGTGTGCGTTTGGGGGGGAGGGAGGGGAGGGGAGTGGAGAGAGTGTGGTTGTTACTGGGGGACGGGATGGCACGGTTAGGGTGTGGGATGTGCGGGCGAAGGGGAAGGAGGTTATGGTGCTGAGGGAGGCGGGGGATGCGGTTTCCTCTGTGGTGGTCGGGGATGGGATTATTCTGGCTGGGAGTGTGGATGGGAGGGTGCGGTGTTATGACCTCGCGGCTGGAAAGGCGGAGGTGGATTGTCTTGGTGCGAGTGTGGTTTCGCTGTCGTTGGGAGGGGATGGGGAGAGCTATCTCGCCGGCACGTTGGGGGGGAAGTTGCGGCTGATGGATCGGAGGAGTGGGGGGTGTTTGCAGACGTTCCGAGACGATGATTTCAAGAATGAAGAGTATAGGGTGCGGAGTACGTTGGCGCAAGTGGACGGGGTGGCGGTTTGCGGAGGTGAGGATGGGAGGGTGGTGGTTTGGGATGTGCTGAGTGGGGAGGTGAGGGAGAGGCTGTGGCATACTGAGAAGGGCGAGAGGGGGGATGGTGGGAAGAGAGGGGTGGTGAGTGCGGTGGCGTGGAATGGGGTGAGGGAACAGTGGGCGAGTGCTGGAGGGGATGGGACGGTGGTTGTTTGGGGGGCGGGTGAGTGAGTGAAGAGTGCTTCACTACTTGTCGATGGTATTGCACTTCACTTCACTCTCCCGGAGCCACCGGAACGTCACATGCTCCTTCCTGTGACAGAACTCAACTGCACCGCCACTGACTGAGTTTGCCGCTGGACTTCACAACCTCACAACGCCTTTCGAAAGACATGAAGTGAGCAACGCTATTTCGACCTACTTTCGGCAAGCATTTCAGTCACTATGGCGCAGCTTGGCTGGAAACGATACGGAAGGCTACGACAGCTCGCCAAAGACGGCAACCAGGACGCCATCGTACTTGTTCAAGAAGGCGGTGTTCCATCAGACCTACGCGGCTGCAGAGTCCTCGCAGCTGCTGGGGACGAGGACGCAGAGCAGCACCTCGAGGCGGTCCAAGAGCAGAACCGCGCTACCCGGGCAAGCCACGAGTCCTCCAGCAGCGATGATTCAGACTACGTCGCGAGATTGGAAGAACTAGCCAGCAAAGGCAACAAAGACGCCATCGACATTCTGAAGCGCAGTCACACACCAACGTTCAGGGCGGCGTGCGTACTCTTCGCAAGCCTAGGGGACGACACAGCAATTCAATATCTTGCGGAAACACAGCCAAACAAGCGAGAGCAGCACCAGGAAAATGTGGCGAAACGCACTGCTGGTGATGCACGTGCAATCGCCACGCACAAGCGGGCCATGGAGAGGCAACGACGCAAGAGGGCGGAAGAGAAGAAGAAGGTAGCAGCTGGCGATCCTGACGCTATCGCGAGACGTGACAGAGTCCTAGCGAACGCTCGAAGTTGGAACGCAAGACACGGGGGTGCAGAGTACGGAAAAGCAAGAACCGAAGAGCGCAGAAGACAGCGTGGTATCAAGTTTGTCGAGGGCTTTGACTGGGTGAGTCCAGAGAGGAGTGAAAGCGGTGAGGGTCAGGAGAATAGCGGCGAGGCTTCACCAAGATCAATGGAGACGGATTCGAGTACTCCAGGAGATACCGCGCAGGCCACGAAGGAAAGCTACGACATCGTCAATACGAACATGCATGCTCTCGACAGCATCGAGCCTCGCAGTTACACCACCGAGTACACTAGCCAAACCATCAGGATCATGGCGGAGAAAAATTGCGCGAAGCTGGAGGCGGATCTGAAGTTCAGAGCGAAAGAGCTAGCGCTTGAGCTGCAGAAGGTGAACCTGGAGTTGGAGCTGGTGCGTCTGAGGCGGGAGCAAATGAAGGACGAGCAGGACGCCCCAATGGCTGATGTCACCGAAGAAGGTGCTGGCTTGGCTTAAGTGGTAACCGGAGGACGTTCGATTCGAGTTGAAGAGGTTTCTGGCAGGCCGCCAGCTGTTGTGCACGAGGCGGCAGAGTTTGGAGTAGGATGATGACACGGCAGGTGCTTGGGAAAGAGTCGCTTCTTCCAGGGCTGATGAGCACGAGTTGAGTTGATCAGGTTGCGATGATGATGGAGGAGAAATATCCGCTGTGGTGCTATGACACAATGAATACGATACGAGTTCAATGATAAGAAGTGCGCACATGGTCGCTCTTCCACGGGTGGACGGACTTTTGTAGACAGATCAGACAACAACATACCCACCATCCACCACTATATCAGTCCCAGTCGTATAACTACTCGCATCGCTCGCCAGATACAAATACGCCCCCTTCAGCTCATGCACCTCACACTCCCTCCCCATCGGAATCTTACTCCTCCAAATCGCCTTCGTCTCCGGGGGCACAAAGTCTGAGATTTCCGTCGCCACGTAGCCGGGCGAGACGCTGTTGACGCGCGCGAATTTGACCCATTCAACTGCTAGGCTGCGGCAGAGGTGGATGACTCCTGCTTTGGCGGCGTTGTACTAGTGCCAAGGTTAGTTGTGGGAGGGAGGGGAGGGAGGAGGTGATGCGTACGGCGGATTGGAGTTGCGGGATATTAGCGATGTGCCCGCTCATGGAGGCGGTGGCGACGAAACTGCCTCCTCTCCAACCCTCCAACTTGCTTCCATTCGCATCACAGCCCGTCTCGTACTGTTTTCTGAACACTTCGCCGGCGGCTTTGGCGGAGTAAAACACACTGTCCAGATCCGTCGATACCACCGCGTGGTAATGCGAGAGCTCGCCATCGATCATCCGGCCTTGCGTCCAGGGGATCCCGGCATTGGCGACGAAGACGTCCAGGCGTCCACCTAGGTCGTTGATGCTGGAGTTGAGGACGGAGGAGATGGAGTCGTAGGACGTGATGTCGACTTGGTAGGCTTTACACTTGACTCCATAATCCTCCTCGATCTCCTTCGCTCGGTCATACGCTTTCTTGTTAGAATGGTACCAGATCGCCACATTTGCTCCGGCCTCAGCGAGTGCTTGGGCGACTGCTAGTCCGATTCCTCGGTCTGACCCGGAGACGACGGCGGTCTTGCCTTTGAGGCTGAAAAGAGGGACGATCGAAGTTTCTTTTGGAGCTTTGGTGTTGTATTCGCGGAAGAGGCCGTTTTTCATTGAGCTGTCTTCGGGGGATTGGTGGTCCTTCATGACTGTTGGTGCTACGACCGGGGCTGTGGCGGGCTTGCGGACCATGATTGCTATGTTGGCTGTGAGGAGGGAGCAGAAGAGGACTAGCAAGGAAGTTAAGATGTTGTTGTTTACAGTCCTCATCAGAGTAGTGAGGTTGGTCATCGAAGTCTGGACACTTTCCACACCTTCCCAATTGGGCAGTGTCTGTGCTCTTTCATGCCCGAAGCGCTCCGCAATTCCATATTTTATTCATGTGCAGCGAAATTCGGTATACTGAACGCGTAGCATACCGCTGAATGTCGGCAGCAGCAAAACCACTGACTGCCGCCAGCCATGCTCGACTGTTCTCCCAATCCATAACACCACGGCAAGTCAAACTCCAGCCTCTCATATTCAACCATCACTTCAGCAATATGGCCCGCCCGAAACTCCAGGGCCGGGCCTTCTACGAGTCTTTGGGCTCCCCCAAGCATATCGTCGCGCCCATGGTCGACCAGTCCGAGTTCGCCTGGCGCCTCCTCACCCGCTCCTTCCTGCCTCCCGACCTCCGAACGTCCATCCTAGCCTACTCGCCTATGCTGCACGCCAAAATGTTCGCCGAGTCGCCCAAGTACCGCGCTTCCCACTTCGAGCCTTTGCAACCTCCGCTCTCCCTCGCGCAGCCTGGAGATGCAGAGCAGCAGAAAGCGGCGGATCTGGAGAAGGATGCGTATATGGATGGGAATCCTAAGATCGACCGGCCGCTGTTCGTGCAGTTCTGCGCGAATGATGCGGAGCACTTTCTTGAAGCGGCGAAGATTGTGCAGCCGTACTGTGACGCTGTGGATTTGAATTTGGGATGTCCGCAGGGGATCGCGAGGAGAGGGAACTATGGATCTTTTCTGCAAGAAGATTGGGGGACGATTCACAAGCTTATACGGACGTTGCACGAGAAGCTCGATATCCCTGTCACGGCGAAGATGCGGGTTCTGGAGACGAGGGAGAAGACGCTGGAGTATGCGAAGATGATTCTGGATGCCGGGGCGAGCATTATTACCGTGCATGGCAGGCAGAGGGAGCAGAAGGGGCATAATACTGGATTGGCGGATTGGAAGATGCTGAGGTTCTTGAGGGAGAGTTTGCCGCCTGATACTGTGATTTTTGCGAATGGGAATATTCTGCAACATGGTGATATTCAGACGTGCTTGGAGGAGACGAAGGCGGATGGTGTGATGAGCGCGGAGGGGAATCTGTATGATCCTTCGATCTTTGCTACGCCGCCACTGGCTGGAGAGGAGGGGCGAGAGTACTGGCGAGGTAGAGATGGGAAGGGCGGGTACCGGTGCGATGCTGTGTTGCGACGATATCTCGACATCATCCACACCCACGTTCTGCGGAAAGACCCACCTCCTCGACACTCGCTCTTCCTACCCTCCGATGAGCCTTCCCCAGAGCAACGGGCAGCCCAGGAAGAGAGTAAACGAAAACTTGAGCCAGAGACCAACGGCCACTCTCCCAAAGACGACGGCCAACCACCCACCAAGAAGCAGAAACGCGAAGCAGCCAAACAGCAGCACGAAGAAAAGAAGAAGAACGGCAGCAAGCAAGAAAAAACCAACGCAGCCAACCTCGTAGCCATGCAAGCCCACTGCTTCCATATCCTCCGCCCGCTCGTCTCCAAGCACCATAACGTGCGCGACGCGCTTGCTCGGTCTCGCGTTGGAGACATCGAGGCCTACGAAAACGTGCTCACGCTCACTGAAGCAGCTGTTCGAGAAGGACTGCTAGAGTACGAGCGAGATCCTCCTCCATTCGAAGACGCAGCTGAAGAAGACGCAAAAGCGGAAGTTGAGAACTCGCCGGACGAAAGCAGCGTCGAAGCCGTCAAGCGCTGCAAACGCCCCTACTGGGTCTGCCAGCCGTACGTGCGGCCGCTGCCGAAAGAAGCGTTGGAGAAGGGGAGTATGCAGTTGAGCAAGAAACAGATTAAAAAGCTGGAGAAGGCGAATGAGGAGGCGAAGAAGAGTGGCGTTGCGCCGGAAGGGCGAGTCGAGAGCGTGCAGCCGCCTGAGCGAGAAGAGGAGGCCACGAAGGGAGCAATTGACGGAGAGACAGGCAACGTGGAGCTGCCGAAGGAAGGCATGGTCGCTGGATGAGTCACATCCAAGAGCTGAGTGTTTGTCCTGTTCTATACCAACTACAACTCATCTTTTGCCCTTCCAAAGCACAGAGATAGGTGTCCTGTTCTATCCCACCCCAACTCAACTTGACATCAACTTTTGATTTCAGAAGCATACGTCTGCCCCCCACTCCGCATAAACGGGCTCCTCCCCCTCAGTTCCCTTCCCTTCCACACAAACACCACGGGAGCAAAACTCAACACTACAGCCACGAACCCGAGCAGCGAACTCGCCCACTGGAATCCCAGACTCGTATACATCCGCTGCGTCGCCAAGGGAAGGAAAGCAGCGACGATGTTCTCGCCAGCCGCTACTCCGCTGATGGCCGACGCAGCGTATCCGGAGACCGCGTACGCGTCTTCAATGTAGTCTGCCACGGCGGAGACGACGGTTTGGATCCCGAACCCCACCATCCCCAGACCGATGGTTGGCGCGATCCAAGGGAGGGACGGGTAAGCCGTCCATGCGTAGACGAACATGCCGCCTGCGATGCCGGCGAAGGAGCCGAAGATGCTGACGTACAGTCGTGCTTCTGGGATGGGACGGCCAGGGGCTTCGGTATTGCGGGGGGTGGAGGCGAAGTAGAGTTTCGTGCTGAGAAAGGAGGTCAGGAAGCCGAGGATCTCGCCGACGACGATGGCGGCTTGGATGTAGCCCGTGGACCAGACGTTCCAGCCGTAGAGCGCGATGTAGACTTGTTCGGTCGACTGGGTGAAGAGGAACACGGTGCCGAAGGAGAAGGCGGACCAGATTGTCGAGGCTATGAGGACGGGCTCGGTGGCAAGGAGGTAGACAGGACGGTAGACGGAGCGGCCGAGGGTGGAGAGGAGGGAGGTTTGCGCAAGCTCCGCGCGGGTGTAGATCCGTCTTCCGGGGTTGGATTTACGGAGACGCTTCGCACGACGCCGCAAAATGACGTCCGCGCGAGTTTCGGAGATGGTGAGGTAGAAGAACGGCAGGCAGGCGCCGTAGAGGATGAGCTGGATATAGAAGATCCACCGCCAGTTGCCGATATGCTGGATCACGCCCGCGAACATCGGAGGCCCGAGCGTGCTCCCCATTAAATAGCACAGAATATACAAACTCACCGGCACACTCCTCGCGCGGTCGCCGGACCAGATATCCGGGATGATGCCCGCGACGGTGTTGGCTAGGAGCGTCACGCAGCCGCCGGAGAAGAAGCGGGTGATGATCAAGGTGGCGAAATTCTGAGCAAGCGCTTGCGGGATTATCATTAAGAGGAAGAAGGCGTAGAAGATGAGGTACCCCAGTCTTACGCCCAAGTCTTCGAGAAGGGGGAGACCGACGACGATGAAGACGGCCCCGCCGACGGACCAGCTTGTTACGGCCCAGTAGCTGTGCGGGAAGCTGGACTCGTTGACGTTGAAGGCGCCGTCGAGCTGCTCGTGGGCGACGGTGATGGAGGTGCCGTTGAGCGGGATGATGAGGGTTCCAAAGAGGGCGGCGCCGGTGATGAGCCATTTCTTGGTGGTGCTGTAGTTGATCGGGTTGGCTGGGTCGGAGGGGTCGTGCCAGTCTAGGATTTCGATTTCACCCGGCTCTTTCGAACGGGCATCGTTTGTTGCCTTTTCCTCTGAGCTTGCTGTGGAGAATGGTGAGGCATCGCCGCTTGTTGGGCGTTGTGTTTGTCGTCCATCTGGAGGCGGGTTGCTGGGGGGTTGGGGAGTGGTTGCTGTCATCGTCGTAGGATATCCATGCACGGCAGACTGGACCAATACGAAAACGGCCTTGTCAACAGCGTATATACAGCAAGGAAGTATATAGGAAAGAGAAGACGAAAGCTGACAAGACCGAGAAAAGACTTTGAACCATTTTGCTCTCACTATTACCTAACAGACGATCGGATGGTTGCCGGCAAGACAACAGATCGGGAGCATGGTGTGCTCGGCGTGCTTGGACTCCTGCCCATTGTCTTGCCGTCGCCGTTCTGTTGTCGCCGAGATGGCCGTCGTCGTCTTTGATGGCCGAAATGTCTAAGCGCGTCAAGCGATGAGATGCGTCGAGGTTGGAGTCGAGGGCGGAGATGTGCTGACTCGATGTGGATCTGCGATGCATGAGGTGTGATCGACGCCGAGTCCATCCCGAGTCATGAGGTGGGCGGCGGGGAAAGTCCTATCACAGAGCTATCTTATCAGCAACCACCCCTCATACATTCAATACATACGAGTGCAATGCGCCCCTCAACCTCCATCCTCACCCCGACGCCCACCGCCATGACCCCCTCGGGCCCCCCCTCCGACCGCTTCGGCCTTGCCCACTCCACCATCATGGCCGCCCACGCCCTCGACCCCAACACCATCACCATCAACGACCGCGCCGTGCCCTACGAAACCCACTATGCGCAACGCATGCAGCACTTTCTCTCGCTGCGCAAACCGGACGCGTCGGAGATTCTGCAGTTGGCGGTCTGCGCGCAACATTTCAAGCGGTTCGAAGTTCCACGATCGAGTTATCCGATGACGAAGGTGGGGTATCATAGCTGGCGCTCTCACCTCAAGAAGAGGCAGGCGGAGCAGGTGGGGCAGATTCTGGAGGGGTTGTATGGGGAGGAGGATGTGCGGCGGTGTATGGCGTTAATTGAGAAGGAGGGGTTGAGGGAGGGGGAGGAAGAGGTGCAGGTGCTGGAGGATGTGGCGTGTTTGGTGTTTCTGGACGATCAGTTTGAGGATTTTAAGGAGAAGCATGATGAGCAGAAGATGCTGACTATTCTGCGCAAGACTTGGGGGAAGATGAGTGAGCGGGGGAGGGAGATGGCGTTGGAGATGGAGATGGGGGAGGAGTGTCGGAAGTTGGTGGGGAAGGCGCTGGAGACGGGGTGAATGATCTAAATGTATTGGATTGGTTACATGATTTACAGCTTGGCTTGGAGGACGCTGCCGCCATCCAAGACTATATTGCCTCCATTGACGTGGCCGGATGCTCGCGAGCAGAGATACACGATCGTGCCAGCAATATCCTCCGGGTGGCCTAGTCTTCGATTCGGGCTGGCTGCCGCAAGCTTCTTCAGACCGCCGGTCAGCTCCATCAATCCGCTCGCCATCTTGGTCGGGAAGAAGCCGGGTGCAATGGAGTTGCAGAGGATATGCTGAGGGCCGAGCTCGAGAGCAAGGTTGCGGGTAAGATGTAACACCGCAGCTTTCGACGCCGAGTACGCGAACGTTGCGTTTTCACCGAGCGTACCGACTCCAATGCCCGCAATGGATGCGGTGGTGACCACACGGGAGGGGTCGTCTTGTGTCGCGTTCTTGCGGAGGAGGGGAGCAAATCTACACTCGTCAGCGCCTGTCCCTTCGTCATCATCACGGAGGTAGTGGATGAAGGCACATACTGCTGTATACAAACAAAAACACTCTTCACATTCAAATCCATCACCTTCGCAAACGCATTCTCCGGGTGTTTATCAAACGGCGCTCCCCACGTCGCTCCCGCATTCGCTAACAGAATGTCGACATGATCCGTGTGCTTGCCAACCTCACTGACCAGTCGCTCGACCTCGCCGGCTTTCGAGAGGTCGGCGGGGACGGAGATGGCTTTGCCGGAGCAAGGGAGGGTGTTGAGGGCCGCGCAGGCTTCTTCGCAGGCTTGCGCTTTGCGGGAGGTGATGAAGACTTGGGAGCAGCCGGCTTGGAGGAGGCTATACCACCCAACGCATCAGTATGGGTATTACATGGTAGTGTGTTACGGGAAACATACCCAGAAGCTGCGTGCAGTCCCAGTCCTCGAGATCCACCCGTTATGACAGCGACCTTGCCATCGAGCGAGAAGATGTTCTTGAAGTCGTTGAGCTTGACGTCTGCTTCGGCCGACATTTTGGACTAATGATACAGTGGTTTGTAGATACGAGGATGAAGGGAGGAGGAATGGCGAGGATGTGATCAATCAATGGCTTACATTGAAAGGCTGCTGGAGATGCCTCGGCTCGTCTGGATAGAGAAACGTCACCAACGGCCCTCGCGGCTACATGCTCTGCTGGGTGGCCAGGACTTACATAACGTACTGCAGCATTTCCAAAGGTCTGACGGAACGAATTGATTGCAAGAGTTAAGGAACAAAGTCTGCAAAGCCTCAGCAGAAACGAGAGGTCTCAGCGCCCGCGAAGTCGCACCATTCCAATGTTGAGTCAAGGCCAGTAGTTTGGAGAAAGTCAGAGAGGAAGGGATACACATGCCGGAGGGGAAAATAATCTCAGACAACTGCACGGGAAGTACGGCTGCCATAGCGAAGGAAATTGCCGTGGGACAGAAGCTGGAACCCGCTGCTAGATGTTGTTGTCGAGTACCCAGCAGGATAATGAGCTATGTGTGGTGTGGCATACTATCCAGCTGGCAATCCTATATTGGTCCTCAGAATGAGAGCTTGAAGCGCGCGATGATTTTGATGATTTCTTGATGCATTCAACGAGCTCAATGACCCGCAGTGCCTGACGCACAACGCCAGACCCTATGTATGATGCACAGCAGTAGCAGCAGCACTCCTCTTGTCACCACCACGCCATCGCCATCACCACAGCCACCTCCCACATCGACCCCTCTACTTCTTCTTCGACACACCAACAGTCCGACCCCGCCTGCCCGTCGTCTTGCTGTGCTGCCCACGCACCCGCAAGCCCCAGTAGTGCCGCAGACCACGATGCGCGCGGATCTTCTTCAGCCGCTCCAAGTCGTCGCGCAGCTTGCTGTCCACGCCGTTGGCGAGCACCTGGCTGTCCTTGCCGTCCACGATGTCGCGCTGGCGGTTGAGGAACCAGGAGGGGATCTTGTACTGCGTTGGGTTCTGGATGATGGTGACGATGCGCTCGAGTTCTTCCGAGGTGAGTTCGCCGGCGCTGGAAGCAGTACGTGTTAGTAGGGAGTTTGGTGCGCGGGGTTTGGTGAATAGATGTACCGCTTGTTGAGGTCCACGTCGGCCTTCTTGCAGACCAAGTTGCTGTAGCGGCGACCGACACCCTTGATCCGCGTCAAGGCGTACATGACCTTTTCCTTGCCATCGACCTGTGATGCTGCTGTCAGTATTCCCGGTCGCATAATCTTTCAAATCCCCTTCATCTTCGCTTCAATCGCTGGGAGGTGTTGCGGGCACGTACGTTGGTGTTGAGGAGACGCAAGATGAACTGGAAGTTCGACTTCTCGCCGGAAACGAGAGACATCTTTGCGGTGGTGGGTTGTCGTCGACGATGGCGCTTTCGATGTGGTGTGGTGGTGTCTGCTGTCGCTCGAATTTTGAGGTGGGCGTTTAGCGTCTTGGCAATATCTCACATTCAATCACGTGAGCACGAACGACGATTCACGATTATACCTTATGCTTTCTCACAAGTACGATGCAGTGATATCTTCAAGGGTTATGCACTCGCTAAAACATCATACACCATCGCTATAAACGCTTCAACACGTGCACGCTTCGACGCTCAGACCCTTTTGTATGCGACATTTCCTTCCACCAACAAGCCGACCTTCATTCATTACCAGCCTCCAGCTACGTCGCCTCGCTCTGACCGACCACCGGGGTCTCCATTATTTCCTCGAACATGTCTACAGTGTCCGAGATGTCCCCAGCTCCCTCCCAAGCAACGCTGTCACTTGGAGTCTCGGGCAGAGAGACGAGCGGCGCCTCGTGTCTTGGACAAGCGTCGTTGAAGGTCGTCACCACATCCTGCTTGCTATTCGCTCCACTACCCATTACGATCAGCCAAGCAATCGTTATCGTGAGACAGAACATGACCACGTTCCGCTTGTCCTGAGCCAGAAGGAAGATGTAGTTCTTGACCATAAGTGAGAGCGGGACCTGGGATGGGCGGTAGATCTGCGGTAAGTCGTTGGAGTCTCGATTCGCAACATCTCGCCCGAAGGGTGTTTCCGGTCGTCGGATTGGATCGCTGGGCTCAGTCTCAAGAAGGCGTGGCTGCTCACTCCGTTTTCGTGGCGAGCCAGCCTGTTGAGATCCGTCAAGTGCCATCTGCATCTCTCGTGCCACTCGCTCGTCCACCAGTTCTCTGATTCTTCGGTCCTCGTCGTTTTGCCGCTGCTTTGCTTCAGCGATCTCTTTCCGCCTCCTCTCATCAAGCTTCCGTCGCATCTCGTCGCTAATCCAAGGCAAAATCTCCACGTCCACGCTCTCCATCTCCGACCACACAGCCGCCCACGCAGACGCCCGCATGAGCCCATTCGAAGCGTACACCTTGATCATCCACTTTCTCTTCCCGCTTCCAACAGCAGTATCGGCAGTCTTGATGTGGTGTTCGCAAGTCTCGCAGAGCTCCCCGTCCGAGCCATCGACACTCGAGCCCAGCCCCGAGTCGCTATCCCGTGCAGTGTCCACCGAGGTTATAGAGCCTCTAGAATCCCGATGCGTAAAGTGTCCACACTTCGTAAACCTTTCCTTCTTCAGCTCCAGTACCTCCAGCAGCCGTTCCTCCAACAGCTCGTATTCATCATTCGGATGTGGTATCAGCACGCCTCGCTGCAGCATGATCTCCGTGACTTTCGACTGCAGAAGGTGCAAGTTTTCCAACGTCTTCTGTGGCAACAGCTCTTGCATACTCTCGATGCTCCATGGCAGACCCACTGGCAGCAGCGTTACGTGCAGTAGCACCAGTGGAAGCGGCTGCTGGTTATCTTCCAATCGGTCCCTCGACACCCGTCGTTTGGACCTCGGACTACCCTTCGCTGTAGCTGATCTCGCTGATCTTGGTGTACCTGTTCTCGATCGTGGTTTGCTGAGTAGAGACTGTCTGGGCGAGCTCATCTGCATACGTCGGACGGACTCTGGTCGGCGGAACGAGGGTCGGATGATAGGTGGAGTGTAGGGTGGTTGTGTAGGCGTGGCATCTTCGAGGTCTGTTCTGTAGGTCGACTCGGGAACAGATGAGATGGTCGTGGTGGTGTATGTTGACTCGCGGCGCTCGTCGTCGGCATCGTCCTCGTCTTCGGTCTCCTCATGTCCATTTGTTGATATCAATGCAGAGCGTCTATCTTCTCCTTTCTCTTCTTCAAAGCGTAACGAAGACTTGATCGGTACATCATCCTCTGTCCGTGGTAACGAAGGCACCGTTTCCCCATCAGGCGTTGGAATGCCAGTGTCCTCCCATATCACGAACGAGCTTGCCTTGGACAGTCTCGCCATGTGCTGCTGGGACGCGCCGTTCTTTTGCAGGAGCCTCCGTCCACCTTGACCGTCAACGGCGCATTTAAACGAAGGCGGTTTCTAATAATCGTCGCGAGATCGTCGTCCGTCAATTGAACTTTCACCAGAACCGAGATCAAAACAATCCGTAGCCACAGCAACCTCACGCTTGTCGGACAACATCTTGTTAGGACGGTCGTCCACGCCAATAAACTCCAACGTCCTTTCTCAGAATAGAGAGAAACTTGGGATGTTCTCTTGAATCTCTGATCTTGATATGCGGGCATCTAGCATCGGGAATTGACATTGCAACAGAGAGACGCAACGTCCAGGTCAGAAGCAGTCTCGACGAACCATGGAATGGTCAGCATTAGATTAGGGGGCTCGCTGAGTGGTTAACCCACACCCACGGTCAAGAAGACTCTTAAAGAGTCAATTCAACAAATTACACTAGGGAGGTATTTCACCTAGTCCACTCTTACTGTTTCTTCCCATTCTCCCTCATCTTCTTCGTCTCACGCGGTTCTCTTCGCAGCACGAATTCCAACTTTTGCTCGTCTATCTGATCATTCTACCAAACCTTCGAAACCGAACGACAAGACATGGATTCCGAAAGCATGGCCGACTCTTCTCGTTCAGTACCTCCCTGCGGGTTCTTCGATCTCCCCCTCGAGCTGCGGTAAATGTGTTACGACCAGATGTTGCCTCCCGACCGACTGCTCACCTTCAACGAGGGGAGCTGGTGTCCACGGGATCTCGAAAAGACAATTGACGCAACCTGCAAAGCAGACAGAAGACTCAGAACAGAGCTCTGGCCTTGGTGTCGGAGGTACTGTGGCGTGCGCCTGGTCGTCAAGGACTTCTGGACTCTGTCCTACAGGAAACTGTTCAACAGGCTGTCGAAGTTCGAGATCTTCATCGAGCACTCTGCATCCTGTTTCACCGACGATATACGGGCTCTTGAAAACGGCTTGCGGGGAGTTGTCGACAGTTTGACAGTCTTCGAGAGTCTACAGGAAGTGACGTTCAGGTTCCGAGACGATCACTGTGCAGGATCCAACAAAGGCGACCCCTACTGGGCTCGCCAGCTGCGCACACGAGGCATAGACGGCGAAGGCAGCTTCCTTGCAAATGACTGCGACGGCTACTCCATCATCGAAACGGTTCTGCTGCCGCTTGAGAGATTACCAACCCCCAGGAAAATGAACATCGTTCCACTGGGTGGTCTTGACAGCACTTCCTCTCTGCTAAACCCCATGAGGCCTGGGATTCTCACATTTACGATCAGGACTATATGTTGCGCTACTTCAGAGGTTTCGCCAGTTGGTTGAAGGAACCTGTTTACCACTCCTTTTGGCAGTTGTGGGAAGATTTTGGCCTGCCACAGCCGAGAAGGGAACGGGGAGCAGTCATCTAGGCTTACACGAGTTTCGTATTGGATATCGGTGACGTCTTTGCATGACCCTTGACGAGCTACAGAGGAAGATCGCTCGGTCGCACTCACCTGAGGCAACGAGGAAGGGAGACCACTACAATCTCCACGTTGTTTGAGGGAGGAAAGCGTGAACTGCGCAAGGTGGAGCTGGCAATAGATCCTCGAACTGTCGAACAAACTGGTTACACAATGCATTCCTCAACCACCAGCCGTCCAACCACCATCAACCTCGTAAACCGACCCAGTAATAAAACTTGCATCGTCACTGAGCAGGAAAGCGATCGTATTGCCAACCTCCTGGGGCTGAGCCATTCTCTGAATCGGCTTCGTCTTGGTCTGTCCTTCGAACGAGCCTGGCCCAAAGAAAGACGTAGCAGACTCGAGCATTGGCGTGTCGACAATACCAGGTGCAACGGCGTTTATTCTGATGCCCCTCGATCCGAAGTCGATGGCGGCGGTTTTGGTGAGGGCTACTACGCCGTGCTGGAGGTCTGTTAGTATTGACACGGGCGTTGAGATCAGGGTGGACTCGCCTTCGAAGCACAGTAGGCTGTCGCTTTCGGCTGGCAGCGAAGGCCTGACACTGAAGCGGCGTTGACGATGCTGGCTCCCGACTTCATGATTTGTAGTTCAGCTTTCATGCAACGCATGACGCCCTTGACAACAGTCAGCTCTGTCTGCTTGCCCTCGGTTGGCGGCACATACTGTAAGGTTGACCCCAATAATCAAATCCCACATCTCCTCATCCTCTTCATCGATCGCATGTTGTCCGAACTTCTTCCCAATGGTTCCCGCCAGGTTCGCCGCCCCATCCAGGCTTCCGAACTTATCGACGGTCTGCTTCAGCCAGTCCTGGACTTCCTTCAGGATCCTTACGTCGACTTTGCATGCGAGGACGTCGCCATCAATGGATTCCTTGGCTTTCGTCAAGTTCTCTTTGGAGACATCGCAGATGCTGACTTTAGCTCCTCGAGACGCCAGGATCTTCGCTGTTGCGAGACCTATGCCGCTTGCACCGCCTGTGATAGCGATGGCTTTTTCTTGCATGCTGGCCATTGCGCTGGAGGTATGAATAGGTCGATTAAGGTAAGTGTTTTTCCATACGTAAATACCCAGAAACTGCGAATTGTTCGAATGAATTGCATTTGCACGGTGAATCGAGCGTATCTTGCGATCTGCGTGTACATGGGTACCTGCCCCGCATCGGCAGGAGGCATGAGCTGTATTCCGGCAAAGGCGGATAAGGAAAGGGAATTGGCTTGCATTATCGACTCGAAGTCCTTAGCATTGGCGCACATTTATTAGCTCCCTGAATCAGTTGATGAGATCCAACTCGTTGTCGCCACGACGCAAGTTACACGCCAAAGGACGACTGAAGAATACAACAGCCATGTTGAATTCAAGTCGGTGGACGCGGTTTGCTCGACATTGGTAATGGTGGAGGAGCACTACCAGCACCACTCGATGAAGGCTGGCCGTTGTTGCCGTTTCCAAGCCCAGCCTTCTTCGGTGGCGGAGGTGGAGGTTTCTTTTGGGCAGCGGCGGCGGCGGTGTTATTGCTGCTTGGACTCGGAGCTTGGTTTTGAGATCCCGTGTTCATCCTCGAGAATCTCTGCTGTAGCTCTGAGAGTTGCCCGGTGTGGCCGGTAATCGTAGGGGATTGTGTAGACGACGCTCCAGTAGAGTTGCTTCCTATCCCAAAGCCCGGTACTGACACCCCGGCTTGACCAAGTCTGTTGATTGCGCCAGTATTAAGTGAAGCAGGATCGCGCTGTTCCGGCTGCGTGGCTTCGTTGTACGTCGGCGGAGGTGGTGGGGTAAATTCGTCCGGGTTCTCGGTCATTCTTGGGGGCAAGTATGGTGCTGGTGCTTGCGCCGCTTGAGGTGGTCTCGACTGAGGCTGTCTTGACTGAGATTGTCTCGTCGGTAATGCCGGTGGCGGAGAAGCCATGGACGTCTGACGGGGAGGTGTAGGCGGCGCTTGTACGGCACCATCCCTCCTCCCTGGCGGCCTGGGAAGATTGTCCGTTCGAAGCCCCGTAGTGTCCGTTCTATATGGCCCTGAGGGTTCCTTTGCCACTTCTTCCTCTTCCTTCTGCTGTTGTCTGGGCGTTGAAGCAGGGACAACACTGCCCCATCCACCTAACTGCTGCGGTCGTGCTGGCGATGAGGGCGTCGCTGGAGTACTGCCGAATGACCCAGCATGCTTTGGCGGTGCTCCAAAGCTATCTGGATCTTTCAGGCTCGTCAACGGTGCGCTTTGGTGGTTCCGCGCGTCCTCATATGGGTCTTTCTTCTTCCCCGTCGCTATGCCTTTGACGTCCGACTTCCACGTCTCGCGAGATATCGGACGGTCGCCTGATGGATGCCACCCTCCTTTCGCAATGCCTTTGAATTTGTCCATGTCTCTGCGTACCGCGCTGTTGTATTCGGTGTGTTATGAAGAGGTTGCCGAGAGGAAGACACAAGCGGAGTTGTCAGTGAATGCAATGCATCGTCAGCAACGCCTCGTTCCGCATGACGCCGAATGCCCAGACAATGATGTGGCCCTTTGCTGTGGCTCCAACACCTCCTACACTTACTTGACCAATACTTACTCTTTGCTGACAGGACCCTTCGGACGGCCACTGCAAGAACCATTCATCTTGCGATACGCATAATCGCACTGTCCGCAGATTGATCCGCCCCCTGATCACATGCAAGCCGTTCTTGCCGACCCCGCAAGGTACTGCACGAACGTCTCTTTAATGGCACGAGATCTATAGCACTCGGATCGTAAGTCGACGACCTTCATATCACCTCGACCGTCTCGTACGAACTCTCCACTCGTCCCACGATGTATCGTCTGCTCGTTCTTCTTCCTTTCGTCTCATGTCTATCCCAAGCGGCATGCAAGCCACCATGTCGATTTGCACCCCTCTATACTAGCAAGGAGATCGTCAAAGATCCACGACCCTTCATTGAAGATGTACTCTACTGGGAAGGCCACTTTGCCCAGCCAGGCATCGGCTACAATGCCGCCAATGAGATGACCTACGACGGCACGCTCTTGGACCAGAAGACTGGCCTCGCATCCGCGTATGGCGCCGGTCGACACAACTTCAGTGCCGCGAGCAAGGAGTCGCTTCATGTTATGGTGCTCGCTAAAGCCCTGGCTGGTGATGCCAATGCTGCGAGATTCATTTCGCCAGGCTCTCCCTCCGCTGCTCCGGACAAAGCTTATAAGATAATGAAGCAGAAGCTCGCCACGTACCTTGCTTTCAACGAGACGTATCCCGGCTTCGGCGGTCTGCTGCCCTGGTACAACAATACCTACGCCGCCATTGAACCGACGAGTGACTGGATTAATCGAATACCTGTTCTTGACAATGGCGAACTGCTCTGTGCTGTCTACGGAGCTGTACACGACCTTCAGAGGAGTTCGAGACCACATCATCGAAAGCTCGGGGACCAGTGGCAAGACTGGCTGGACTATGCTAGTGTCAATGTGGCAAAGATGTTCTATCACGGCAAAGGCAAGGTCTGCGCAGTTGCAAACCTCAAGCAAGCACTCTCACCCACCGACGCGAAGCAAAATTATTCCTGCGAAGGCACCGGTGTCCTCGACGATCCGTACGAAGGCGAGCTCTTCACGTGGTGGCCCTATTTCTTCGACGGCCTGTCAAAAATGGACAAACAAGCGCTGTGGACTGCAAAACGCCCCGCAACTCGTCAGCGACGAATACTACAAACACGGTATCGGCCCCATCACTGTGCAGAAGGGCTTCTGGTTCTCTTCTCACGAGCAGTGGAAAGTGCTTGAGATGCCTTATTACGACGTCGATCTCGTTAAGCGGTTGTACACTAACGCGGAACGAGCGAGGACTTGCAACAGCGCTGCTCGTCAAGTGCCTGGAGAGTATGCTTCTGTGAACAATGTCACCGACACTTATGGGGAGATCATTGGCTATATCTCCAACGCCGGTATCCCAAGTATCGCGAACCAAACAGAGCAGGGGCTGGACGTCGTGACACCTTACGCCGTCTTTCCGACCTTGCTTGTGGAAGGGAAGAGGGACAGAGCAGTAGGTATGACTTGGTGGCGGAACATGGTCACGGGAAAGAAGATGCAGAATCCGTACGGTAGCACGGAGTCTGAACGTCTTGACGGTACGGCTGTTTCGAGTTTCGTGAGCTGGGATAGCAAGATCACGACTGTCGCTGCTCTGCTTGGGGATGTTGTGGATGAGGTAAGACAGAAGATGAAGGTGGACGGAATATATGAGGAGTTTTTGCGAGTGACTGAGGTAGGTGTCTGCTTGTGTCTGAACGAGACGAGGGCTGATTGATGGAAAGAGGGAGTACGGTCGACTTTTCACCGAGCTGAAAGGGGAGGATGTCGATCTGTGTTTGCCAACGACGAAAATACCCTTGTCACATCTTGTGGACTACACCCAGTGCCACGCATAACACAATGGGCAGCATCTGAATGGCGACAGCACTGTTTGGCTATGCAACGGCTGTTGATACATTGTTCATTAGCTATGCTACCACTACATTACCGCCAACGCTCCGAAACAAGTGACGACCAGGCACATCAAAAGTCCAAAATGCTCTGTCCTGTCGCTCGCTGCATTCGTTTCTGGCTGGTCGTCATCTTGATTCTGGGATCTACCACTACTCTCAGCGTTAGACCCATTCCCATTGCTGTTGGCTTCGGACTGTGAGCCGTTTTCACTGCCATCAGCTTGAGACTTTGATCCACCTTTACCGCCGTCGGCTTGAGACTGCGATCCATCTCCACTGTCGTCGGCTTGAGACTGCGATCCACCTTTACTGCCGTCGGGAAGAGACTGCGATCCGTCGTCGCTGACACCGCTGGATTTCGGCCCATCTTCCTTCGCCTCGTTGCCTTCGCTGCCCTTGTCGTGGGACTGTGAGCCCTTCGCCTTTGTGCCGGACTGCGATGCCGAACCTCCTGTCGATTTGGGTTGTGATGATGCCGCACTAGATTGTTTCCCTCTGCTCCTTGTCGATTCGGGCTGTGACGGCGCCGTGGGTTTCGTTGAATGACTTTGCTCGGTTGCTGCTGCTTCGTCCCCCTCCACGGTGAAAGTTGTGGAAACGCCATCGACATTGTAGTCGCCATGCTCAAGTCCCTGGACAATGTAGCGACCGGGTGCAATCGTCACCACTTCTGGCGCTGATTCCTCGGATTCTTTTCGGCCCTTGGGTTTAAGTGCACTCGATGATTTGGATTCTTTTGGCCCCTTTGGATTGACTGCGATCGGTCGTTCGGATTCTTTCGGTCCTTTCGGAGTACCTGCATTTGGTCGTTCGGGTTCTTTAGGTCCTTTGGGAGTACCTGCGTTCGGTGGCTCGGATACCTTGGGTCCCCCCGAAGAACCGGCATTCGTTGGCTCGCCATGCTGCTCTTCTGGGTCAAGCATCACCGTCGTGTGCTCGTTGACTAGCGCCGGCTCGCCTCCAGCGTGTTCCATGGTGAAGACTTGGTCTTCCAGGGTGACGGACAAGACAGTGTTTTGAGGCACATGTGCGGCGGTCTTAGACGGGTGTGGTGCGATGATGGTAGGAACAATGGTTTCCGGGACCGTAGTATGTGCTTTGGTATGAGCTGTGGGTGGCGGGACGTGATGTACGGTAGGTGCCGGAATAGCAGGTGTCGAAGTCGGAGTAAGGTATGTGATCGTTGTGCAATCCGCTTCAGGCGCGGGCAGCGTAGTCTCAGGTGAAAGCGCAATCGGAGGATCCCACACGCCATCGGGGTGGATGTTGCAGTTTTCACCCCAGAGGCTCCGAATTGCTTGCGTTAGAGTATTGGGCGGAAGGACTTGAGGCTGGTAGTTCGGCCAGATCGTGGAGTTTTGGAATGCTGTAGAAGCATACCAATCCACTCCAGCAGCGTTGGCGAAGCCGTAGAAGTAGTCCGAAGCAGGCACTTCTTGGTAGCAGTCAGTGCGAGTGCCGGTGGTCATGAAGATGGTGTCTGGGTCCGAAAGACATCTGTAGTTGAGATCGGCGAAGTTGAACTGCCTGTGCGTGAACAAGGCTCGCGCTCCTTGGACTGAGGAGACGTCTTCCGGCAGGACGGGTATGACAGTGTATGGCACGACAGTCCCGCACTTGTCGACTCTCGAGAGACCTCCTATTGACACTGCCACAGAAGGGCTGGTGATGGTGATGCCTTCAGTCACGAAAGTGTTGGGCTCGTCTCCAGTGGGCGCGGCGGTCACTGTTTGGGCAGCGCCGTCGCACAGATTGTGATTGCCAGCTTTTGTGACCACCGGCCAGTATAGCAGTCGGATCTTGCTCCCGATGACCTGACAGTTGTTGCATGACCCGCCTTGTGAGTTGGTAGACCAAGTACGCGTGAAGGTCTCAGTCTCACACGGAGGGTTTCGTAGGCCATTGGAGCCGCCAGTCGCGGTGTATTCGTGCCAATGGCTCGTCCATGAGCTGTAGAGGAGCTCGCAATCCCGCGGGCCGATGGAGCACGGCGCTGGGGATGTGTAGCTGGCAAGGACGAAGGTTGGATTGGTATTCGTCCACTTCGAAGAGATTGTGACCACTCCTGCTGTGCTGTAGGTCACCGGTCCTACAACACGAGGGTATCCGTCGCATAGAGTGGTCAGGCTGTGGATTGTGGTGGCTCCGGGAAGATGCGAGTTGTAAGTCATTGATCCAGTGTAGTATGAGGTTGATACTGTGCCATATTTGGAGCCATAACTGTCCGTCGATGAGCTCCAGGCTAGCAGTGCTGCTTGACAGCTTTCCGCGAACGCGATCCCCTTGCCGTCGGAGGGCGTGGTTGTTGTGGCCGTAGCGTTTCTTGTTATGGTAGTCGTGCCGTTTCTTCGTGGGGGTTCAGTCGAGAGGGAGCCATTGCGATGCAAGAGAGTCGCCTGGCCAAAAGCGGCTAACAAGACGACTTGTAACGCCACACGCCATAGCCATTCTTGCATTCCTCTTCCCCTGGGCATGCTCATGCCCCCATGTTCGTTGAAGAGTGTCAACGAGAGTGAGAAAGGAAAGCTGCAAACACGCCTACCAACCTACCTGATCGCGAAACCAGACGTCATGCTGGACAAGGCCGGCCGAAGAGCATCCAAAATTGTACGCGACTAGTGGCCCATCTCCGTGGCGGCGGACACGTTTTGCAGGCTCTGAAGAGGTTGACTTCTACTTCGCTTCGTTGAAAGTTCGACGGACACAGCGGGCACGACCGCAACACGAGAACGGCTCCTTTTTCTTGCCACTGCTTGGGCCATGTGATCGGAACGTCGGAGAATGGCAGTAAACGTTCGCTGGAGCTCCCGTTGTGCCGACAACACACTGTGCGATTAGTAAAAGGGGGCTTTAATGGAAGTTTCTTACGACTGAGCTTCAGAATTCAGACGTTTGAGTATGGCAGAACCTCACCGCCTTCCATCTTGTCTTCCGCCACGCCTCAACTCACTGCTGCTCGGGACTATTTCGGGGCTTCCGAATGAAGCTATCATATTGTACAAAAGAAGCATGACTCAGCATTGTTCCGTATAGGACTCGATTGGTATTTTACCCATCGTTTTCTGGCCTCTATGGCGCAGTGGTAACGCGTCGCACTTGTATATCCACTGGGACAATCAATCAATGCGAAGATCTCTGGTACGTTTCATCCTGTCCGTGCCTGTCCTGCTGTCCTGGTTGGAAGCTTCCATCTCATCTTGATATCAATGATTTGGTTCCATCCCGTCTCGGTTTGGTTCCATCTGATCTCGGTGTGGTTCGATGTCGTCTTGGCTGCTTCACCCTACTCTACACGCTCAGTTCTACTTTACTCTACTTCACTTTACTGACTCTACCTCACTATAGGTTCAATTCCAGATGGAGGCAGATTCCTCTTTGTTGTTTTTTTGCTTCGTTATATGTTATTTATCATGTGTTGAGAAGCGGTTGAGTTGGCAACTCTTGGTTGGGTTGGGTCACGCTACCTTACGGTATGTAGCTACATACACCTTTCGCAATTTCAGGATCCGTGTACCTATCCAAACCACCTTTCCCTGACTATTATAGAGCACGTAATTCTTTTACAAGAAGACTGTTGTTTCAATAAGACTAGTGGTTTGTCAATTGGTTAGATGGCGAAAGACATACCTTCGTGCCAAGTGTAGCTTTCCACTAACCGGTCAGGAGTCAATGTCAATGGGATCTGCGAGGTTGTTCAATGGACACAGACAGTGCAATCTCCTTTGCATAGTCGGAAAGTGTTAACAATGCTATCAATATCTTGAGTCTAGATGGAGATGGTCTCAAAGCGGCACGATCGTTGGATCGAGCTCGGGGCATCATTAATCGTCTCATCATTATATGCTCTATGTAAGATATCTCGTTCATGACCTGGGCCACCTGCATCTAAAATAGCCAGTTGGCCAGCTATCAGGCAAAGGACTGTAGCGTATCGGCGAAAACGTCACATTCTGTCGAGGACACCATCTTGCTTGCTGCTTTGTCCCGCGCGTCCATATCTTCGAGCTTAGGAGGTCTGCTATACCCTGCTGCTTTCTAGAGCAATGCTCGAGTGAGCCTGAGCGGCCAAAGCAATCCCGACTTGCCACTTGTTGGCCTGGACTCGGTGCCGGGATCGCTCGGATTCGATGAGCATTGTGGGCTGGGTTCAAGCGTTCCAGATGCCAATCACTGAAGGCGCCGTCGAGCTGAAGTCGCTTAGTTGAGCCTCCAACAAGGTCCAGAAGGGCACCGTGCAGCTTCTGCACAGCCGGTAGTAACAAACAGCTCAGAAGTTCGTACTCCGCCTCCTGCCCAACGTAGGCCTTCTTGACCTCTGCTGCTGTCCGTCCCCATTCGTCTTCTGCGCCATCTCCTTCGACAGATGCTCCAATCGATCAATGAACGCGTGCTGCAGCTGCGAGTGCTGATTTCTCAGTGTCCCTTTCACAAACCCAGCATACATCCGCGGACACTTCGCATCGCTGATGATCTGCACATACCACCCTGCTCCTTGACTTTCCGTATGATGCATATCTCTTGTTCCCGTCCTTTCCAGCTGTGATGGAGGCTGATCTCGATCTGCCTCGTCTTCATGGATCGTCTCGTTTAGGGGTGCGGTCTCGCGAAGTAGTCGCCAGTGGTTCGTTGATGTGAAGCCGGCCGGTGCGTGGATGGTGATGTCGCAGCCATCCTCAACAGGTACGAAGTCTGCAGTATACCGCACTCCCCCGGACCACAGCTTCTTCGGGATGAATGGGAGATCGTCTTCAACCTCGAAGTACTGCATCTTCGGCTCCTTCGTGCCGTTGATGTAGCCATTCTTTCCATTGGGCGGCTGAACTGGTTTACAGCCACGACAGTCCGGGCTAAGCTTAACAACCGTCTCAAAGTCGTGGAGGATGTTGAGGCCGGCGATCTCGTCGACGAGGGCTGATGGGATTGGGGTCGCGGAAGCGTAGGAAAATGTTGTTTCGAACATGGTCGCTTTGCGCTTGAAGATGAAAGTGGCGAGGAAAGTCTTCCAAGTAGAACTCAGGAATTGCAGATCAACGCCTCGCAGACAGGTTTGACATAGGAAATGATGTGATGGTGATAGGAAGAGCAGAGATGAACCCACCAGGCCGTTGCGTCTCCCTCGCCCATCGTGGAAGGCGTGCTCCACCGCACCAACCTCTGCTGGTGCCATTGCCAGCTCAGGCACGAGGCCGCGGCGTTCCGCCGACTTCCATGATCAATCATTAGTCAATGATGCAGGTGTATGTAAACTTTCTGCGCCAGTGCCTGGCGATCAGACAGCACTAGCAATCCCTGCAAGTGAAGCTTGTCTTCGTCCAAGACTCTTTGGAGACCTCTTCCTCGGACATCACCTTTGCTGTATCATCAAGAAGTCACAATACTTCATAACTGCATCTGGACGGGAGAAACTTTGGACTGAAGACGGCTTGATACATCGTGTTGCATAAACCAATGTCAGCTTGCATATTCAGCTAAAAAGAAAAACACAAATATTACTGCCGCATGTTCTGTCATGAACCCACTAACAAGCTCAGATTCTGCTTCAGCTAAATCAAAAGGTGCTCTATTAGGTTCTGCTACTGATCTCGACGCCTTTCGTACCTCCAAGAGGCAAGGACATGCCAGTACATGTTCCACGTTCTGCCTTCTTCTCCCTCACACTACCGGCTACCATTGAACCTGCTGTTACACGTTGCTCTTCTCTCCTGTCTCGTATTAAGATGCAGTCTTCTAACCTGCCTACCTCAGGACTCTTGAGCATACCTTGCTTACAGTTCTGATCTTGTCCTCTCGGGCATTGCTACTCTTTCCGATATACAGCCTGGTGCCACACCAATTCTAGATCATTTACTCAAACCCTTCTCACGTTCCGTCGGAATGTAGCTGAAGCTATTGCGGTTCCCAATACTCTTCAGATACTCCGCATTCCGCATGTGCAAGTCCAACCTGTTGAGTTTGTTATGTATCCACTCAATCTCCTTCCGGGCAGCATTCAGATACTCCTTCAAAGTCATCTCATCCCAGGTGTCGACTAGGTCGCCAGAGGCGTACTCCCTATAACACCGTCAGCCCATGGTTACAACACAAAGATCAAACACCGCCTCACCATTCAATCGGACGATCCGCAAAGAATTGATCTATGAATACCTCGATACAATACTTCGAACCCCAAGCCTCTTGCACCCTCTGGTACAGCTCCGCATCGAAATTGCGGTCAATGGCTTGTGCAGTTGCCTTGAGGATGTACTGGAGATCGCGCATCGCGAAGTGTTTGCTTTCGAGGAAGTCGCCGCTGGGGTTGTACTCAAGGTCCAGCCACTTGATCAGCTTCTCGATGTCACCAGGATTTGAAGGCGTGCTCCCACGCTCCGGGGCATCCGGTTTATTCGGCTCCGGTGTACCCTCGGTCGAGCCACGATGCGCTCCCACGCTCGACGGTGAGTTAGGCTCATATCTTGGAGACAGTCCCTCAGTCAGAAGCGCCAAGGAGAGACGCTCTGGATGCTGTCCCGGCAATATCGAAGGCCCAGCTGCGTCCGTTCGTGGCGGGCTTGGTGGGCTTCTTATCATTCGCGGTGGCGAGCTCGACCTCTCTCGCAAGGTCGTTGTTCTTGAAAGCGGCGGGGGTGAGATCTCTCGTATCACCCTCATCCTTGGAGATGGCGGCGGCGCTCTCGATGGTGACGGCGGTGGTGGCATGTTCGAATCTCTGCTACGCGAGTCGCTGCTCATCCTTGGCTTCGGGGAAGGCTAGAGTGTTGGTAGGCTGTCGAAAGGCGTTTGGAGGTTTGAAGAAAGCGTAGCCGGAGCCTGCTCTTGTACCACTCACTGCCCGCTGCACGAACGACCCCCGTGTCATCGAGTGTTTGCTGATCATCATTCATTATGCTCTCGCCGCCTTCGCCGAGCAGAGCAGAGCAAACAACACATTCGAAGTGTTCATGAGCGTCCTTGTGCCTCGTTGCATGAGTTCGGTATCTAGGGGAGGGTAACATGTGCTGGTAAGAAATCACCCCATGTGCTGCAGTCCCGGCGGACGTCTCACACGCCGGAAATCTGGGCTCGATACCTCGTGGCGAGCATGGAACTTCACCCGCTTTCGGAGAGACTGCCCGGAGTAGCTTTCGCTGCCATTTAGTGGAAACGGCCAAACCTTACAAGGGTAGTAGCCAGCTTGCCAGCATATTCCAGAAGCAGTGAGTCTTTGAAGTTAACGCTGAGAATGAGGTTAGCCACAACAGGACAGCGTCTTTGACGTCGATTCCTGGTCCCGGAGCAAGCAATGTCGGCGAAATCCTAACGATGGCGTGAAATGGTGTTGCACGGAGTTGCGCAGCTGGACAGCCCGCTGGACTTTCGATTCCGCTAATTCGTCCTCTCTACATACAGGACTGGAGGAGTGTAGGTTTTCTTCCCCCGGACGAACCAGTACACCATTCCGACAATAATCAGGCCGCCATAGATAACACAATTCCAGTTCACTAGAGCATAGCAGTCAGCATATGAATTCAGAACATGAGAGGTGGAGCTTACTCGTTGCCAAGGTCAGTTGGACGCCCGTCGCCAATGGGAAGAAACAAAAGACCCAAACCGTCAAAAGCCAGGCCAGAGCGCCCAGATTGACGAAGATGCCAAACCTTCCCATGCTCCATCGACGAGCTGGCAGCGGTCCCTGGAAGCGGCGGTAGACGAGCACGGAGATCGAGATGAAGTAGGTGCTCAAGATGGACACCAGAGCGCAGGATCCGATAGCGTTGAAGGCCACAGTCGATCCAATATTGATCAACGCCAAAAGGCAGCTGATGGTGAAGGTGATGAGAACGGAGTTCAGCGGGATGTTCCAGCCTGGTCTGACGTGCGCCACGAAGCTGGAGAAAGGCAGGCCGTTGTCGCGCGCAAAGGCCCACGTCTGGCGGGAGACGGTGGCGACCGTGGAGATACATGCAGAGGTGATGTTGGTGATGATGATCGCCGTCAGTACAGAGGCAGCTGCCCTGTTCTGTGTGGCGTTGTAAAGGACCAGGATGAAAGGGTATCCGGTCGTGTTGTCTGGAGGCAGGATGACGAAAAGGTTGCCCAACGTGAAACAATAGGTGATCGTCATGATCCAGCCTAAGCTTCCGTTGAGGACGGCCGAGGTCATAATGGCTCTCGGGACCGTTACTGAAGCGTCTCTCACTTCTTCAGCCATGTGAACAGCTGAATCTGCACCGAGCAAAGTGTAGACCGGCGTTAGGAGCCCGACCATGAAGGAAAGACCATTGCTCGACCATCCACCAAGATTTGTGATTGTGCCGAACACCTCGCTGGCAGGGAGTCGGGGCGCGAGGGTCCAAAGGGGAACAAGAACAGCGAAAAAGCCGACGATGTGTAGTATCAGGACTGCGCCCTCGACCATAGGTAGCTTGTGCGCTAGGAATGAGTTGAAGATGATGCAGAACGCAACGATGGCCCAGACCAAAAGCGTGCCGTGCCAGCGCTCGAATGTGTACGAGGTGGGATTGTTGAGGACTATCAGACCCTGGATGACGGTGCCAACGATAAAAGCGAGCGAGGCCAACCCAATCTGATCGTTGCAACGAGGAAGAGCGTCAGTCCTCATCACCCAAAGAGCTGGTTAGTGTCGTCGCTTTGTCGAGCGTCTTACCTGCCATCCAAAGACCGATATCCAACCGACCAGCCAGCTGAGGAATCGCTGGCAAGACCGAGGCGCAAACTCGGACACCCAATGGTATTGACCCCCTGCAGTTGGCGATCTGACCAGCCATTAGCGATACTATCTCAGAGGCTTCCCGTGTCACTCACATCGAGGCCATCTCGGCGACGGAAGCAAAGACCATGCCGTAGCCCTGAAGAGAAGAAAGGAAGGGTTAGCAATGTTCTTGAGCTTCGAGTCCAGTTGAAAGAGTCTCCGGACGTGGTTCGAGGCTTGATCGTGTCGCAGAGAAACATCGGCTTGAGGATCAATTTGCTCGACTTGTGTATGGGGATAGAATGGTATCTGACTGCCGCTGGCTCATGATTCTTGTCTCGGAGAAATTTCCCATCCACTGGTGGACGAGCAGATGTCTCGAGCTTTTGGTAGAACTGGCTCTTTATTGCGTTGACTCACCATCCAACAGACCAGGTACCCCCACACAAGGCCAGCGGTGCCTCCATCGAGAAGCCCGAAGAGCGATGAGGCCAGCTCGATCTCCCAGGTGCTCATGAGCGTACAGGCGAAACCAAGGGTTGAGATGAAGCGAAAGTTGCGCTGTGCCAATGTCAGTTGGTGGTCAGAGCGAGCGATGAGCAAACATACGTTCAACACTTGTGTCTTGCCTAGCGTTCGCATATCGCGATGATCTTGCGCCGTGCCTTGGTACTTGTCGCGCAGAGCACCCTCGAATGTGTCCAGCTCATGATCGTTCCCCACCACCATGTCCGACTTGCCAACGTGGCTCATGATGGCCAGCTCTCCAGGTGAAACGGAAGATTCGATGTGGAAAGAAGTTGTGTAGGAACGCAGATCAAAGGAAAAGGTACTCTACCTCGAGGTACCTGCCCTCGCACCTAGGTAGATCGGCCATGTGGGACGACCGTGTTGGCAGAGCTCGGACGAGAGCAGTTGGACATGGATATTAAGCGACAGCTACCGGGACACCCACGCGAAGCGCTAATGACCGCGCAGTTTGATGGTGAATGTGTGCCGTGTGAGATCCGTGGGCGGCGTGGAAAACGACCAGAGACGGTTGGACATTCGACCGGCGTGTGTGATTCGGGGTGAACGGCAAGAGTCTTGAAGCCTCCGGGGGCGGGAACTCACCATCTTGGCGAGGCTTGAAGAATGCGACAGTCACCTCGTCAAAAACAAACTAAGGAATAGCACACTCCTTGTCAGCATCAGATGTGTTACGCTCGCGGAGAAGGAGAGTCCGATGCTCTATGAACCGACGAAGGTGGCTTCTCCTTGTCCTAAGATGGTGCCTCGTGCTAACGAGCTGGTTGCCAGAATCTCAGAGCCGTCGGCCCTTCGGAGTACTTCTTATCAAGCTGCTTCGGCTGCCGCTTGGTTGGATCGCATACCCTCGAGGTACCTCAATGTGGCGTTGGATGTGATCTTAGCGAGCCGTCCGAGCAACCACTCACAATGCAATCCCGTTGTGATCGGAAGCTGATGCCTGCGACATGGCTGCAGCGGGCTGCAGTAGTGAGTCTTGCATTTATCTGGCCGGGCTGTCCCTCCTCTCCGAGCCGTGTCACATTTGGGCTATAGTCTATGGACGATGTCACAGACGACTAGCAACATTGGTTGTTTGTTGCGTACAAGGTGCATCCTTCTCACGGCTAAGATGGTCAACGGTGATATGATCTATCCATTAAGAAGGAACCTCCCAGACGACGCCATCGCCAGCACGAGGGCAGCCGACGGTCAACACCATGCCGGCACCTGAGCCCTCCCTCTTACCTGGCCAGAGTCCGCCCTTCTTTACAGTGACTCCGACGGATCAAGCAGGAGTGATTGTCAATGTGGCCGCCATCTGCCTGATACTCGCCGCCATCTCGATGGGGATTCGAGCGTACGTCCGCTTCGTAATCGTCCAACAACGCATCGCATGGGACGACTCCGCTGTACTTCTGGCCCTCCTGCTCTTCCTCATCCAGACCGCTTTGGTCTTTCAAGAGACCCGCGATGGACTCGGCAAAACGGTCCGTCGGCTCACGCGTAATCAGATTTTGACAATACAAGAGGTACGAATACCATGCATATCACCGTCAGAGAGGGTCGCGTGGTTGACCAGAATCATAGTATCTCTACGCTGACGACTTCTTCTTCCTGCTGTCAGTCTGGACGACGAAAGTCGCGTTTGCTCTGCTATTCTATCGAACCTCGCCTAAGAGCAGCTTCCAACGGGCTACCAAAGGAGTCTGCGGTTTCATTGTCCTCACAGGAGTCGTATCAATACTTCTCATCACTCTCCGATGCGACCTCTCGCAACCATGGATATGGTTCACTTCGAGCGGAACAACCTGCGAAGATCTGACCACGAGATGGCAAGCGATCAGTGCGCTCGACATTGCTACTGAAAGCCTCCTATCCGCATTGTCTCTATACCTGGTCTGGGACCTACAAATGTCTTTTTCGAGGAAGTCGTTGGTCGTCTTCGCCTTCAGCCTGCGCCTGGCTATCATAGCGCCAATAGTCTGCCATCTACACTACCTAACCGTTGCAACCAGATCGGACGATGTCAGCCTCAAGGCAACGTCTTTCGTTCTGTGCAAACAAGTCGAGCTAGCCTATTCAGTCATTGCTGCCAACATCCCAGTCCTGCGACCTTTCATCATCGCAACAGCGACCAACTACGGCGGTTTAGCCGAAGGCCCCAAGGGCCACTCGGGAAGTAACCACGAGCTTCAAACGTTCGGCTCCAAAACCATCAGTCGACGAACGAAGTCCAACAACAACTCCAACAATCGCTCGAGAATCGACGACGACGAGACGATGCTCAACGCCGGGCCCACGCATACAAAGATCTCGTCTTCGGGGAAGCAAGATGCAACGAGCGTGGGAAGCAATGATAGTGAGCGCATGATTATACGGAAGGATGTACAATACTCGGTAGCCTACAATCGAGGCAGGTCGGAGAGTGGGATGCATAGTAGGGAGAGCGAGGAGGACTGCTCTGGAGCTTGGTGATGACAACTGTATACATATGTAGGATAGTCCTGGCGTCCCCATCTTGTTGTGGATACTCGAGCTCGTCTGCATGACGTTATGATCTTTGGCCGAGGATAGAGCCCAAGAGATGTTGCATTGCGAGTTACCCCAAGTCTAGTAAGACGAGCGGCGTGGAGAATTCCTTCGTACATTTGTGAATATTTGCGCGAACGCCAGCCGGCCTGCTGCAGGGGCACGATTTAGGCACATATGCAACGGTATGTTCCGTATGGACCAACCTCTGTCGCTTGCCGAGCTGGTTGAAATGTTGGATCCAAACACATGCACCACGCATTTGCTGACTTGAGTCACGACATCAGCTGCTTCGCATTTGGCTCAGTGGGACTGCAACACATTTTATAAAATGGCAGCCGCTGTAACATCACACCCGCTGACAGCTGAGCAAGTCTTCGATGATGTTGGACCAGCGTACGAGAAGGCTTTCGCCAACCTAGAGCCACAAGCAGCGGCAGTCCAATGGGTAATCGATCAACTGAGAGAAATGAACTCAGCGAAATGTCTCGACATAGGCTGCGGCACCGGTCGACCGACCTGCGAGGAGCTCGCCAATGCCGGGCATGACGTCCTCGGCATCGACATCTCTGGCGCCATGGTTGCAGACGCCTCCAAGAAGATCCCCAATGCGAAGTTCGAGAAACTGGACATGGCTGAATACAACCCTGCCCTGGAGTCCTTCGACGCCATCACCGTCTTCTTCAGCATGATCGCGAGCGTGACCCAGGATCAGATCCGGGAGAACATTCGCAGAATCTACCACTGGCTGAAGCCGGGTGGTGTGTTTGTGTTCGCCACTGTTCCTGTCGCGGGCAACAATCTTGAGATAAAGTGGATGGGGCGGCCGGTTGTGGTTTCGAGTTTGACTGCTGAGGAAGCAGTCGAGTGCATTCGGACGACTGGTTTCAAGGTTGAATATGATGCTGTTAGTGCTTTCACGCCGCACGCTGTTGAGGCGGGGATCTGTGAAAAGGACGACGTGTGGGAGGAGCCGCATGTGTTTGTGTACGCTAGAAAATAGTGGGAAGACGCAGGGAACTGGGCACATCTGGTATGGGATGTGGTGCCAGCTCCATCAGGCTCAATGGCTTAGAAGTCCTCACCTCACTCTTGCTGATGGGGTGTCGCCATCTGAAGAAGAATTTCCATAAACCTCCTTCTCTCTACCTTGAAGGGCCGCTTTGTTGGGGCAGCCTCCCAGCTTTCCAAGAGAGTCTTCCTCGGTTCCTGATGAGGAGACAAGGCCGTAATACACCCACAAGAGCCTCCTGAACGGCTCATGCTCCGTGGCCTTATGAGGAGTTGGAGTATGCGGTCCATGTACCAGCAGCGTCTTTGCTGCACCATCTCATAGGTCCTTTTTAGATAGCTTCTAATGATGACTGTGCAGTGTGCGTCCGTGACCAGCTGTCTACGGATCCAAGGTCCGATTTCACGCGAAGCTTTTGCATCTAGGACAGAAGATATCTTGACCATGATGATCTGTCCATCGATTGCTGGTGAGGAAGGCGAGGATAGGTTCACATGCTCCTGGTTGTTGCCCGGATCGGGTAAAGATGCTAGCGCGGGCTGCACGGACGAGGGAAGTGAACCTTCGTACGCCAATCTCCACCTCACTTCTTCCCCCCCCTGAGCATCTACATCGTCTCATCGTCAACCGGATTCCCGACCCTTCCCCAGCCATGCGAGCTGTGAGAATGTCCAACAGCGACACGTGGAAACGCCTCTCTGCGGATGACAGATTTTCCATTGGGCCGTGTCGCCGTGATGTGCAGCTCTCGGTAGAAACGCCATGGATGGGATCGAGCCCGGGCCCCCGTACCGTGTCCAAAGCTGGGTGCAAGATGCGGCCAACGGGCTCCTACGGTTACTCACGCCTTCCACCCGACTCACTCGATGACATGCCGCCGCCGGTTGCGAGACCTGGCAATGGATGTCTGACAAACTCCCGAATTGACATCAAGACCAGAAATTTTGCAGAGGACTCAGGATCAAATGCTGCCACAACAGCATACTGTACCTTCGGTAAGAAGATCAGGCCATGCATGCATAGAGCTTGAGGTAGTAGCAATGCCCCATGCATACCAATCTGCCGTACGTCGAGGCCGTAGTGCCTGCACTCACCCACGCTCGCAGCTTTAGGTTCCAAAGACTCCAGCTGCTAGGCGTCGGTAAAGCTTTTGTTGCAGCAAGAAAAGTCTCCAGTATTGGACACTGCCGCAGCACCTTCTACGATGCAGTCTGCTTAC
Organism: Saxophila tyrrhenica; assembly: GCF_035928015.1. Taxonomy (NCBI): domain Eukaryota; kingdom Fungi; phylum Ascomycota; class Dothideomycetes; order Mycosphaerellales; family Extremaceae; genus Saxophila; species Saxophila tyrrhenica. The sequence continues at coordinate 286,795 of NW_027041751.1, read as the reverse complement.
ACATCGTCTGCGCTGCTTAGATCTTCAAATCACAAGCGCGGCCGCCAATCGAATGAAAGATCAATTGCCCAACTCGGGCATGATGGTTCATGGCGACTTGGCCATCTCGTTCCACGGCGGGAGGTTGTGCCTTGCTGTACGCCACATATTTTCGCCTTGCAGCATTCTCTCGCTTCCACGTGGATCGCACCGTAATCGCGACGGATTACTTCGCTAATGGCTAGTCGAGACCACCAAGTACAGCATTGTAAGCTCGTCTAGAGTCCACGCGAGGACGTGCTTGTAGTTGACAGGCATTCAAGGCATCTAGTGTATTGTGACAATTCTGCAATGGTTTGCGATGCCGAGCAGATACACAGCAGGATCGATGTTAGATAAGTATATCTTCACTGCCCATTCCGTCAATCCAACGTTGACTTCTCGCACCTCGATATTTCCTATCGTTACGTCTTCACCATCGAAGCCAAAGCCCTCACCATCGAAGCCAAAGCCCAACTCTCCAGAGCTTCGGAGAAGGACTCATACCAATACCTAGGTACTCGCCGTCGACCTCCACCGCGAGCAATGCTCAGCTCATTGGGCCTCTGCGCTGCCTTAGCGTGCGGACTGGCTTTGGCAGGCCCTCAAAAGACCTGCGCCGACTACGACATATCGATCACCGTCACCTCCGAGAATCTCATCCTGGGTGGCCTCCCTGAGTTCGAGGACAATTACGATGTGGCGGACTTCCTCTCGAATCTGGGCAGCCGCACTGCAGCGGTCGACTTCCAGCCCGTCTCTGGGATTGAAAATCAAACGACTTCGTACACTATCTCGGCAACTGTCTGTTCACCCGTCGACCCCAAAGCAAAACACCGACAAACTGTGTTGATGGCTACGCACGGCTTGAACTTCGATCGCAAGTACTGGGACCCGGCCATTCAACCCGATAAGTACAGCTTCGTCGACTTTGCGATTGAGCGTGGCTACTCGATCTTCTTCTATGACCGGCTTGGAGTTGGAAAATCTTCGAAGTTAGTACAAGAGTCCTCGAATGCAGACTGATCACTTATTGACCACCTCCTTCAACACAGAGTCTCTGGCTATGTCAGCCAGCTTCCCAATCAAGTCGCCATCGCCACGAAACTTGCGCAGCTCATCAAGGCCGGGAAGAATTCTCCGGCAATCGGCAAGCCAAAGTCTTTAGTGCTGGTGGGACACAGCTACGGAAGCCTGATTTCTGCTGCAACTGTCACGGCGCAACCAGATATCTGTGAAGGCCTCGTCTTGACTGGTACGTCTTGTCGACTTGGTACGTTGTGATCGGAACTTCGCTTATCTTTTTGCCCAGGCTTCAGCTATAATGGAACGAACATTCCAGTGTTTCTACAAGCAGCGGAGCCTCGCATCGCATCGACCCAGTCGAAAAAATGGAGTAGCCTCGACAGCGGATATCTGACTCCTGTGGACATCTTCGCCAACGTCAATACGTAAGAACCAGTCCGAGAATCGTCGTATCAACACTCCATGCCTAACAGACTCTTATAGATTCTTCAAGAAGCCGGACTACGATCTCGACGTTGTCAAGTATGCGGACAATCACAAGGCACCGTTCGCTGTAGCGGAGTTCCTTAGCGCTGAAGCCCTTGACGTGGTGCCGACACAGTTCCAAGGCAAAGCGATGGTACGTCGAGGGCGCAAGACTGCCAACTTTGTGTAAGGCTGACTGCGGGACCAGGTTATTGCGGGGCAATATGACTACATCTTCTGTACTGGCCAGTAAGTGCTGCTCCTCTTCAACCAAGCGAGAAACAGTGAGTGCGGCCTACCGAGCAAGTTACGCAGCCTTCTCCCACACTCATGTTTACCCGAAAAGACCACATCACACTCGTGGCCAGGCGGTTCTTGGTCTGTGAGAAGATCCATCCAAGCTGTCACACGGCTCGCTCTGGCTTGGTACGCTTGATGGCCGCTTTCAATATTTGTCGCTTAAGCGAGAGACAGACTATAGTGACAGCGGGCCACCAGGTCAGGGCGAGCCGAATGATGGAAGTTCTCACAGACAAACAAAGCCGGCCCACGAGAGTAATGCAGGCTTTATGGACACATTTCGGTCTGTGAGAGGGCTACAAAATAGTTCGGTGGGACGCTTTCACCGTCTCTCGCTGTCACCCTGTACACTGCTTGGAGCTGATAGATGTCGACAGATGCGACGACGTGATCGAACATCCAGCCAGAGAGATATTTTCCAACGCCAGCAAGTTCCGTGCAATCAGCTACCCTGGAGCTGGGCATGGCTTGAACTTCGCTCGCAACGCTAAAGGAGCATTCCGAGAGATATTCGACTTTCTCGACAAGGCTCGAGATAAAAACTGACAACAGCTCTCCTTTGGGCCATTGAACGATGCTCACGGCGCAGGAGAAGCGTTGTTGGGATGCAGGAAGAAGACTGCCCGTGGAGAGAAACTGTGAGCTCGGAGCTTAGAGTCGGAGCTGAGCTTCTCAGTCCACCTACGCAATCCGGCGGTCGGAGGTCAACTGCGCGCCGTCAGGCTACACCAAGAATACATTTGTCACCGAGAGTTCTCAACCAGAGCGTACTCTTTCGTGCGATATACATTGTTCATACACAGATGTATGGTTCTTTGCGGCAACTGTCATCAAGATGCTGGGACTCAACCACCGCCACGACAACAGACAGGCCAGTGGTGCTGCCGCAATGTTGTATATCATGAGAGAGGCCCAATGCTCTCGCAGTTGGATCGCAGGATATATGCCGCCTTGAACAGACGAACAGGCATTGCATATAGCGATATCGTTGACAAGTTTCAGCATAGAGCAGCGTTGCTTCAGCGCCGAGTCGAGAGGCATTGACAGTATTTCGGCGATGGACAAGGATGTCAAGAAGTTGCTCCCGAAGCCGAGAGATGAAGGTCCGCAGATGACGCTACCCTCTTTATTGACTCTTGTGCCGTTGCTGACCAAAGACGCAGAGACAGACACTACTGAAGCTCTCTCCGTTCCTACCAGCCTTGCCAGTCAGCCGTATGATTTCTTGTTTGTGAACGCTTCTAGCACAGAAGCTCCCCAGCGGAGTCTGAATACAGCGATCCGGCGGCATGTGCGTACCGACTCTCGCAAGCCAGGCAGTCCTGAACCGTCCGCTTCGCACGCATCTTCTCCGACTGTCCAACGGTTTCGTTTGGGTGGCGGAGGATTGCGTGAAGTTGTGCCTAGGCGGAAAAAGACGGGTGAGGGAGCGACTGCTCCAGAGACTTTCGCGGCGTCCAGCGTTGATCCTTTCGATACGTTTCCCGTGCCTAACTCCCCGACCGTGGACTTGCTAGTCCGTGAATGTGAGTACGTTAGGTTCACGGATCTGGTTTATGCTGACGTTCAACAGACCATGAGGTAATTATCAAGTCGTCACCCCTCCTGGTAGCCTCGAGGACAGCATGCTTTGCGCTGGCGATGCAAGATCCGGCATTCTTCATAACCAAGCTCTGTCATGCTGCAAGCCGCAGAGCGTTGATGTCAGCAGGATATGCGGTAGAAGTGCTGACACTCAAGAGCGACACACTTCGGATGATACAGCAACGCTTGCAAAGCCAGGATCTGGGTGACTTCACAATTGCAGCGGTGGCTACATTGGTCTCTAACGAAGTGAGTACCCCAGCCATGACTTGTAGAACCAGTATGCTGATGCTGATGCTGATCCAGGTGGTTTATGCCACTGAGCCGTCATCGATCAAGGTCCACATGGATGGCCTTGCAAAGCTTGTAGGGCTGCGAGGCGGCATGACTGAAGCTGAATTTCCATTTCTGATCCGTCGCATGATCGTTTGGTGGGTGGTAACTCTGGACTCTTCTACCGTTCTTGCTGATTGTCGCAGGGCCGACATCCAGGTTGCGTGTGCCTTGTTCACTGTTCCACGATTCTCCTCCTTGACACTTGAAGAGTTGAGTCAGACAGTGCCTGGGACCATCGCAACGGCACATTCGCACCCAGAAGCACAGGATATCATGCCGACTCTGCTAGAGCTCCGGCGGCAGGCTACGATACTCGAATCTGGTTCTCTTTTGACTGATCATGAAGGCTTAGCGTTGCCCGAAGCATTTTACCATCTCCAGCTGAGGCTGCTATCAATCTGGCAGGGTAGCAAACACGAACTCCACAACTTCACGAAAATCTGGTCTGTTGCTGGTCTGATGTTTCTGGAATACTTCCTGCACGGAACGTTGTCCGGTGCTCCCGCAGTACAAAGGCTCTGCCGACAGTTGCGCAGCCTGATCGAAGAAGACCGCTCAGATCCGGACGGCTCGTCCGCTTTTGGCAAGCAAGATATGGCCTTACGCCTCTGGATCATATTCACGGCTAGTCTGGCTTCGATGGGCGAAGACAGCTTTGCATGGTGGTCTCATGAGCTTCTACATCTCTGCGAAAGGGTTCCATTACGGTCTTTATCCGATGCGGAGGCACTTTTGCAGACTGTATGTTGGCCTGAGAGGACGGCGTCAGCGGCAAGTCGAAAGTTGTGGAAGAAGTCGCAGGAGGAACACTCACTGTTGGAGTCGTCCTAGAAGCAGGCCATTCTGTGAGGCTGCCAGGATGTGACATCACGGTCGTGGCAACCAATGTGCAGTGGAAACGGCCCACAGGGCATATATGGCAGTCTTCTCCCAGACCCAAATGCACTCGAAGAGGCCACATCACTCTCGTCGGCGGGCGTTTCTTGCCTATGAGAAGATTTAACACACGGCTCGCTCTGACCTGATGCGCCCAGTCGGCCACTTTCGCTGTATCTGGCTTGCGTAGCTGGTCGGACGATTGCGGCAATCTCAGTATACAGAACCACTCAAGAACAGCAAAGAATGCATCCAACCCTTGGCCGATTCTTGTGCGATGATAAGCTCCTTGATATGCGTATCGCCAGTGGTTACCTACCTTCCTTTTTTGGACAGAATGGCAGCTACTCCGGAACACCTGCATATACTTTCTCTGAATATGCCAATCCTTACTGTTTCGGCTTCCTGCCCTATCGCAAGTCCATGTCTCCCAACTTCAGAGATAGTCGTCGCGGATGGGCATTGGACAAGATGAGGCAGACGTTTATCAATGTCCATGCATGCCTGGGAACTCGGCACTCGCTGCTCTGTGGCGAACATGGTATACTTATATCGACGAGTAGGTCCTACAGTCTTCGAGGTCTTCAGTTCTCGACCGTGTCCCATTACTTTCTCACAACGTTCAACACCATCATCATATTCTCCGTACCATGTCGTCCGACGCAGACGTCGAGAAGCGTAGCATGAAAGAGCAGCCAAAGAGCGAAGCCGACAGTGTTGTCGCTCCCACTCTGGATGAGCAAGGGGGTGAAACCAAAGAGATCAGCGATATCGATGGCGACGATGCGCTCAAACTGGCTGGAGCCCACGCCCATCAGTTCGACGAGGCGTACTTCAAACGCCTGCGATGGAAGATTGTAGGTCCCGGGTCTCTTTGAAGACGACATGCCCACTGACTTTGCATCAGGACTTACATCTCATGCCTCTGATGGTCTTCGTATATTTCACCCAGTTCCTCGACAAGAATATCCTCTCCTACGCCTCCATCATGGGCTTCCCGGTGGATGGAATCAACTATAACAACGTCGCTCAGGCTTTCTATATGGGCTTCTTAGTCTGGATGTTCCCTACCCAATACATCGGGCAGAAGTTCCCAATCGCGAAATACCTCGGCGTCCACATTATCCTCTGGGGTGGTCTGGTCATGGTCCATGCCGCCTGCGACAAGTTTCCCGGGTTCTACGCTCTGCGTTTCTTCCTGGGAATGCTCGAGGCCTGCGTCTCGCCCAGTTTGATCCTCATCGTCAGTATGTGGTACAAGCAGAACGAGCGCGCCTTTCGGATCGGCCTCTTCTACTTCGGCAACCTTTCCACCTCCGTGGTCGGCGGCGGTGTTGCATACGGCGTGACGTTCTACAGTGGTCCCATCGCCCCCTGGAGACTGCTCTACCTCATCCTCGGCGCCCTGGCGGTGTCGTGCGGCATCCTGGTTGTCATCTTCCTCCCGGACTCTCCTGTCACAGCCAAGTTCCTCACCCAGGAGGAGCGTATCGCTGCCCTCGAGCGTGTCCGTCTCGACCAGGCTGGCACCCACAACAAACACATCAAACGTTACCAGATCGTCGAGACGTTCAAGGACATCCGCACATGGCTGATGTTCCTTATTATAATGTGCATCGGTGTGCCAAACGGCGGTCAGTCAGCCTTCAACAACATCATCGTCACGAGCTTTGGCTGGACCGAGCGGGAGTCTCTCCTCTTCAACATGCCGCGCACAGCGATCGGTGGCTTTGCCGTTGTGGCCGTTGGCTGGTTGTCTGACCGCATCAATGACCGCATGACTCTGATCATCATCTTCACCATTCCGACGCTCGTTGGCATGATCATCCAGACCACCATGCAGTACTCTGGACAGAAGGGTGTGCTGTTGTTTTCGCAACTCTTCCAAGATCTATCGGCTCCAGGATTCCCATTGTGCTACGCCTGGAATGCCAGCAACTCGGGAGGTCATACCAAGAAAGGTGCCGTTCTCTCTACCTTTCTCGTACAAACAGTCTCGCTAATGCCGTACAGTCTCCGTTAATGCTTTCGCCCTCTTCACATTCGGCGTGGGCTCTGTCGTGGGCACATACATCTTCCTGCCAGAGGACGCTCCCGGCTACATTCCCGGCAAAGCAGCCATCGTCGTCCTGACGGTCGTTTTGATGCTCACCTGCGTTGTAATGGCCTACGTCAACGTTCGCTGGAACCGCCAGAAGCGCGCCCAGCTCGCCAAGTTGGTCGAAGAGAATGGATGGAGCGAGGAAGACGTGAGTCGGGAGAGGGAGAAGGCGGCGTTTCTCGATCTCACAGACAGGGAGAATGTGTTCTTCACGTACACGAGATAGATGTAGGAGAAATTGAAGGGAGGGAGATGGCAACCTAGCGTGATCGTTGGTGCTACATCTTTCGTACTTACAACTAGACCGCTTGAAGAATTCCGCGGGAGGATGTACCCAATACAACCAATCCATGACCGCTCGCAGCTTAGCGAAGAGACAGCGAAAGGGGCCACCTGGGCAGTATTTTCCGAGACGAGATTGCGGTCAAAAGGGCCACATCATTCTCGTCAGTAGGCGGTCATTGTCTGCGAGAAGGTCCCTTACACAGCTTATCCCGACCTGGTAGGCCGCCTTTACGGTCGATAGCTTGCTGAACGAGTACGATGACACTACATGACAATCCTATCAGTGATATAGACACCATCATGACGTTATGGCCTTGAGATAGAGTGCCCGCATTGCGATGTACTTCTTCAGCGGTCAAGGAAGTGAAAGGTGTCGCGACGAAAGAGCCCGGAGGAGAGAAGACGAGACGAGAAGGGCGGCTAAAGATCATACTAGAACTAAACAAGGCTAGCGTCGTTCGATTGAAACACTCTCGAGACTTCACCTCCTCCTACACTTCATCAACGCCCACTGCATCTGCGACACGTTACTGAACCACCATCGCCGGTCTCCTACTTATCGTTGTACGGGCGGTTCAAGATCTCAGAATACTCCCACAGTATGAATGCTCTTGACACGTTCCTTGGTCCAGCAGCCGTTGGCAAGCGCCACTCCACTGCAACTCTGGTAGCCAACGCGCTTCGACCTTGGGTGAATATCAATAATGGCAATAAAGCAAGGTGGGCGGTTGAACACCCTTGAGTCTGACAAGTTGAAAATTTCTCACCTATCAGGACGCAGAGTTCGGCGCACAACTATTTCGATGCGACAATTTCGTTGAAGTGGTTGCGAGCAGATGAGATCTGGCGCTTGTGGTTGAGAATGCCCTTGTCTCGTCTCAGGGAACTGCGTGACTGCCCCTTCTATCTAGCTTGTTTCTATCTCAAACACCTTTCCACCTTCCAAGAATACTGTTCGGCTGATCTCATATCTGCACGTGAAGACTGGCGGCCTTGTCTTTCCGACTCCTCGATCGCAGGCGAGCCTACAGGACCCAGATTCTTATTCCATTCATACACTCGTTTGTTCGTTCATTATTTTCTTCGCCATGCTGAGAAGGCTAGCAGTGCTGGGCCTCGCGTGCGCAGGAAGCGCGACGGCAGCGCAAAGTTACGGTGCGGCGCCGCCGGCGTACGGCTCAAGCAGCTCCTCGTTGAACGCAGAATCGAGTTCAACTACAGCAACTGGCTATGCTTCGTCTTCTTCCAACCTGCCGGCCGGGTCGGAGAGCGTGGTAGCCAGCTCATCGACTGCCGGGGCGGCATCGTCAGCATCTTCCACCAGCACATGCACGGAAACGTCTGGCGAGGTCAGCCCTGCCAGCTCGGCCTCCGATATTCCTGAGTACAGTGCGTCGAGCTTGACATACACATACGCACCACCTTCTCCGTCCAGCAGCGTGGTAGCGCCACACAGCTCTTCTGTGCCGGCTTACCCCACTACGGTCACCGACATTACGACTCTGTACACAACCACTTGCCCTGTGGAGTCGACGTACACTTCCGGCAGCGTCGTTACCACTCGTACTTCGACGACTGTGTCCATCCTCACCTCAACTTACAAGTCGACCGTCACGATCTCGTCGAGTCCAAGCAGCAGCTCCACCGTTGCGCCTGTCTCAAGCTCGACACCTCGGCCTCACAAAACTGTCGTGACAGATATTACCACGGAGTATACCACTGTCTGCCCGGCGACGTCGGTCTTTACTTCAGAGAGCCAGGTCCACACGAGCTTTTTTACAACGACTTCCATTCTGACCTCCGTCGTTCAATCTACAATTACGATCACGGACACTCCACCTGCCAGTTCTTCCGTAGCGGCAGTAAGCTCTAGCGCTCCACCGCCAACTACCGTGACCGATCTAACAACAATCTACACGACGGTCTGCCCTCTGACTTCAACGCATGTCGGCGGTGGCAAAACGCATACCCGGACATTCAGCACGACTTCTACAGTAACGTCTGTCTATCAATCAACAATCTACGTATCAGCAAGCAGTAGCCAAGCTCTGCCTGTCAGCAGCGCGATTCCGGCGTCTTCATCTTCAGAGACCACGAGGACTTTTACAATCGAGACCACGAGCCAAGTGACCAAAACATTCACCATCACGCCCTCTTCCAGCCCGACTCGCGTTCGCAAACCGTCAAAGCATCCCAAACCGGTCACCCGCACGAAAACCTGGACACATCCAGGACCAGTCACTCGCACGAGGACTCGGACACATTACACCACGACCCTCTGCTCAATCTCCTCGAACTTACCAGTGCCAAGTTCATCCGCCGTACCCGTTTCGACAGCACCGAGCTCATCACTCGCACCTACCTCGAAGGCCCCAAGGACAACCACGCGCTGGACGACGCAATACAGCACGATCCCCTGCTCATCCTGCTCCAGCAGCAACAGGCCGAGTAGCTTTCTTCCGCCCATTGTGACCAGCTCTCCAGGGCCTTATGCCAGCGGGAACAGCAGCTCGGTCGCGGCGCCTACGGGATCGGCGTCCGCTTATCCTTCGGTTCCGCCAAGCACGGGTGGTGCTGCCGGGCGGGAGGTTCCCATGATTGTGCTGCTTCTGGCTGGGTTGGGCTTTCTGGTGTGAGGTGTAGCAGGCTTGCTATCTCGGGTATTTTCTTGTGTGTTGATGAATAATGCTTGTAATGAGACAGTTTCGGAGGGTTTACGCGCCTTGAGGGCTGCGCGGAAGGCAGGATCGCGGCTGATGCTGTTGTAGATAGTTGTATGTAGCGGTACACCGTACTACATCCGCCATTTCACCTGTCAAACCGTCAAAAGTGAAAGCGGCCTACCAGGTTGCAATGAATCGTGCAAGCGACCTTCCCACAAACAGTGACCGCCCGCTAAGGAGAGTGATGTGGCGTTTTCAACCGCAACCTCGTCTCGGAGAACGAGAGACTGACAGATGCGCCCGAATGGCCTCTTCCACTGTCTCTTGTCTGCCTGTCTACCCTCCCCCCTTGTGCGATGCCAGCTACAGCTCTGATATAGTCTAGCTTGTGACCTTGCAGGAGACACCCACTAGCTTCCGTACGCTCACAGCGAATGGCGACTCCTCGTCAACTCGAGCAGCCGCGAGCCTCTCCAACTGTGCGTTAGCTTCTGACGGTGCATATGACATCCGTTAGTGTCCGCGTTTTGGCAGCCAGTTGGAGATGAAAGGGCTTCGAGCAGCTTTGTGACTTTGCAGTTGACTTCCGACAGTGTCCGCGGCTCTATAACCAACGAGATCTGGAGCTCTTGACGTACATAGAGTAGCTTGTGACGTTGCAGGAGACAAGAGCTAGCGTCTACCTTCCTTGAACCTATTGGGCAGTACGGCTAGGAGGAGGATGAGTGCTTCTATGCTGGTCGTTGAAACGACATTGTTGTACAGCGACATTACAAACAGCATCGTGGCGATGATCTACGGCCGATCGATGCAATGGCTACCACCTCATCGTCTGCAAGAAGCTTCCGGTGTCATCCAGCGAGCGAGCGAGACATGTGCTTACGTCCCATTTTCTGGACTGATCGCCTCGCAAGGCTGCTATTGCCTCTCTTTTGCAGTAAACGAGCGCTGTTCGTCGCTGGCCTGGCAGGCCGTTCTAGCCACGACTTATGGTGCAGACTCCCGCCTCTCAGACCGCCTCGCCTGGGCTCAACTTGCTATACCTCCTCCCAAGCGAGCCTTGCGAGCTTCTTGAAGTTCCACCAAGGTCTCAAGCGAAACCTTTGCTTTGCTTGAAATGGCTGATTTGTGGGTCGCTTGCGAGCACCTCAGGAGCGACCCTCCTCTCGATCGCCAGATCAGTGTACGGGCGGAGAATTCGCCTACCAGTTACCGGAATACCTCCTTGTTCTAGGAGAACGTGAGCTGAGTCCAGGAAATTGTGCTCTTTTGCATGCCTACGTTGCTTAGTATGGTTTATGGCAACATCTGCTCTGCTTGGGCCCTAACATCGCCCGTAGTTCTCAAGCATGGCACGCTTCGTGTGTGTTGTCGAGTGTGAAGAGCCTCACGGGTTTTCACATCTTCCGCTTGACCACCTAATCTCGTCATAGTGCACTATGAGTTGGCTCCCATAGGATAGCGAACGTGGCATGGTGTTGGAGGTCTTGCTTATCTTTTCGTCCCTTCTACCGGACGCCCAGACGGCGCACGGTTGCACTCTGTTGTTCCTCCTGATCGTCTCTTCTGCCATCTTCAATCTTCCTGCAACATTCGACCCCATCGCACCCTCCTCGCCTCGCCAGCGTCTGTACGCAGCTTAGAAGACCAGCATACAATAGCGGTAAGAACTAGTATGGCCGCGCTGACGACCTCGGAGCAGGGATGCATTGGCGGCTGCGGGCATTGGCAGACCCGTGGACGTCTCCAGAATTACGTAGGCAGGTACCCGGGCGAACCTTGAAACACTTCACCAACGGCATCCTCACATGGCCTGCTGTGCCTCTCCGTTCCACGACATCCTAGGCCTTCTCTTCCTAGGCGCCACGAGCTGGGCACGATTCGCTGCATGGCAAGCAAAACATCAGTCATCCCTACTACAGATGGCCACGTGAAGACCTAGACAACACCCCGCTATTCTCTGTTTCTTTGCATATAATTCATTCTCTTTCCAGTCCTAGCATCTCTCTATTTCAGCCTCACGATCCTTACCCCCTACTGCGTCACGACGGTCCGCGAACATGGCGCACAAACGCCTGTCCTCGCTGTCGACAAACATGACGCCCGACGACAAGCCCCTCCCCGGCTCTGCACCATCCGACAGGAGCAGACTTAGAAAAGCCGCGCCTGACGGAAGTACTCCCCGATCAGCTTCAGGACAGTACATCGCACCGACAGGAACCCCAACCCTCCCGAGTCTACAAGAGCTCCAGCAAGGCTACAGCGCCGGCGCTCCGAGTCCGCTTATGCCCCCGCCAACGATCGGGGGCGGATCATATTCACGCTCCTCGTCACAAGACCGCAACTCGCGACCTGGAACGCCTGTGTCGAGTCGCCCGTCGACGCCGACGTTAGTCCTTCCCGGTCAGTCCCCACAGACGCCTACCAGCGGGGGAAAAGAGCACAAGAAGGAGAAAAGCTGGTTCGGGATGGGCAAGAGCGATGAAGGCGATACTCGAGGGCCGATTGCGTGGATTGCTGGACATCCGCAGCAGCCGCCGTACGATGCGCAGGGCCTGGTGAACGGACGGGCGATGCAGGATATGTGGGACGATGCGGAAGGAAATTGCTTGGTGTATCTGTTCCCGAGGACTATGGGAAAGGGACCGTCGTTCAAGCTTGATTCGGCGGTGTTTGAGTCGTCGTCTGTTCTCAAAAGGATGGCGTTTGGGGACCGCTACAACAACAACGGCATACAACCCGGAAACGACCAAAGGCGTCAACCACCGCTGGACGTCAGGACGCAGAGTCTCTCCCTGAACGACCCTTCAACACCCCCCGCCTCACCACCCCAACAACGCCGGACTCCTGGAAAGACATACACCATGACCTCCTCCTCCTCCACCGAATCCCGCGGCCACCTTTCCAACATCTCCGACACCCCCTCCGAAGTCCACCTCTACCTCCCCATCAAATTCAAAACCGACGGCACTTTCCCCACGCCCCTCCAAACCCCACCTCCTCGCAGCAAAGACAAAGACCGTCCCACACCTGCGGATCCCGTAATGGAAGACCTCCAGACCCTCATCGACATCCGGAACTGCTTCGCCTTCCTCTGCGGGCAAGCGCTCGTCGCGACGTCGAAGAAACACTCGTTATTCCACATCTTCATGACCATCTCTGGCATCCTCAAAGCCTACGAATTCTCGAATTTAGATGGGAGTACGTTCGGAGAGATTGCGAGTTCGAGCTTCGATGCGTACGTCGAGGAGCTCGGATTAGCGGACGTGCGGACGAGTCGGGAGAAGACGATCGAGGGAATCGTGTTGAGTGAGCGGATGAAGAGCGTTTTCTTGTTCAATGAAGCATTCACGCACGCGGCGGGGAAGCATGGGGAGTTGATCAAGATGCAGAGTCAGAAGTACGATTTGATAAGTTCAGTCATCCAGAATCGACTGACGCGCGCGGCGATGGATCTGGACAAGCGAACGGCGTCGATCCGTTTGTTCCTCACGGACTTTGAGTTCCCGGCTCTGTTCTCTGGAATTATGGCTTCCAAGATGTCCGACGAGCGAAAAGAGGGCGTGCGCTTTGAAGCCTGGAAAGAAGCCTTCCTCGGATTCAGGAAGAACCTTCTCGGCATGCTGAAGGCGAAATACGGCGCCTGGCCGCCCAAAGCCAGCAGCAAGAAGAACGACCTCGAGACCTCCGGCCTCAATCGTTTGGTATTGAGAGATCTGTACAACGACATGAGCTCCCTCTACGACCTCCTCGTCGACCGCAACAACCTCACCACCCGCACCGTCGACGGCGTGAGCCAGGACTCCGGCGCCCGCGAAGGTCCCACTGTCAAAGGCCTCCGCGCGGTTCTAAGTGAATACGACCGCAGCTCCCCTCCGGTGAAACCGCCCGTCCCCTTCGACCTCCCCTTACTACCGAGCATCAAATCCACCCGCCCAGATTTCGGCCAGGACAAGAAGAAAGACGTCAAAGCCATTGGCAAGAAATTGAAAGACGACGAGATCGGCCTCATCCTCCGCAAAACCTGGAACGAAGACGCGAAAGTCACGCCTTTTGTCGACATGTTTCGGGAAATGGAGAAGCGCGCGGCGCATGGGTGTACGATTGCCGAGTTGGTCGATTTGCGGATCGGACAGTGGATCTTCATGTACGTTGTTCTGCAGGCTCTGCCAATGCTGGCGTGTGATGCGCCCGGGTTGAAGTGGACGAAAGGGGTGGAGTATTTCCTCTGCGAGCCGCCGCGGGGTGGTGTGCCGTGGGCGAACCCGAATGCTGCCGGGGTTGGTGCGAGTGCGGGTGGGAGTCGGACGTGGTTTTCTGTCGGCGAGGGCGGAGGTGTCGTTAGCCTGCCGAGTGATGTTGTGGAGCACGGTGTGGAAGGAATATACAGGCGCAGTCACTGCTGGGTGATGGCGGAGCAGTGGACGAAGCAGAACCCCATCATGAACGAGGCGTTGCATGAGCAGGAGGCTATGAACGCCGCTGCGCTGCCCTCACGCACGAGTACGGAGGGCTTGCCTGCGCCTGGTCCGCCGGGGGGGTTGCTCAATCCGGAGAAGAACCGCGTCAGCAGTCGAGATCGAGCTTCGCACCGGCATTCTTCGTTGGGGATCGGGCTGGAAGCTCTGCCGTTGCCTATGGGCGTGACGCCGGACGGGGCGATGCCTTCTGGATATCCGCAATCTGCTGGTGGGTATGGGGGTTCGCCGGTGGGTTCGAGGCCGGTGACGCCGAATAACGAACGGCCGAAGAGCGCGCATGTGGTGGATAGCGCGAAGACTTTTGATGCGATTTTGGCGAGCGCGAATGTGGACCAGGGGAAGAAGAAAAAGAAGTGGTAGAGCCGCTTGTGCTGTGAGGGAGGTGGGGAGGATGAGTGAGGGTTGGGATATGTGGCATTGGGTTGGTTGGAAGTGATACCCTTTGATACCTTGGTATGGGTTGGAGGCTGTGTCGGGGCATTGGCGGTGTCTTCGCCTTCAGATCACGTGCACGAGGGATGTGCCTTCTGAGGCATATAGTGTATAGATAACGATGATGATCATGGACATGCGTGCAAGGGACCGTGCTCAGCCCAAGATGTTGCGGCTCTGAACAGCGCCCTCCTTGCATCAAATCGACCTCTGCTCCTCCAATGTCGTGTAATGTAGCTTTCCATCCCCGCATCAGAAGGCACAGCCTTGTCAACGTATACAAGGTACATATGTAGACTTACCACTGGCGTAAGTTCAGGCTCCATCATTCCATCTCATCTCCAAGAGCTCTTGCCCGCACCTCCACCACCACCACCTCTATCACCCACGATGTCTCACCCCTCCATCTTCCACATCCTCATCCTCCCCGTCATCCAAGCCCTATTGATCTGCCTCGGTCTCGGCCTCGCCATCTTCGTCCTCATCGTCCTCCTCCTCGTCCTCCCCCACGAATACTTCATCTACCAACCCCGTGCCATGGCCGCGCTCAAATCCACAGAGACACAAATTAATCTCCTCAAAGGCCAGCCATCTCCTTATCTCCTCCCTGCCGACCTGCTCAAAAACGCCGCTGCGAAAGTGCTTGACGACCGGGATATATACCGCAAGGCGCTCGTCTACGGCCCAGACCCCGGTTACGAGCCTTTACGCAACAGCATCGCGAAATGGCTTACAGCCTTCTATCAACGCCATTTACCCTCCGACGGAACGGACGCCCGCCGAATCTGCATCACAGGCGGCGCATCTCAGAATCTCGGCTGCATGCTCAACGTCTACACCGATCCCTGGTACACGCGGACAATCTGGATCGTAGCGCCGGCGTACTTCCTCGCTTTCCGTATCTTCGAGGACGCGGGATTTGGCGGGCGGATGAGGGCGGTGCCTGAAGATAGCGAGGGGGTGGATATAGACTTCTTACGCGAGGAGATACAGAAGAGTGAAGAGGAGGCTAGGAAAGAAGGGAGGGATACGCCGATGTACAAGCCGGGGAGGCAGAGGGCGAAGTGCTATAAGCATGTTATATACTGTGTGCCGAGTTTCGCGAACCCAAGTTCAAGAACTATGTCATTGGATCGGAGGAGAGATCTGGTGAAGTTGGCGCGGGAAGTGGATGCGTTGGTCGTGGCGGACGATGTCTATGATTTCTTGCAGTGGCCGGCGGAGGCGGAGGAGGTGGAGAGGATAGAGGGCCGCATATGGGCCGAGGAGATGATTGAGAAGAAGGTCAAGCCTTTCATGGACGGGGTTTTGGGGATGAAGGCGACGGCGCATTTGCCGCGGCTGGTGGATGTGGATCGGGAGTTGGAGGGTGGGACGGAGAGGGAGGGCGCTGATGGGTTCGGGAATGCGTGCTCGAATGGGTCGTTCTCGAAGATTGCTGGGCCGGGGATACGTGTGGGCTGGGTGGAGGGGAGTGAGAGGTTTGCTTATGGTGTGAGCCAGACGTGAGTGGTTCATCCTCATCTGGTGGGAACGGAGCTGACATTGATACGAACAGTGGCACAACGTGCTCCGGAGGCGCGCCCAGCCAGCTAACATCCACCTACGTCCATGAACTGGTCAATGGCGGAAAGCTCCAGGAGTTCATCCAGCATACGCTACGCCCTGCCTACGCGAAGCGGTACAAGCTGTTGATGAAAGCGATCGAAGAGCACCTGCTCCCACTCGGCTTCTCCCTCCCACAGACAGATCGTAAGATCATCGGCGGATATTTCACTTGGCTCTCACTTCCCGAAGGCTTGAAGGCGGATATATTAGCTACTCGTGCTAAAGCAGATGCAAATGTGATTATTGCGCCAGGAAGCATGTTTGAAGTCCCAGGCGACGACGGGCTGAAGTTTGAGACGAGCATACGGCTTTGTTGGGCTTATGAGGATGAGGAGAAACTTGAAGAGGGCGTCAAGAGGATTGGGGAGGTGGCGAGGGTGATGCTCGATGAAGCTGAGAAGGGCGAGTTTGTGGTTGTTGAGAAGGAGCGTGATAATGCGGCGGAGTTCAAGTGACTCCCATGATAAAAATGAGGGATGATGCTGATGGATGATGATGAAACGAACAAAGATGAAATACACACTGTCAGGCTCGAATGAGCATATGACACCCGCACATGTGCCACGGGGCCGTGGAGTGTGCGTGAGCTGCCTTTGCGCTGCTTCGAGAGCGTGGCTACCGGCCAGGTACCGGGAGGTTGTACGATGGATGACGATGCATTATGAAGATCGGCGAGACCGCATCATGCGCAAAGCCAGTCACATACTGACTCTACACCTCCTCTCCCGTTTGTCACCGTCCGTTTGTCTGCAACTTCCTCATCGAGCAGCAGAAGTTGTTCGTGAGGATGGCTGCAAGGTCCCAAACTCAAAGCCGTCGATCGTCAAAAGCTTGGCCATCACTTCGTGACGAACCCTGCCATCTGCCCCGATCGCGTGAACTCTCCGTCTCAAAGTTTCTGCAGCCTTTTGATCAAAGGACCACGTCCCGTCGGCCGTCCAAGATACTTGCGGTCGCATGTATGTAGCAGAACGAACGAATAGCTGTGCCACGACCAAGTCCCGCGACAGAGTCTTGTAGCAGATCCGCAACACTGCGTTTCGGAGATGGCCTTCGTCCAATAAGCGCACGCATCTTCCTCCCGACGGCAGTGGCGTTTGGCGCCGCGTCTGAGCGAGACCCTCTCCCGGCACAGGGCTGGGTGGTGTGTCGAGCGAGCCGACCTCACCTGCGTCCTGCTGCCGCAGCGCTCGTGCCCCTTACGCTATCTAGTCTCTGCCTTTGAAGCGGTCGTGGTTGGAGGGTAAAGTTTCGTTTGTCCTGCTCGGCAACCAGGCGGCGAGGCGGCTTCTTGGACTCTAATCTGGTCGTCTGGCAAATCGGCGTGTCGCCTGCTGGTCCTGCGATGGCGGACAAGGGTGTGCGCGATGGCGCTGCCGTCGGAGTATTTTGCTCGTTGGAGATGGTGAGGTGGTGGCACCTGCTCAGTTGTAGAAGAAAGACTGAGGTCCAGGAGGCTGGTAGATGTGATCAAAAGGACAAAGGAACAAGAGTAGGTGGTGGTGGTACTGTAAGACCACTTATCCCTTGATCATTTCATCGTCTGCCTTGAGAGAAGAGACCGAGGCGAAGGAAGGAGGATATAAAGAAGGAAGTTGGAAGGCAATCGGCAAGGGTTTGGAGTCTCGCCAGCGTGCAGACTCTAGTGGATACCGGCTGCTTGAAACAGGCGAAGAGAAGGTGTGACTGGAAGAGAAGGCATATTAACCGCGAAACCATCCTCGCTTGTACGTCTCTCCCATTGAGCTTCCTTATTAACCTCGTCGTCGCCTTCGTGTTTTACTTCTCGTTCAAGGCTTCGACATTGCCTCCCTTTGCCTCCCTTCGCTTTTTTGCGATTTGCTTTCTTTGTTCTATTGTTCTTTCCCTCTTGGGCGGGTCGCACCTGACAACACAATCCCTATTGTCCACGAGGCAGGCGCGAGACGTCACACCATTCCTTCCTCCATTCACGGCTTAACGCGACTTCACAACAATCGTTCCTGACACATATTGTGGCTGCGACACCTTCTTCTTCTGATTTTGCACAAACTTCGCCTACTCCGGCAACTCATTCTCTCGAACACGATCGAACTCAGTGCAGGCCACTGACAACAACTGCTCTTCAGCTATCACGACCAAAAATCGCACGCTCTCTCAGCAACCATGTTCACCATCAAGAGCTTGACGCTCCTCACCACTGCGCTGTGCGCATTACTCTGCTCGGCAAGGCCGGCGCCCCAAGGCACGACACCACCCACCGGACCCGGCGGCTACTGGCTTGCGAATGTCGACCACTCGAAAGACACGGTATGGGATCCCGACGCGGAAGGCGCACCTGCCGCCAACTACCAGATCTTCCGCAACGTTCTCGAGTATGGCGCGGTTGGAGACGGCAAGACTGACGACACCGCGGCCATCAATAAGGCCATGTCTGACGGAGAACGCTGCGGTGGCGGACCAGACACACCATGTGACTCCACCACCGTCTACCCGGCCATCGTCTACTTCCCGCCCGGCAACTACCTTGTCAGCAAGCCGATTGAGATGTACTACTACACCCAGATGATTGGCGACGCCACCGACCTGCCCACTATCTCTGCCTCATCCGACTTCGACGGCATGGCTGTCATTGATGCCGACCCGTACGCATATCTCTCCAACGGCTCGGCGGTCAACTGGTTCACCAACCAGAACAACTTCTTCCGCCAGGTTCGCAACTTCAAGATCGACATCACGCAATGGGGCGGCGGTCTGAGCGGTGCCGGTATTCACTGGCAGGTGGCTCAGGCGACCTCTCTCCAAAACATTGTCTTCGAGATGAGCGACAACCCGGCCACTGCCCAGGTGGGAATCTTTATGGACAACGGAAGCGGCGGCTTCATGGCCGACCTCGTCTTCAACAACGGTGGCAAGTGTGCGTTCTTTGGCAGCCAGCAGTTCACCACCCGCAACATGACCTTCAACAACTGCCAGACTGCTGTCTACATGAACTGGAACTGGGGCTGGACTCTCCAAGGTCTCACCGTCAACGGTGGTGGTACAGGTCTTGATATGTCCGTCAACCCAACCAACCAGTCCGTGGGCTCTGTCTTGCTTGCAGACACTGTCATGAAGGACGTGGAATATGGCGTTCGCTTTGCCTACCAGAACGACTCCTCAAACTTCTACCCCACCGGTGGTTCGCTCATTCTCGACAACGTCGACATGTCCGGCGTCACTACCGCTTCGGTCGTCGACTACAACAACAACACCGTGCTTGAGCCTATGAAGGTGCAGACGTGGGCTTCTGGTAACGGCTACCATGCGACCCGCCAAGGCACCGACACCACCTTGCAGGGCTCTAAGCAGGAGAATGCCATCATCGCGCCGAGGAAAGCTCCAAGCCTGCTTGACAGCAACGGCAACATCTTCACGCAATCACGCCCGCAATACGAGACTATGCCCGCCAGCTCTTTCCTTTCCGCCAAGCAGAACGGCTGTGCTGGTGATGGCTCTACTGACGATACCGCCGCCATCGTGAACCTCTTGAAGATGTCTGCCAGCCAGAACAAGGTCGCCTACTTCGAGCATGGCGCTTACCTCGTCAAGAACACCGTTCTTGTTCCACCAGGTGCCAAGATGACTGGTGAGATCTGGCCGTTGATCCTCGCGGATGGTCAGTCCTTCAGCAACACCAAGCAGCCGAAGCCAGTCTTCCAGGTCGGTAAAGCTGGCGGCGAGCAAGGCTCTTTCCAGATCAGCGACTTCGTTTTCGAGACACTTGGCCCAGCGAGCGGTGCCATCATGATCGAATGGAACATGCAATCTCCTCAAGGCGAGTCTGGCATGTGGGACACCCACGTCCGCATCGGTGGCTCAGCCGGCACCGACCTCCAAGGCCCTCCAGCATACGGCAACTGCCGCAAGAACCCAGAGTCCACCCAGGTCAACCTCCAGTGCGAAGGCGTCTTCATGATGTTCCACGCCACCCGGCCATCCTCCGGTATCTACCTCGAGAACACCTGGTTCTGGGTCGCCGACCACGACCTCGACCACGAGACACCTCAGCAAATCTCTCTCTACAGCGCTCGCGGCGCGCTCATCCAGTCCGAAGGACCGATCTGGATGTGGGGCACCGCCTCCGAGCACTCCATCTTCTACCAATACCAGATCGACGGCGCCCAAGCCGTCTTCTCCGGCTTCATGCAATCCGAGACGCCCTACATGCAGCCCAACCCGCTCGCCCCGGCGCCCTTCACCGTCAACACCGCCTACGACGACCCGCAATTCGCCATCTGCGGCAGCGGAACCGACGGCAGCCCGATCCCGTGCAAAGACGCCTGGGGCCTGCGCATCGTCAACAGCCGCAACGTGCTCATCTACGGCACTGGGCTGTACAGCTTCTTCAACAACTACGACCAGGACTGCGTCGGCACGCACAACTGCCAGCAGCACATGGTGCATATCCAGAACAGCCAGGTCAGCATGTACACGGTGAATACAGCGAACTCGGTGTCGATGATTGTGGATGACAACATGGGCACGGTGGCGGGAGAGGATAACAGGAACTGGTTTTGCGACACTGTGTCGTATTACTTTACGCCGCAGTAAGGAGGGAGAGTTGATTCGAGCAAAACTACTGCATTTTCCGCACGCAAGGGGTTTGAGACGTGCATGGCGTAATGGATCGAGATGGGTAAAGGGATATGGAGGTATACCCAGGGATCAACATGAGGCATTCAGATGGCGTTGCGCATATGGTTGGCGTCTGGGAGGTTTGAAGCTGCGCTATGGTAGCTAGGTGCCATCGAAATGATATGAGAACTTGTTCATGTCATTGCACTGACCGTCTCCAGTCAAGATGTCGACAGTGAAAGCGGCCCACCGGGTCAGAGCGAGCCGTGTAAGGGACCTTCTCACAGACGATAACAGCCCACTGGCGAGGGGGTTGTGGTCTTTTTGGTCGCTATCTCGTGTCGGAGAAGACTGCCAGCTATGATCCGTTGGCCGCTTTCACTGTCCATCGCTTGCTAGTCTTGCACCGAAGTGTTCGTATAGTGAGCGCGGAGGAAGTGTCGCATTGCCGATGGAGATGATCGTCAGTCGGCCCTCTTGTGCGCCGTCTGCAGTTCGCAAAAGGGCTAGAAGTCTTCATGGTCATGGTGCGCGACAGGTCGCAACGAGGGGGAGGAGTTGGTGGCGTTGCGATAAGCGCAATCGCTTATGTTCTGCCAAGCCCGCTGTATACGCTCCGGCCAACGACATGTCCTCCTTTGCGACCAACGTCGCTTCTCCAGTCATACTTTGCTCCCCTCCATCATTTCTAGCTTAATTGATGGCCATGTCTCGTAGCTCCTCATCGGTGAAGACCTTTGGGCAACGCCGATCTCGCGCAGCAATGCCTCTGAACGAGCGGAAGGGATAACAGCATCGCCGGCCGCTGTAGGTGAGGTGCGAGAGGTATGTATATTCCTCGTCTGCCCTCGCTATCCCGCTGCTACTTTTTCCTAGTCGTATCTCTCGTATCCCTATCGCTCATTCCATCTATCTCCCCTCCTGTCCTATGTTCACACTAGATCCCACAACCATGTCCCGCCAACCCATCTGCCAAATCCTCACCCCCGTCGGCATGCTCGGCTACGGCTTCGACGAGGCCGAGTTCCAAGCCACTCTCTCCCACCTCTCCACTAAGGAGATGCCGACGGCGATTGTCTTGGACTCTGGATCCACGGATTCCGGGCCGACGAAGCTGGCGAGTGGGAGCATGAGTTGTCCGAGGGACGCTTATAAGAGGGACTTGGGGAAGTTGTTGAGGGCTGTTGTTAACTGGAGGGTGCCGCTGATGGTCGGGAGTTGTGGAGGGGCGGGGTTGGATGGGCAGGTTGATGAGTTGGGGCGGGTCGTTGGGGAGTTGTGTGAGGAGAAGTGAGTTCATTCAGCGAAGTTGCTGTGTGGTGGTACTGTGCTAACGGACAGACAGTCACTACAAGCTTAAAGTCTTGAAGATCCACGCCGACATCCCGAAAGACCTTGTCACTGCGAAGCTCAGCGATGGCCGTATCACCGGCTGCGGCGCTGCTGTCCCTCAGCTGACCCAGCAGGATATCGACCAATGCAACATCGTCACCTCGCAAATGGGCGC
The DNA here is from genome assembly GCF_035928015.1 of Saxophila tyrrhenica. Classification (NCBI taxonomy): domain Eukaryota; kingdom Fungi; phylum Ascomycota; class Dothideomycetes; order Mycosphaerellales; family Extremaceae; genus Saxophila; species Saxophila tyrrhenica. Next base: position 264,517 of record NW_027041751.1, on the reverse strand, counting down.
AGAGCCCTTCTACGCCGCCATGAAGCAATGTCCAGACTTCGACGTCCTCCTCGCCGGCCGAACATACGACCCAGAACCCTACTTCGCCTACGCCACCGCCTGCCTCGAACGCTACAACCCGCAGTACAAAGCCGACCCTGTCTTCCGCGAGAGAGCAGAAGGCAGCATCATGCACATGGGCAAACTGATGGAATGCGGTGGCCAATGCGCCAGCCCTAAGAGCTCCGGCATGGTCGCTACAGTTTATTCAGACGCTACGTTCGAGACGGTACCCACTGATCCGGGTGCGAAGTGCACGCCGACTTCTGTTGCTGCGCATACGCTGTATGAGAAGACCAGGCCGGATATCCTGCCGGGACCTGGTGGGTGGTTGGATTTGACGGAGTCGAGGTATCAGCAGCTTGAGGATGGGAGGACGGTGACTGCGTGGGGTGGGAGGTATTTGAAGTCTGTTGAGCAGGGACGGCCGTATCAAGTTAAGCTTGAGGGGGCGAAGAATGTGGCTTATAGGAGTATGTATCTGGGGAGCGTTAGGGATCGTAAGTCAGACATCGCCATCATAGCCAGCGATGGGGTGCTGACAAGACATCGCAGCTGTACTGATCACGGAGATCGACAACCTGCTCAAGCGAGTCAGAGCCTACGCACGCTACCAGCATGAACAGCTCGAAGACAAGGATTTTGATCTAGACTTCCACGTCTACGGGAGAGGCACAAGCGAAATCGTTATCGTTGGAGAAGCGCTGGGGCCAACCCAGGCTCTTGCGTCCAGCATTGCCAATTCAGCACGCATAGCGACGATCCATGGACCCTACGCCGGCCAGAAAGCGAATTCGGGCAACTTCGCCTTTGGCGTGGCCGGTACGACTGAAGTGCCACTGGGCTTGTGCTCCGAGTTCTGCGTCTACCACCTCATGGATCTCGAACCCGGAGAAGAGACCTCGCTTTACAAGATCGGCTACTCCGAGTTCGACTTCGCCCCCAAGACGAACGGCGTCTCGCGTGAACCAGAAACTCCCACCACCAATGGCACCATCAAAGCCCACGCCGACGTCACCAAGAAGACCGCCTCCTGGAAAACCCCCCTCACCCCCAGCACAGTCAACCCGCACACCGCCCGCACCCTCGGCGACGCCGCCAAGATCCTCCGATCCAAGAACTCCGGGCCCTACGAAATCACTTTGGACATCTTGTTCGATCGGCCAGAAATCTACTCCGTCATCAAAGAGTCTAACTTTCTGACCACAGAAGTCGTAGCGAAGCTGTACGATCTACAGCCAGAGCAAGTCCTGTGGTGCGGGTATTTTGACCAGGCGCTGGGGTTCAAGGCGACGCTGCCGCGGATGAGAAAGCGGAGGATGGTGGCGAGTGGGGGGTTCATGGAGGGGGATGTGCATGGGAGTCAGGGGTATGTGGCTTTGATGGGGTTGGAGCTGCCGGAGGGGGTGAGGGAGAGGTTGAGGGCGCTGGCTTGAGGGGTGGGACCGTGAGGCATGTTGCGAAGAGGGGTCAGCAGGTGTCTCGACAAATGGAACAAAAGCTGAGGGGTCTCGGAACACCCCGTGGTCATGAGCCCCCAAAGGCGTTTTTGGAGAACCCTCCCGCCCATCAGTTTGACATACGAAATCTCGTCGAGATTGGGTGGTACACAGACGTCTGCTACACCATCACGTCGCCTTTGTAAACGCTGTCAAGCAAGATGCAGTGAAAGCGGCCCACCGAGTTATTTGGCAGGCTTCCCACAGACCCAGATACACCCGGAAAGCGCACATCATTTTCGTGGGCGGGCTCTGTTGGTCTGTGAGAAGATTCATCATTCGACTCGCCCTGACCTGGTTGGCGGCTTTCACGGTCTCCCGCTTGGGGCTGTCTCCTCCTTCCAATTGCTCTCAAAGCTGCCTTCGATACGCAGCGCCGGTAAGGTGCATTCCATTGGTGCGGACAAGGGCAACCACTGCTACCTCCTCCCGTACGCCACCCCTTCTGTAGTGACTGAGCACATGACATGCTGGCGCTGACGATGCTGACGCACAGCAGGAGTTGCGATACCCTCAACGCTGCTGCGTCGGGGATCATTATCGACTATCCAGGACACAGCCATCTTGCCAACCAGACAGGAATCGATGATGCGACGTGGAACATCGTTCGGTGCCGTCAAAGGACCATGCGGTGCGGAGGGGCCGGGAGGGCCAGTCTCTTGGGTGGCACGAGAGAGGCTGTGAAAGGAGGTTACGTGCAGTTATATGCTGGCAGGTGTCACATTAGCACAAGTGGCAAGGCATGCTACCATGTGTTTGCAATGAGCAAACACTCCAATTGAAAATGTCGTGCAACTCACAGTTTCACGTCCTTGGTGACTCGACAATTCTTTCTTAAGATCCGCCACGCTCACAATGTCTCGAGTGAGAGTTCAAACCATCTTTCAAAGGACATCGAGCGAAATACTCGGGTACCCGTCTTCTCCGCCATGGGTATCATTCAGTATCTACTTGCAGCCCTTCTACTGCTCTGCCATTCCGATCCGGTGTCCGCGATGCCGAAATCACAGCCTTCCCTGGACGTAGAGCATCTGCTCAAAATGTCATCAAATGACGCCACTGTCCTCAACAACAGCAGTCTGGCCCAATCTAAAGAAACGTACAAGTCGTGCGGCGTACGTTTTCCTGTTCACGGTCGATGCATGCCTCCGATGTGCGCCGGCTGACGCTTCATTGCAGGTTTACTTCTGCACCGAGCCAGAGTGGCAAGGTCAATGCGACTATATATACACGCTCAATACACTATGCTGGGCCATAGCGCCGCCGTTGTAAGCTGCAGCAGCATTCGTATAGAGGATGACCAGCTGACTACGTCGCTCAGCACCAATAACATCCGATCTATCGGCGGAGACCACGGCTGTGTTTGCTCGCTGCTGCCGCCGTATCGAGGGAGTGTACGGTTTGGATGATCTCATCGGGATTTCGTACCCAGGGAAGGCGGATTTGCTGGTGGACTCGCAGGTCCCAAATGCGATGAGCTTCACTTCGATCTGGTGTTTTGCTCTGGAAGATGTCAAAAATGAGGCTTGACATCTGGGATCAGCTGAGGGATATCAGTGATCGTGGAAGCGCTTGCTTGCCAAAGGTGTAATGGTAGAGTCATGTAAGTCATGCTTAGAGGCTGTGGGGAGCCATATGCCAATGTCACATGTACTGCAATCTCTCATGCTTTGGTAATACCTTATTTGCCATAGCAGCACAGCACCAGAAGTCGTCTGTAGCGGTTCAGAGACAAGGAGACCAATTTCCGTAGACGATGATTTCAAGACGTTGCCCAGAGGCAGCGTTCAGACATGTTAATGGAGTCTGTATATCCACGCAAAGTTGATGTCGTGTAAAGAAAGTGCTGCGTCTTGCAAAGAAAGTACCTCTCTTAGGGTTCGGCTCAGCGGAACGAGCCGGCGGCACCGAAAATAGAAGGAGGGACGTGGCATCTTGAACATTTGAATGGTAACAACATTTCTTGGTCTGCCCACTGCTGATTTCTTACACTCCTTAGGTGGCTTTCTTGCTCAGGATAATACTCTTGCGGTCGGTATACCGCGCAGAGTACCACTCCCTGCTATTAGCGCACCAGACAACCCACCAAGTCCCACAAAGAAACCATGTCCTCCGAATACAACTACGACCAGAATAGCGAATTCTTCCCGTTCTTCGTCCTGACCATTACCTCCCTTATCACATTACCTCTCACATACACCCTCTTGAACGCACCGTCAGACCAATCAGGCGCGAACAAAGGCCACCAGATCACGGCCGACTACACCCCCGACAATGCGGACATCATCGACACACAACGCGCGAAGCAGAAGCGCAAAGAGTTGAGGCTGAAGCGCATGCTCACGGCCGCTGCAGGATGGCTGGTGATAGGATATATGGTCTACCTCATGGCTGTGACGACCCGCACTTCCGCTGCGCCATGGGATCCTTGGAGTGTGCTGGACCTCTCCATGTCTGCTAGTGAGAAGGAGATCAACAGCCGCTACAGGAAGCTATCCAGGACGATGCATCCGGACAAGAGGCAGCCAAACCCTGCGCTGAACGAGACGCAAGAGTCGGTCAACGACGACTATGGCAACATTGTGAAGGCGTACAAGACGCTTACGGATGAAGATATTCGGAACAACTGGATTCAGTTTGGACACCCAGATGGAAGGCAGAGCACGAGCTTTGGCATTGCGCTGCCTCAGTTGCTCGTTGCGGAAGGAAGTGGAAAATATGTGCTTGTCTTTTACGGAGCGCTTCTGGGTGTGGGCTTGCCATGGCTGGTCGGGAAGTGGTGGTACGGAATGCAGCAGCGTACGAAGGAGAAAGTGTACGTCACAAGCGCGGGCAACATGTTCCGAGAGTTCAACGAGCGCATGGACTCGGGAGATGTGGCCGCAGCTGTGAGTAGTGCGAACGAGTTCAAGGACATCTTCGACGGGGCGCATGCAGACACCGGGCTCGGAAAGTTAGAAGGCAAGCTGAAGGCTGCGGATGATCTTGCGATCGGCATGTCGGCGAAGGACAGGAAGAAGCTGGATGAGATCGAAGACCCTGCTCGTAGGAAGACGCTCGCTCTTGTCTGGGCCTACCTTGCTCGCCTGAAGTTGGACGATCAGACGCTGGAAGTTGGAAAGTACGAAGTCGCACCCACCACTCTGCGGATGACGGAAGCCTTCCTGTCGATTGCGCTGGCTTATGGCTTCACCGCGCCCGTGTTCTCCGCCTTCCACCTCAGCCAGGATCTGGTCCAGGCTATTCCGCCATCATCAGCTCGACTGCCGCTCATGCAATTACCACATTTCACCCCGAACGTGGTAAAGTCTATCGAGCAATCGACTGGCAAGAAGGAACATCTATCGATCCAGTCATTCATGGCACTGCCAGCCGAACAACGACGTACACTAGCCGCTGCTGCAGGTTTAAGCTCCAACAACCTAGGCACTGCGGAACAAGTCGCTCGACAACTGCCTCTGATGAAGGTGGAGAAGGCTTTCTTCAAAGTGCAGGGCGAGAAGTACATCATCCCATCCTCGCTGGTGCAGTTCGTCGTCAAAGCACGCTTCATCCCGCCTGGCAGCACAAACGTGCCACCTCTCAACGAGAAGGACCTCCTCGACATCGATCCCGCAGATGGCGATCTCGCGGCACAGAAGCAGGAGCCAGAACAACACCCCATCCCTCTGGCGTATGCGCCTTATCTGCCACGCGACCGCGCGCCACGATGGCACATCTTCCTTGCCGATAACCGGCAACAGAAGATTGCGGTGCCACCATTTACATTCGGAATGTTCGACAAGAAGGCGTTCGATGATCAAGGCAAGCCGACCTTTGATGTGGTGACTCTGAAGATGCAGTTCCAAGCACCACCGCAGGCGGGAGAGTACCGGTTCCAGATGCACGTCATTTGCGATTCGTATGTTGGCTTTGATCACAAGGAGGAGGCGGTGATGAAGGTAGAGGACGCCAGTAAGGCATTGGAGGTGGACGACGATGACGACATCAGTGAGCCTGAGGAAGGTGAGTGCTGTCCTTACAGGCCCTACTTTGCGATCTAATTGCTGACACTGCCCCAGATACCATCGCCGGCCAGATGGCCGCTATGAAGGGCCAAACAACCGCTGATCCCGACAAGCCGAAGCGCAAGCGGGAGCCGAAGCCGAAAGTCGAGGAGGAGAGCGACTATGAATCTGGCACGGATGAGGACGAGGACAGCGAGAGTGAGACGGACACTGATACTGATAGTGACGATGAGTAACATGGCACTACCGCTGTGTGGTCCATGATGAGGCGTTCGCAAGTGGGCAAAGGTCGGCAGCGTTTGTGCTTGGTATAGTCATTGCTGTACAACTACAGGCTGCGTGGCAGTCCGATTCTGCCTTCTCCGCCACACTATCGCCTGCTATAGAGCCTCCCGTGAGGCGATGGGGCTCCTCCTGTCTCGGAGAGCCATGCTGTCCGTCCATTATGCCTCGCGTCTGCTAGGCCCGCCATTGGCTCCAGGAAGGCAGCCGCTAGGTGGTGTCTCCTGCAATGTCACAAGCTAATCTACATTCGTGAAGAGCTTCAGATCTCGTTGGTTGTAGAATGCGGACGCTAACGCATGTCGTCTGCAAGGTCACTAACTGCTGCAGCGTCAAGCCGCAGGCGACGTAATAGGAGAAGAAGTGGCAGTCTCCCACCATGGTTCTCCGAGACAGCAAGAATCGCATCACCCAGCAAAAGGCTTCATAGCACCCGATGGTGTCACGGAGAAGCCTGACTGCCACTTCCCTTGCTATGTAGCTAAGCGGTGGTGAGAAGCACGCGCATGCTGGCGAATGGCATCTGCGAGGTCACAGAATGAGATAGGAATACCACACAAACGGCTATGAGAACAGCGCTTTGATTGAGGTCTTCTACATCATGCAAGCTGCCATTGATCAGTTTAGCCTTCTTCTTCCTCTTCGTACCAGTGATGAGATTTGGAGGATGGTGTCTGAGCATTCTCAGCGATGGAAGGTTACTGCTCGTGACTGCTGCCTGCAATTCCATGACGAGCAGCCGCTTCCATTGCACCCGCAAAATCGTTGGGAATCCAGACAAGCTCGATCCCTTCCGTCGGATCATCATCGCGCTCTCCACGCTGCCACTCGCCTTGGAAGCGTTGCCTGAGATTCCAGATGTCCTGTGCTGTCGGCGCTACGTTGTCGATTCTCGGATCGTTGTTGAAGTTGATTTGAGCAAGTACACGAGCGTTGCTGTCACCGTGAGTTGTCATGAACTCCCAGCGACCTGGAACATCGGGAACTTGGGACGGTTCAAAATAGCGCTCGTCCGGATAGAAGACCGTACGTGGGCGGTCGAGGTCGCCCATGCCATCCAACGCACCGAATTGTCGTGCCACAAGAATGTCTACAGGAGTTTCAAGACCCAATACCTGAGCGAGCGGCGGATCGTGGACAGAGTCCAGCCATTCAAAGCTGCCAAGGCCGTGGGGCATTTGATTCAGGTCCGGAAAACCTTCAGCGTCTCTTGCTTCCCGCTCCTGTCGCTGACGTTGGATGGCGCTGGGACGGTTGATGTACTGAGAGGGGAGAAAGTTATTAGCAGCGCCCGGCTGTGAGGATGCGCGAAAGGTTGCCGCAGTCTCCTCCAGCCATTTCATGCCGTCTTGGAGAAAAAGGAGGACAGTGCTGTCTGACTGCATGCTTGGGTCGTTGTCTGCGGTGCGGAGAATCTATGTAGATACGTCGGTTTCCGAGACGGCGATGAGCGAGGACAGCTGGAAACCGTCTCGCCAGGCGTCTGAGCTCGACATCATTGCCCACAGGGAGGTCATAGATGTATGTGTGCCCTTCTGGTGGCCGTTGCGGGTGGAGAGGATCTGTCGGGTATCTGAAAGTCTGGTACCAGGGCGGTGGAAGTTCTGGAAATATGACTCCGGCGGCATCAGGCAAACCGAGATGGAAGCTCTCAGCATCACTTTGCATGATCTGATCGTAGGATGTCAGGAACCAGTGGGGTAGACCGCTGTCGTGAGTGTAGTTTGCATACCACTGATGGGAGTATGGAGGTGGACCATCTTCCTCTTCATTACGAGAGTGGCGGAACTAGGTGCCGTTCTCGTAAACTGCCATCAATCGAGGAGGGGTGAGTAAGACGAAGGTGAACTGACGTTCACTGTGGAGACGGTTGATGAACACGTAGCCTTCTGGATAGTTCACCAAGTTCGCTAGGTCACGACGAGCTTCAAAGCGGCGGATGAAAGCTGCTCTCTCTGCAGGGCTGGTTGAGTCTTGGACATTCAGTTCTTTCAGGACCTCACCAAAGTCTCATCAATCCGGGTGAGGACGTTAGGGAGCTCATCTTCGCTTTCGTTGGCAGCGAGCTGTTGTGAGGGCGCCATAGCCTTTGCGAATGCCGATGGGTTGTGTACTGGACGCCATGTCGAATTTTTCTACACGGCCACAGAACCGGAACAGCCGCCTGCGCTTTGAGAGCTGAGAGCTTTGTGTCTTCCAGCACGCCTCTCCAGCTGCTTCTACAGTGTGCCATGTTGGTAAGGCTCGTAGAACAACTGTGACGCTTCAGTGAAAGAGGAGAAGGTCCTGATGCTCAAAAGAAACTTGAAGAACATGGCATGGAAGTAATCGCAAGGCTAGCATCACGCGGTGGAAGGACGATAGAATTCGATGTTTTCGAAGAAGCGTGAAAGAACGAAGATGGCCCAGGTGGCCTACCTACTTGTGGCCGTTTCGGCAGCGTTGACAGACGCGGTGCAGAGCTGAAGATGAACGAACGTGTGAGCCTACCCTTCCAAGCATCAGCAGTCGTCTGCTGCCAGATGGCAAGCAGCAAGCGTACCTTGAAGATGCTCTGCTGCGCGACATCAGCTTCACAATATCCATAACTCCGGCCAGTGCCAACTGTACACATCGGTGTTCCTAAACCAGTAGCTGCAATGTCGCGCCCAAACTTGCAGATCAGTTTCGGCGTTGAGCCGCCCACAGCGGTATCTTACACTCAAGTACTCAACCCCAATCCCCTCCTCCTCGCCCCCTGCACAGCCTCAAGACACCTCCCCACCGCCTCCAAATCCGACAAAAGCGTCACATGCCCCCTCTCACTACTCACAACCCCACCCCTCGCCACCTTATACCCCGGCGGCACCATCGCCGCCCGCGCAAGCACGACCCCATCCCCACTCGCAAAAGCCAGCTCATCATACGCATCCGCATGCTTAATCCCCTCTCTGCCATCGACTTTCGCGCCGTAGACGGTAGGCGTGGATTTGCCGTAGATGACCGCGTTGGGAGGGTATTTGTTCCCTTCGGCGTGGGCGGGGATGAAGTCGAGTTCTTGTTTGAATTTTTTGACGGAGGCAAGGGTGCGGGTGAGGTAGGCCATGGCTTTTTCGTGGGGCAGGGTGACAGCCGTGCGCGGGGAGGCGACGGCGTCGGAGTTGTTGCGGTCGATGTTGCCGTGGGCGACATTTCCTTTGCTATCGGCGGTGTCTGGGGCCATGAGTTCGAGGCCGGCGGTGCCGGGGGTGGTGGTGGAGGGGTCGGCTTGGTCCTTGGAGCGGAGGCTGGGTTTTCGAGCTCGGCCGGGTATGCTTGGGAGAGCGGAGGCCATAGAGCTGACGTAGCCTGTGATGCCGCCGGGCTTGGGAGGCGCTACTAAGGGTGGTAGTGGACGAGCCACGCATGGCGAGAGTCGATAGTCAACCCATGTCTGCGGATCGAAGAAATCGACATGGTACCGCTCCTTGGTGTTTTTGTCGAAGAAGCAGTTGCCATCCAAGGGTAGAAGTGCGAAGCTCGTCCTGATGGAAAAGTTGACCTGCGCAGTCAATACGCGATCGCTCAGAAGCACTTCATCTCCGTTTCGCATTGGCCCAAGGATGTTGACGCAAGTGTTCGGCACCCCAGCGTAAATCACACCTTTGAACAGCTCCGGCCGCTGATTGACGGCATGGCGTGTGATGAGGCCACCAAGCGAGTGAGCAATCACCGTAGCGCCTCGTCTGTCCCTAGGAGTGAGGCGCTTGTTGCAAGGTAGACCTTCCAGAAACTTGATGAGCTCGCTGGACAGATACGCAGGATCCAGTCGCCAGTCGTAGCCATAGTCGTGCACTCTTAGCTTGCCGGTGCGAGCATTCTGGCAGTTGCGCAGCCTTTTGAACAATCTCCTAGCAATGTCCACAGGCCCAATATGCGTTAACATGCCACCAGCAATGACGCTCTCCGAAGCCCTGGCATCGTCGCCTTCTTCAAAACCGACCTCAAGGTTGACTTTGCGAAGATTCAAGCCCACTTTGACAGGAACCCAGACCTGTCGATTTGGAGGCTCAGCAGATCGGAGGATCGAGCCTCTGTAGCCCCCAAGTACCACCACATCGCCTTCAAGCTGCTCCAAAGCGTTTGTGAAGTGTGGATGGCTTGCTGCTCTTCCGGCTGTAACGTCGGACGCTGCTGCCTTTGCAGAAGTGTAAGGCTGTCTCGTCATGGGATCGACGGGCTGTCTCTGGTTCGAGGCTTGACTCAGATCCCGCGATGAGCCCTGGGAGGTATTGTTCGATGGCAACGCGAGGCTGTTCCTCTTGTTCAGCGATCCAGCACGATCCCGCATGAAGTCCGGAGTAAAGTTGGACAGGTTGGGCAGCTTTATGCTAGAATCCTGCCAGCTGTCTTTGATAGCTTTGATTCTGCTGTTGACCTGGGCCGAGACGTCCTCGAAGCGGCTGTCGTCGCCGAGAGATTCCACGACGGACAAAGTGCGTAGAGTGGACAGAGAATGATCAGAGGTACTCCTTCTCAGCAGCCTCGCCGGCGTTCGATCATCGTAATTCCTCGGCTGTGGCGATTTTGCACGAGGCGTCGCCGTTGGGGTGCTCTCTGAGCCTCTCGGCGTCGGCGTACCAGAAGGAGGAACACGTCTATCACTGTACGACCGCTGGCGAATAGCTGGAGACGTATCGGATCGGTGGGGTGAGGGAGATCCGCTTGGCCTTGGTCTCGTCTGCGAGTCATTCGACCCCCCGTCATGTGTGGCGGCGAAAGGCGATGGGAGGGAGAAGCCTTTAGGCATAGAGGGAAGACTCGACATGAGAGACTTCTGCCATCCTTCGGGAGCATCGGGCCCGCTCGAAGCTCGTCTTCGGTTGAAGATGCCGTCAAAGAGCCCTGCTCTTCCTTTGCCACCAGTTTGCCAGCGGGCCTTTGAGTCTACGCGCCATGGAGATGGGAGTTGAACTGGTGTCCTTCGGGGTGACCGTTCTGGGAGTTCTATCCGGCTTGGAACCTCCTCCTCTGCTCTCGCGGGGGGTTGTTGCTGCTCAACTGGCTCGCTTGGCTCCTTCGACTCTTCGATATCCTCATCCTCCTCCGGTTCCTCAAATAGCGTGCCTTGAGCCCCATCCGTGGAGAAGAAGTCTCCTGCTCTTTCAATCACAGCCGCCTTCTCCACAGCAGGGGTCTGCGGCGAAGTGAGGCGAGTCTGTTCGCGGCTAATGCTGACCCCAATGGCAGTCCGAGCATCTTCTATTGGTATGTCCGGCGCGTCGGCGGGTGGTGTCTCATCGTCGGAAGATACACCCCTCTCTTGGGCGGCTACGATGCTGTTGTAGTTGATGCTCGCCAAGGCGGGCGTGAGGTCGAGTTTGAGGCCTCTCTCCTGTCCACCGTCCTGTCTTTGACCCTTGCTATCGTCTTGTGCCTCTCCCATATTGACAGTGTGTCATGCTATGCCGGTCCAACAATTCAGTCCAACAGAACCTGGCTGGCGTATGCTGTTCGACCTCACGGAGGCGATTGACAGTATTCAAGCAGCTTCCACCGTCGCCACTGATCCATATCGCGGCGTGGCTGTGGTTTAGGTCCGCTCCGAGGGTAGATGGGACAAGAGACCCACGCCATGTTCGTTCAGTTATTCACTTGCACTTGATGCCGTCACGGTCCGGCAAGTGTGGGCATTCACAGCCACGCTCCTTCTAGACAAATGGGGCGGCTCTCGGATCTAAGGCCGTCCGAGTCAGCGACGATTTTCCTTGTGCAAGACTTCACCACAAGCAGTTGCCAATACCGCTTAAGGAGAAGCGACATTTTTAGAAGAACGGCAGGCTTGTTGTTGTTAAAGGCAAACGATCGCCTCGACCGCTAGCAATGGCGGACGATGCAGCAACAACAGAGGTAGACCCGCTGAGTGACCCGCGAGAGCAACGAGTACTCCTTGCCGCCCTCAACTCCTTCAGGTAAGCATTCAAGAAACACGTTCGTAAATTTCTCTTCTTCGTTCATATTGCCTTCTTAAACGATATCCAAATTCCATCTCATTTTGCATCCGCCACATGAACGACCACGATCCTGTTCTCACACTCAGGGGCCCAACAGACAATACCGACAAGCCGCCCACTACAACATAACCCACCTCCGCCGGCAATCCTTCTACAGCCTGCCAGCACAACACCTAGACCTCCTGTGCGAAGAGCCCTTCGACATCCCCAGCTTCCTCCGCCAAGTGGACGCCGCAATCGACTCCAACGCCGACCTCGCCGAAGCAATCTACAACAATGCCCTCCAAATGTTCGACATCGACCCTACTGACCCCTCAAACTCCACATCTACCACGCCCGGGGATATGGACAAAGCGCAGTCCACCTTGAAGCAACTGTATCGTGACTGGTCCTCGGAAGGTCAAGCAGAGCGTACGGCCTCCTACACCCCGGTCCTCGAAGCGTTAGAAACGTACCTCCCCGCCACCCCTCCACAACGACATCAATACCAGATCCTCGTCCCCGGCGCCGGACTTGGACGTCTCTTATTCGATATCGTAGGGGCAGGCTACACGGCCTCTGGAAACGAGATCTCGTACCACCAAACCATGGCGTCGGCGTACATCCTCAACGCTTGCCAGCGAGCCGGGCAGCATGGACTATTTCCGTGGGTGCAGGGGTTTAGTAATCATTTCTCCCGTGAGGACCAGCTGCAGAAAGTAAAGGTGCCGGATGTTCTGCCTGCGGAAGCGTTACATGCGGCGGGGGAGTCGGAGGTGCATTGGAGTCAGCGGATGAGTATGGCGAGTGGGGATTTCTGCGTGGTGTATAGGGAGGCGGATTATGAGGATGTGTATGATGCTGTGACGACTTGCTTCTTCGTAAGTGGTTCAACCTTCTGCCAGCTGAAAACGAATTGGTGCTGAAGCGTGCGTGCAAGATCGATACAGCGCCTAACCTAATTCACTACATCGAAACCGTTAAGCACTGCTTGAAGCCTGGTGGGCTCTGGATCAACCACGGACCGCTGCAGTGGCATTTCGAGTCCACTCAGACGCCCGCGGAGGCGGCCAAAGACGAGGACGGCGCATCTCTCGCCGAAGAGAAGGGGCTTGGGTCAACGAAAGCCAACGAAGGTATCGGCGAACCAGGCTCCTTCGAGCTCACAGACGTCGAGGTCCGGCAGCTACTGGTGCGGTTGGGGTTTGAGGTGGTGATGCGGGGTGTGGCGCCTGGTGGACGGACTGGTGAGTTGATCCTTAACCTTACGTAGATGCTGGCAGACGAGAGCAGGGGTAGAAGGCGGTTGACGATGACAGGGAACGAGTGTTTGCTGACTATCGACTTGTAATTCAGGGTATATCCAGAACCCGCAAAGCATGCTGCAGACCGCTTACCGACCGTCGTTCTGGGTGGCGAAGAAGCTGTGACATCCTTCTCGTAGAGCCGTCAGGCAGCTGATCCGGACGAGCGGCAGTACAGCAGCACGAAGCGTAGTGCGCTCGCGGAGAAGATGAAGAGGATTATCTGGTCTTCGCAGCAGATCAGAGTTGACGTATCCCTCTCCCCTACAGCATCTGGGACTACGTAGCTTCTCATCAGCATCAGAGACATATTTCCGCCTTCGAGAACCTACCGCTCGCCCGTCGACAGCCACTGGCGTTGATCTACTCTTGCCGCGGTACGAGTATTGATATGTTCGACAGCTTGGGTTATACATACGACCATGTACATACATCGTTATCCACATATTCCCTTCCCTCCACCAACTCTACATCTACCTCGCGTTGTCGCCCAAATGTGATTCAATGCCATATCATGTGCATCAGTAGGATCATGCTCACGCCTGCGCAGCAAATCCGAGCCTAGGGCTGCCTTGGCTCACATCAAAGATGGCGTAGACAGCCTTCAAGAAAACATCACCAAAGATGCTGAAACCGATGCCAGTGTCCGGCTGAATCCCACCAAAGCAAGTCGAGCTACCCGTCGTCAACGGCGCGTACGCAATGTACGACCCCGGAACCGTGAACGTCTTCCCTCCAATCGCCACACTGAAATCCGGTGCGCCGCCGTTGCAGGGGAGGGTGTAGCCACCCTGCTGGTTATCATATCGTCCACCAGCTTGCTCGTAGTAGGCCTTAGTGACAGCGGCAGGGAGGTAGAGCAGCGAGGTGCCGGTGTCCGCGATAGCAGTTCCAACAGATCCGGAGGTGGCGTTGTCGCCGCCGACAGAGTAGCCGCCGGCGGTGAATTGCCAGAATCCTTGAGAGTCGTCGACGGGGACGTAGGTCACAGTGCCCTGGTACCTAGAGAAGGGTCAGCGTGCGTCTCGACGGTGAAAACGAAGATGGAGAGGGTCTCGGAGCGCCGCGCAGTTCTTGAGCGCTGTACGTGTCTCGGAGAGCCCTGTCGTCAGTTTGACATACTTGGAGCTGTCGATGTAGCCGAAAGTGTAGGAACCGGCGTCGCCTTGGCGGAGGTCGCAGGTGAAGAGGGCCTTAGCCAGAGTAGGGCGGACAGTATCGAAGAAGGTGGTTTGCTGCCTTGGTTGGACGGTGTTGATGCTGCTGAAGGCCAAGCCGAGGAGGCCGTCAGAATCGATGTTCTGGGAGAAGGAAGCAGACACCGATGTGGCGGCTTCAACGGCCTGGCGGGTGGCGGTCACTCCGCCTACGACCACTTTGTCGGTGTAGCTAGATTGCAGCGGTCAGCGTTTGCTCTGTCTGAGAAGAACAGGTTTGGCTGCGTACACATTTCCTCCGGCGCCGGATTGGTCGCCGTAGGTGATGCTCCAGGAGTAGCCGTCGAGCTCGGTGCCGGTGGCGGAGTCGTAGCGTTCATGGCCTTGAGACTGGGAGGCGGGTGTTTCGTTGGAGAAGGCCCAGCTATACAAACGTTAACTCCAGAACTCATCTGTTGATCCGGGGGAGATATGAACTCACAGATCAGCAGACCCAGTATCAAAATCCAACATCAACTCGCTGTTCCCAATAGTCACCGGGCTGAGGTACGCCTGGTCGTACTGCTGCGGGTCGGCAGCCACCTCGCCACTCTGCGCCGCAGCAGCAGCCATAACAACCTCAGACGGGGCCTTTGCGCCGACACGCGCATATTTGTGGAAGGTCTTCATCATCTGGGACGGGCCATTGCGGAAGACTCTGCCGTGGGCGACCTGCTTGACCTCAAAAGTGCTGCGGCCGACGAGGTTCGCGGGTGCTGCAAGAGCAAGAGAAGCGGACGCCACCAGGGCGGCCGAAACGGTGAACGAGTGCATCTTGGAAAGAAGGAATGACGGTGTGTAGTGAGTGTGATTGAAACGAGAGACTGTGCTCGAGCAAGCGAACCCGGACTGGAATGAAGGTAGAAGAGAGAGTGAGTGTGAGGGAATGTAGATGAACAAGATACCTCGATACCACAGCGCCTGGCGGTGTTTTAAGTATGCTCGCTCGCGTTTGCTCGTGCTTGCAGGTGTCGCATGCCGAGATTGATCGGCGGACGGACAATCAAAGACAACCTGCCAGTCGGGGAGATCAGATGGCCGCCTGCATACCGGCAGAGTTACGCCAGCTAGTCTGCTTAATGCATGGGCAGGCTGGTCTAGGACGAGACCGAGGACGATGTCGCCTTCCAGTTGGGGACATGGTCCGACGGGCTGAGGACAAGGAGGTCGTTCGACTTGGCCCTGTCAAGATTCAAGGTAGCGCTTTGCTTGTGTTGCCGTAGTCTGATCCCCACACTGCGAGGACGCCACAGGGACGACGGAGAGGGGTGGCATTGGTCCGGAGAATTAGTAGTGAATATTGTGAACGTTTCGAAATGGTGTTTCACTCAGTGTTGTTCATTTAGAGTGGGCGAATGGAAAGACGTGAAGTTGTGTCAGGGGGCGGTTATGCGGGCGAGCCGTAGCTCGGAGATGGCCACCTCAAGCGAGCCAAGCGGGTTGCGGGAGGCAAGATCAACGCTTGAAAACGCCCGAAGCTTAAACCTCCAACAACTTCCTTCAACGTCTTCTCACACTTGATTCGCTCCTCAAAATCGATAGTATGCAGAAGCACAGTCTGTCTGAACAATGCTCGTCCACCCGACTTGCCTGAGCTTGTTTGCATCAAGTGGGATGGCCAACCCTTTGTGTCCTCGGCACTCCCGAGCTCCACCACGACACTGACACTGGTATGCCGATCGCTGGAAGGTAGTACCGATGATATCTTGTGGCCAGAACGGCGTGGTGTGGCGTGGTTGGTTGGCAGCAGAGCCGCATATGGTCATGCATCAAGGACCGCTGCATGAACTCCCTCCACTGCCCGGCTGGTGATAAGGATCATGTGGAGTCGCAGCATCTCGTTGGCCAGCCTACTACTTCTACCTTCTTTAGCCGGCAGAAGCATATATCATATCGACTATGGATGGTCATACGCTCCACGGGGCTTCGGCATGAACGACATTCAAAGGCAGCCAGCGAGTAGTGCGTGGTGCAAGATGAAAGAAGACAGCGGACAGCCAATGAGATGGCAGGTCTTCGAACTTCATGCAACGATCACGAGCTCGCATTCGGCCTGCTATCTGAAAAGCGGAAGGCCTGAAACCTCGCTGCAACCACCGTCTACGCTCTTTCCACAACACCAAGCTCTGAAAGGCTCTCGACGGCATCCTTCGACCACCTTGCTCAGCTTTCCATGATCGAAGCATTGAGGACTACGCAGAAAGCCAAATGTCAGCTGAGCTGCTGTGCTGGGAGCATACCCGACCAAGCGCGGCATGGCACATGGTCAATAGTTTTGTGATTAATTTGTGGCGATCGAGCGGGCATCTGGAAATTCTGGTGAAGCGTCTGGATCAGGCATTACCGCTAGTCCAGCGATGCAACACTGCTGCTGTCTCGGCGTCCGTGTGCGGCTTCATCCAAGAGATGGGTTTGTGTTTGAGTGTGTACTTACTGTCGACACAGATGGTCACATCCGTCATCTGCATAACATCTTGACTACGCCGCAACGGTAGCATCTCCTGCCCGAACGAAGCCTGGTGATCGCGCTGCTGACTACAGTCTATGCTCGACATAGCTGTCTGTGGAGAAGGACTACCCGCTTGCTCCTCAAAAAAAAAATCCCGAAAAGAACCCCAGCACAGGCTCATACTCCCGAGCGCATCATCTGGAACTCTACCTGGGACTTCAATAATGACTAAGGTGCGAAGCAAGACTCTTGTTCTGACTGATCAGATGACTGTAAGATGCCGCGATTTTCTGTACATTACCATTTGATATCTCAGCGCCTCCTCCTACCTTCCTCCCCGGTCCTTCAGGTTCGCTGCCTCATTTACAAGAAGTTGTCACACAGTGCCAAGCTGCCAACAGCGAAAGCGGCCCACTAGATCAGAGCGAGCCGCATGGGAGACCTTCTCAGAGACTATGACAGCCCACTGACGAGAGCCATGTGGCCCTTTTGGCCGCAATCTTGTGTCGGAGAAGACTGCAAGCTAAGCCCGGTTGGCTCCTTCCACCGTCTCTTGCTTGAGTGGTTCCTACTCCAAGCTGTACGGAACATGCATTCGTTGTTGCATCGCTTCCAGGCAGTCGACCTCCAGGTTGACCAGAACCCTTGTTCTGGAGTGTTTCCAACACCAAGACATGGCAAACATGCCTCAGACTGCAGGCAACTGTCTTCCGATGGTGATATAATAAGAGTCAGCATGGCGTTCAAGAGAAGACGCCACAGGATTGGAAAGGAATATGTCTTCTTCCCAGCAGCCAGCTCCCGTCGGAAGTGCAAATGTAACTGATATTGATGCTATGGTACACGAGACCTACGGTCACGTCGGCGAAGGCCTGAGCGGTACACAGACTTCCATACGTTGCCATTGTTTCCCAGCGCTAACCTCACGGTAAACTCAAGTCAACGATCAAACGTCACCAGCAGATCTACGAGCAACAAAGCAACGCTTTCACCGTCGTCGTGATCTGGAAGCGTTTGCGAGCTTCCCGGAAGGCTATATCTTCATCAATCAACAGTACAAGACGGAATGCCGTGAGCCAAAAGGCAAGCAGCGGGCTGTCATCCTGCTGTCACCTCCCGATCAGGTTGCTGTGCAAGGTACGGGCAAGAAGTGGACTCGCCGAGCTCGCCATGAAGAGGCAGATGGGCCTGCTCCTTACACCCGGGAGTGGTACAGCTTCTACCTTGCACAGAATCTTCTTCCTGGTTTCTGAGCCCAGAGCACTGTGCCATCTCTGATGACAAGGAGGCCTCACATCTTGGTGTGTCGAACGATTACACTGCTGTCCCGGACCTGCCACCGTCGTGGTACCTCAACTTCAGATATTCCTCTCCTCCACTCTACCCTCAGCCAGTGGCGGGAAGCACATTTGCAATCGACATCTCGAAAGCTGACACTGCTGACAAGGTACTCCACCTGGCCAGGCGATTTCCAGCAGTTCTGGCGCACCAACGCATGGGTTTGGCTCTCGTCGATGTCGACTCCAGAGGTTTTGTTATGCTCCGCTCGATACATCAACAAGGCGTGGTGCATGCAGGAGAAGCCGAATTGGAGGAGGCGACGGCCGGTTTGAAGTGGCTGTCTGAACCTCTCGCAACACCGCGAGCATCCTACGTCCCTGCGCTCGGTGCGATCGATACCACTGGAATGCCAGAGTCACGGTATCGCGGTTTCGAGGAGCACAAGGCTTCCATACACGGCGGACTTTCGAAGCTCGACCAACATCCACACGGCTGTGGAAAGTTCATATATATCTTGATGAGCAGCACGATGGAGCCATTGCCGCTGCGTTGGGTTTCCACGCTCCCGCATTCATCCTCCATGCCACTCACATTGGAGCATTTGAGGGCATGGGCGCGAGGGACCGACCGCGTGCTGTGTACGAGCCTTCTCGCCATTTCTTTCAGCCGCTGTCCCAGCCTACTTGGGGTGGCAAAGCACTTCCAGGACATTGGGAGTTCCTCACCACAGCAGGTGAGAACAGTGTCCGAGCACAGGCTGAGCGCGAGTTTGGCGAGAGTGAGTGGCTCTCAGAATCCAGGCCATCTGCTGAAGATAAGTGAACGCTGAGGCAGTCCTGTCGGCGCCGCATGGTCAACGGGACCTTCATCAAGGAAGATCCTACGATGGAGCTTCCACTTGTATGGGTACTTCCCTATGACGATGCGGAATCGCCGGCAGCTGTTCTCGGTACTGGCAGCAATGATGGCGATACTCTCAGCGGTATCGTGGATGACAGCATCGAAGCTCCATTCTTGAGAAGTCAGGCTGATCGACAAGTTTTTGGGACGGGGAAAACCCTTGCTGACATTCTCAGAGACCTGGATGCTGGCACTTACACCCCTCTCAACGACGGCGTGGATCCGCACTCCGGCCTGCCTCAAGATCCCACGAACGGCGGCGCCAATGAACAAACAAGCACCCATCCGAAGCGACACTACGCCACGATAATATTGGGCAGACGCAACAAGAGGCTGCCGTACACTGTCGATCGGTCAGAAGCTCGAAAAGGTGTGCCTGAAGTCCACAAGTTCTGGGTCCCCAACAAGCACGGATCCTGGACACGTCGCAGGGACGAAGATGGCAAACAGTTCGACTGGGATTGTGAGAAGTCCATCAGGAATTTAAACAGCTGGCGTTTGAGGCAGTTCAGAGAGGCTGGCTTCTACATCAAACCAACTCCCGGCTCGTATTCGAATGCACAGATGAAATGGTTGGTCGACATCGTCACGGCACAAAGCGG
The DNA here is from genome assembly GCF_035928015.1 of Saxophila tyrrhenica. NCBI lineage: Eukaryota > Fungi > Ascomycota > Dothideomycetes > Mycosphaerellales > Extremaceae > Saxophila > Saxophila tyrrhenica. The sequence continues at coordinate 245,007 of NW_027041751.1, read as the reverse complement.
TGCACCCCCAGCGGAGGGCTACGGCGAGATGACCAGGCGTTTCAATGCGACTTTTCCTGGGAAACTGGATCGCACAGAAGCGAACCTCAGTTTTCAGTACTGGATTCTGCAGAACGAATTCCGGGACAATGGGATGCAATTTTCAGAATCGCGGCGCTGCACTGGTGGAAGGAGGAGTGGGAGCGTGAGAGGCCTTGACGGAGGGTCAGGTGAGGCTCACGAAGGGACAGATCGGCTGGATGAGGGAGGGCATCGGAGTGATGGAGCAGAGGGAGTGGACAATGGCTTGGAAGGTGAAGAGGTGACTGATGATAAGTTGGCTAACGAGGACCTCACCGGTGAAGCGTAAGTTGTCTACCTTATGGCCCACGGCTTGAACGCAATGCAGTGAGAATGAGGGTCATATACCTGGGTCTTGGGCTTTGAGCAGCCCAGTGAATTGTTCAATGAACCCACTCTCAAGCATGGTGACTGCATGCTTGTGCCGCCCTCACGCGCCTCAATGACCTGTCCCTATCTCGGAGAAGGTGCCCAGCTACCTAGTCCTTCCTTCCATCCAGTCTCCCTTTCAAGACTCATGGACGTTGCTGTCGACCAGTAAAGTTCAACGTTCATCTGAGACCTGAAACTACTTTGCGGAGTCAATAGAAGAACATCTCAGGAGACTGCCAACATGAGCTCAATTTGGTATGAAGGTCTTCAGCACAGTGAATTGGCAGCCTCGTTAACCAAACCTTCCAACGCGTCTTCGCTATGCTCTCCCCCCGATCCAGCCCATTGGACCTTCGCTATCCACACTCTCACGCACAGCTTCGTAAACACAGTCGCTTGCATCGCTACTCCGGCTCGGCTTCGTCCCCGACGTCACCGTCTGCGTTTGCCTTGGTATCGTCAAGATGTCCGTACCTAGCTGAGTCCTTCCTGGCAGAGTCCGCTGTAGTCTCTCCATTGCGCCTATCCTCCCGACTCAGGCGCTGATAGAGCGCTCGCAAGGAGTTCGGATGGCGCGGCGGCCTTGCTCCGAACCTGACATTGAACCTTTGGGCGAGGTCTTGGAAGTCGATGTCATGATCTCCGTGGCTTTGCCTTGTGATGATATCGCGAATCCAGTCCTCCTCTTCGGGGTTGTAATCGAGCAAGCACCAGTGGGGGGTAAAGCGCAGCCGTGAAGATTTCTGACGGCGGTGGTTGTTCAACCGCCTGATGGACTCCGCCGATTCCTAAGCGAACGGAAGGACTGGCTTCCACTTCTTCCACTGGCCAGACTTGTTGACATAGTAGAACTTGTGCGGCTCCTCAACGCCCACCCGAGCACTAGACCGGTCGATGGTATGTCTCTTTCCCTTGATACTGAAGGTGTTGTAGCGCCGGTATGCGGTCAAGTTGGTTTGATCGTGTTCGGGATCGCCATCGTTTTTCGGGTTGTGACGAAGGCCCGATACAGGATCGTAGTTGTCCTCGGTATCCGCAATCTCGAACTCTTCGTCGATTTCAGTGACCTCGGTGCTGACAGCCGTGCGGTGGAGAGGTGTTGGAGTGTCGGCACGAGGCGTCCGCATTGGTTCCATGTCGCCCGTTGCAACGCGCCCACTAGAAATGGTGAGCTCCTCAGTACTGTTGGCGATCGATGCACCGGCAAGGAATGGGTCGGTATTCGAGTCGGGTCAAGCGAGCAGCTTGATAGCGTAGAACTTCGTAACGACTGGAGGTTCATCTCTTCACTACCACAGCAAAGTGGCAATCGGCAGGGTGAAAAGGGCTCCTTCCAGATGCCGGCAACCACGCAATGGCAAGGGGCAAGAGTTGACCAGCTGCCACGGCAACTACACCCCCTCGCGATTGCCTGCATATCTGAGGCGACGCCTCTTTGGCTTCCATTCCTCTGGAGCAGCAATTGCAGTGAGCGTTGAATAAAGTATGCTTTGCTTGCATCGGGCATGGTGATGCGTGAGTCTGCATGCCCAGCTCCAAAGTCTTTAAGAGCCTGATCCTCAGCCCTCATCATTGAAACCATTGACAGCACCTTCGTCTGCCTTCCTCCTCCGATGCTTCTGCTTCACAGTCCCATACCGCTCCAACGTTCCATTCACACTTTGCTCCTCTTCACCCTCAAACCGCTTCCTGGCCACAGCTGGCCATGGCTTGCAAACATCGATCTTCTCTCTCGGATACACCATCTCCAGCACGCAATAGATCAAGTAATCAATCACCACCACAATAACAAACAGTTTCCCAGCCCAAATGCCACAGCCGAAATACCTCTTCAACCGGTCCATCAGCGCAAACGAATGCGGCTGCGCCGGCTGCCCGTAGTGCATCCATTCTTCGTCATAAAAACCTTCGTTGTCCGGCGCAGAAGAAGATCCAGTGATAAGGTCGTACACCCGTTCAGTACGACGCGCTATGTCCGCCCAGCTGTACATGTTCTTCACCAAGTCGTGGAACTTATCTCTGCGGACTGCTTTACTGGTGAGCACGCCGACGGCTTCCGTGACGCCGCGGACCACGTCTTCGACTTCGGGGAGCACAAAGACGGTCATGTTACTGGGCAGGACTTCGGGCACGCCGCCGACGCGGGTGGCGACAACCATGAGGCCGCAGCTTGCGGCTTCGACTAGCACGGTGCCGAAGGCCTCTGTGAGAGAGGTGGAGAGGAGGAGGTGCCCCCGGACCATCACGTCGCGGACTTCTTCGTGGCGGATGCTGCCCAGTAATACCACACGGCTTTGGCCTGAAGCTGTGTAGACCAGCTGCTGTGGGAGCGCATCCAGCGTTTGCTCCATATCGATGGCTTTAGGTCCGGAGCCGGCGATGATGAAGCGTAAGTTTTCGTGTCGTTCGAGGAGCAGCGGTAGTGCGGAGATGAGCAGGTCGGTGCCTTTGTTGTAGAAGAGCCGGGAGATGACAATGATGGTGATGGGATCTCCTGGGCCGACAGGATGACTCGGATCCGGTGGTGGAGGTAGTAGGGCGCCTTTGTCGCTCGCGTGGTGGGATAACTTGAACTCATGTGGCTGCAACGGCTGGAAGCTGCTCGGGACGACAGCATTTGGAATCACCGAGACTGCCAGTGGATTCAGTGAGGCTCGCAGTGTTGTGTTCTCCTTGCTTGCAGGTCGTGAGCTAAAGTATATCAGGTATTCGTTGACCGCTGGCTTACCAAGTATGCGACACGCAAATGACATGGTCCACATCACTCATGCTGAACTTCAGCAACTTATTCGCCATGATGCTGGCAGCATCACTGAAGCCGAACAGGCTGTGATCAGTGAAGACGGTATGTAGGCTCATCGTTCGAGCGTGTAGTATGCCTTCGTGGCACAAGTTACTGAGCGATGCGTGTCCATGAACAATCTCGATTTGCTCTCGGATGAAGATCTGCCGTAAAATTGGGAACGATGAGAAGACCGTGGGGAAGGTTGTAGATCGGTACACCACCCAGTGTGGCAGATGGTAGACCTTCAGGCGGTTGGTGAGATATCGGATGCCACTTCGTTTGGGGTTGTCGTAGGCGTGTGTGATGACTACTACCCGATGGCCTCGGTCGATGAGTTTCTACACACGCAACGTCAGCTCCGAAGCTGATGTAGGTTGCATGACCATCGCCGTCATCCCTTGTTCGCAGGCCACACGCAATGATTCGCCGTCACTCAGGGGATGATCATCGGGACTGAATGAGAAGACGTACAGTAGAAAGCTGGTATATGTGGCTTTCTACACCACCTGGCTGAGGATAGAAGAAGTCGGAGACCATGCTGTCTGATCTTTTAGTATCTATTGAAGGGCATGCATGTAAAGGGGGTAACCACGTACGCAATGTTGTACGGCATCGTAGCGATGTTGCGCCTCGAAGGCGCTCATCCGGGGTTGGCAGGCACTTCAGAAGATGGACTTGGTCGCAGCATAGTCAATAAAGATTGTGATTGCTCTTCGACGTGAGGATGGGAAGAAGTGTAGTCAGGGGTAGGGTATGGTGGTACAGCCAGACGCGTAGGTACTGGGTGAAGTCGAGGTGGTCTTGGCATCAACCTCACCTCTTCTCACCGCTTTCGGGCAGTACTTTTTCTACAGACATTAAGGTCATTTGCGCGGAGAACGACAACGACACCATGGCGCCCCTGTATAAGCGGTACATACCACCGAAGCCTTCAGATAACGGACCGGTCCCATCACAGTCTACAGCACAAACTGGACCGAAACCCGTCAAAGCTGCACCTCCACCAGAAGATGCGCCGAACAAGCGGAAACGAGAACGAACGGAGGAAGAGGTCGCAGAGAGGAAGGCGAAGAAGCTGAAGAAGAAGGGCATTGATCCTGCAACCGTTCCACCGCCTCAGCCAACGGCGCAGAAGACAGCTCCACCTCCAACTCCACCATTCGCACCAGTGCCGCCTGAGGTTGCCCATGTTGAGACTGATGGGCCTGTGTTCGAAGCAAAGGGCACTTTTGCCCACGTGAAGGACGCAAAGAAGCGGCATAAGCTGGAGAAGCAGGCTAGGGAACAGAGAAAGCAGACTGAGAAGGCGAAGCAGGATGGGCGAGAAGATGGAACAGTAGCTGCTCAGCAAGATACTTCAAAACAGGGAAAGAACGGAGGGCGTGAGGTGCAGTCTATGCCCGCAGGCGCTGAGAAGGCTCAACAGAATGGTGCAATCTCTGTCGACGATGGCACGGGTCCTACGTCGGGTGATCGTGTCGATGGACTCAAGCCACAGAAGCGAGAGAAGCGAAAGAAAAACCGCAGTGAGAACGAAAATGTCAATGGGACGTCAGAATCAATACAGGTTCCTGCTAGCGAAGCTTCTCCAATCGATGAGAACACCTCGCAGCCCAAGAAACGTCGCCATAAGCTTGAGGCTGTATTTCAATCGAACGACGACGACGACGGAAATGCGCCGAACGAAAATCAAGAGCATCTCAAGAAGCACGGCAGCATCTTGAAGAAATTCCAGCAATCGTCGAAACTCTCCCAGGACGTTCCTCCTTCAGTGCCATCAGCTGAGCAAGAAGACAATAGCCGTTCTGAGCCTGTCCTGCTTGATCTAGCGCCACTGCCTCAGCCTGAGAAGGCCCAGACGCCAGAGTTCGTGCCCGATCCCAATGCTCTGCCTAGTTGGATCTCAAAACCTACGATTGTCTCCAGCGACGAACGCGCGCCGTTCTCTTCTCTTGGCCTCGACGTAAAGGACGTCGACCATCTATCCAAGCTTGGGTTCACCAATGCACTACCCGTACAGAAAGCCGTCATACCATTGCTACTTCCACCTGGAACTTCAGGAGCTCGGTTCTTGCCTGGGTCAGAGATCGTACTACCTGATATTGCTGTCAGTGCTCCAACTGGCAGTGGTAAGACTGTGGCATATCTCATGCCTATCTTGGAGTCGCTAAAACAGGCTGCTGGATCTGGTACGCTCAAAGCGCTTATAGTCGTACCTACGAGGGAGTTGGTCATGCAAGTCGCAGCAGTGGCCGAAAGCCTAGCGCGTGGCACAAATATCAAGGTTGGAATGGCAACAGGCTCCGGCGTCTTCAAAGATGAGCAAGCTAGACTCATCAGGCACGGAAGGAGGTACGATCCGAAAGCGTACCATGAACTCATGGCTCAGGCGCATCGACAGAACTATCCTCCAGAACAGGACACGGACGAGGTAGAGGACAGCGTCGAAGGGCTCGGACAAGAGAATTCCAAGCAGAACCAGCGGATTGAGGACGCCGTGTGTGGACTTCTGGAACATGTTCCAACGTACGAGTCTGCTTTTGATGTTGTTGTTGCCACTCCTGGTCGGCTACTCGAACACCTCAAGAGTACACTCGGTTTCAGCCTGTCGCATCTGGGCTGGCTCGTGCTTGATGAAGCTGACAAGCTCCTTGACCTGCAATACGACGGCTTCCTTAACACCATAAACAACGAAATTACGCGACCACGTCACGAAGAAGAGCAAGATTCTCGAGAGCAGTATCTCCGATCGAAGAATCTATGGGAGGAGCAACGTGAGCGGCGGGTGAGAAAAGTTGTGCTTTCGGCTACCATGACCAAGGATGTCTCGAAGTTGCTTGAGCTGAAGCTGCAGCGCCCGCAGATGGTGGTTGTTAGGGGTGCTGAGCAGGCGGCCTCTGGCGCTGATCCAGATGCTACTGATGTGGCAAAGGAGAGCGAAGATGGCTTTGAGCTACCTCCCACGCTTGACGAATACTGTGTACCGGTCGGCGATGGCAGTGAGAAGCCCTTGTTCCTTGCTGAAGTGCTTCGAACTCGGATCATGCCTGCTTTCGATGGAGAGACCTCTGGCCAGTACGACCGCGATGAGGACATAAGCGATGCTTCAGATGGCGACGATGCATCTTCGACATCATCTTCAAGCTCTGACTCAGACTCAGATGCGGACTCAAAGTCCTCAGGAGAGGAAAGCGATCAGTCTGCCGGATCAGCCGCTGGTACCACACCACCACCACCTCCTGCGGACCATGAACCGGAACAGTCAACACTGCATCCTTCCCGCGCTGCTCTCCTGCCCAATCACGACCATCTCAAGCCTCTTGCCCCCACTGTCCTGATCTTCACCTCCAGCACCGAGTCCACCACTCGCCTTTCCCACCTCCTCTCCAACCTCCACCCAACGTGGGCGCCTTGGATAGCAACCATGACTCGCTCTACGCCATCTCGCTCGATTCTCCCTCATTCCGATCTCGCAAAACCAATCATCACGATCTCCACGGACCGCGCTGCCCGTGGCCTCGACGCCCTTGGCTCCCGCGCTGTCACGCACGTCGTGCAGTACGATGTCCCTCGCTCGACGACCGGGTACGTGCATCGTGTTGGACGGACAGCTCGGGCGGGAAGGCCTGGAGAGGCGTGGACGCTGTTCTCGCATAGCGAGGGTCGGTGGTTCATGAAGGAGGTCGTGAAGACCGCCAAGATCAAGCGGCGAGGGGAAGGCGTGGAGAAGGTCAAGATCTCAGCTGGAGGCGACAACGAGCGGGAGAGGTTAGCTAAGGTCGTGGCGAAGATGAGGGACGAGGTGTTCAGCGGCGGCAAGCCGCGAACAGTGAAAGTGGCCAACAGGGCATAGCTGGCAGGCTTCTCCGACAGGAGACTGCGGCGGAAAGGGCCACATCACTCTCCTCAGCAGGCGGTCATTGTCTATGGGAAGGTCCCCTCCACGGCTCACTCTGACCTGATGGGCCGATCTCACTGTCTAAGCGGCAGACGGCAACGAACGAAAAAGCCATAACCACTAATCGAATGTCATGAATACTTTGTACATGATACTACAGCCCAAGCCCGATCATCTCGATCTATCGTGTATCGTCGTTACGCCGCAAACGCCTTGCCAAATAACGCTCAACTCCAACAAGCAACCGTTGGGTATCTTCAATCGATCGCTTGAACGCAAGACCAAATGTGCTGCCTCCCATCCCAACTCTTTCTTATCCGTCAAACACTAATGATGTCCAAGCAAGTCTTTCTTGTTTCATCGGACGACACTTCCTCAGAACGTGCTCCAATTCCCGTATACGCCCAAGCTCCTTGGCTCCGCTCCAGCGACCGCTTGTCCTGCCTCACCCCTCTGCCCAGGCACCGCCAGACCTCCCAACCCATCCTCTTGACCCAGCTGCGAAGCAGACATCGAAGTGCTCAGGCTACTCTCTCCGGAAACCACGAGTTGTGCTTTCACACCCCTCCAGCCTTGATAGCATGTATCGCACGCCCGGCTCATATATCCCTTCGGATGGAACCGCGCGTTCTGGTCCAATGGGACTAGGTGCGTGGAGTGTGCTCCGCAGACAACGTGCCCGCATGCTCGACAGTGGTGTCGCCGGAAATACCAGGTAAAAGTCGCCTGGCAGAGAGCGCAGTTGGGCGAGGTCTGGTTGGGCTTCCAGTGGGACGTCACTGGAGGACCAGACGGTTCGCAGTCGAGCAGGGCGAGGTCGAGGTTATCGAACGGGGAGTTCGTGGGAGGGTGGGGGAGGTTGATGTGAGATGTCGAGACGGACCACGATGCTGCGGGACGGTGGAGAGGTGCGGTGGGGAGGGAGAAGGTCGTCAAGGGCGACGAGGGTTTGGTGGAGTTGGAGTCGGCGCTGTCGAAGCTGTTGCCTTTGCTTGGGGGTGGGGTGTCTGGTGCTCTCGGACGGTCAGGAATATTGCGGGAGTATTCTGGGGGACGGAGAGCGGCGGGGATGTAGAGGGGTTGGCGGGGAGGGTAGATGGATTGGTGGGAGCGTCGGGGTTCGATCGTGGAGCCGTCGCTGTTCTCGCGGGAAGGTGTTGGGTGGAGGTTGTATGTTGCGGAACGCTTGGGGACGTTGAAGTCGTAGGTCTCTGGGGGAGACGGTTCGGTTGAGGGAGCCATGAAGTATTTGCTTGTGTTCATTGCTTGTGGGTGTTGGAGCATGTTGCGGTCGTGTGCTTGGGAGGGTTGGGTTCGAGGTCGTTCATGTGATAATGCCTTCGACTCGGACTAACGAAAGACCAGAAGGACCCACGACCTCACAAATGTGCGACTCGGGGCCTTGTCGTCGTTGCACGTCGTCGAGGCGGTCAGCGAGACCCCGGTTGGCGGTACAGCAAGGAGCCAGAAGTGGTATCTGATCGTTGAACGGGTCGAGTCCAATTGGTCGTGTGCGTTCACGAGGCGCGAGATAAGGACGCTGGCTGCCGGTACGTGATAGCGGAACGCCTGTCGTTCGGCAGTGCGCTATCGTTAAAGGAGTGACTTGCAGCACGGTTGTGCACATGGACAACGGCCATGCTGGAGGGGGAGAGGGGAGTATTAACCAGCAGATGGCGGTGGAGCAGCACCCGACGAAGGTTTGCCAGTTCACGTTGGGTTGGGGACTTCGCTCGATTGATCGCCGCGCTAGAACCGCAACAGCAACCATAAGCACGCGACACCATCACCTACTCATCCTACTACAACTGCCATTACCAGGTCAACGAGAACAGAATGGCCATTGTCGTTCTCCAGTGCGGCTTCTCTCCATTCCAACCACCTATTCAGCCCTCCATGCCGTCGAACAACATTCTTCGACCATCCCACCATCACGAGATAGCTCCCCTCCAAGCCGGCAATGATAACACTCGCCCGGGGTTAGACAACTTCTTTAGGACGCTCGCCGTTGCGCGCCAATCAAATGCATTCCTGCTTATCTCTCGACATGTGAAGCTAAGCATTACGCGCAGGATTAGCGTCGAACGACAGCGTCTGTTCATCGGCACTCAACGGCTCAAGTCCTAGGTGGCGTGCGGTCTTCGCGTAGGCCGAACGATACAAAAGGACTTGAATGTCCATCTCGTCGTCAGGGAGGTCGTTGGAGTGTTCAATCGTCGGGAGTGCGCACGAACGACTGTAATCGCACTCGAGTGTCGCGTGCTGATCCATATTTCTCGACTCCTTGTCTGCAGCAGCGAACAGCAGGGTCCAGACGAAGGAAGCCGACCCACCCAACGAATCCCCGGTCGTTTATTTGTTGCGGTAAACTTACCGACGAAGAACTTCCGAGTTGTCCGCAGAAGCTCGACTCAACGTCACCTTCTTCTTCAACGCCTTGCCATTGGGTCTCCACATGAGCTGCTTGACAGCTCTTCAATGTTTGTAGCTTCACTACAATCAGATCGATCGCGAAGCTCTTCCACGCACATCGTGATCGGTGTTGCTCTCGACTCCATCGATGTGCACGACGGACTGTTGTGCTGCGGCTAATTGTCACAGTGCATCGGGTGTAACGATGCCTCGGTGATGAGCTGGGATCTGGCGTTCATTGTGCAGGAAGAGCAGCGACCGAGCCAGTCGAGCCAGCCTCCCTGTTGTTGAAATGCCATCAAGGGCTATGAGTGCGGCTGTCAAGGCATCCTCTCCTTCTCTTTGGGCTTGATGCGTATGTGCAGTATCGAGAACGAACAATGTTCGTTGCCTCCTGCAACCGCGAGACACTGCGGTAAGCTACTTTATGGACCCAGACCATTCCAGTGTAGTACGACTGGCCAACGAAAATCTTCATCCACAGCTGGTACAGCATCCAGAAAGCACCAAACGAATACAAGAGTTATCGTATCTGAGCAGAAAGCGATTCGCATGTGCATTCGTCCGTCACGGTCCACAAATGGTAGGTCGTTGGCTTGATGTCCCCGAAAAATTTGGCCAGTGAAGAATGACTGGAGTTGCTCGACTCTATAGTTACGAAACATCAGCGGTAGTCCCGCACAGACGTAGCGGAAAGAGAACGCCGTCTCTTTGCCAGTCCCTGTTGCAAGGCGGTGGTAGTATGGAGGTAGAGAGGAGGCGAGCGCTCTGCCTTCATGATCAGGCGAAAGGAAGATCAATTTTCCGTGCTCTTTGACTGCATCTCATCCTTGGACCACACCTCTCACCACATCTCCTCCTGCCCTCTGGTATGCGCCTGCCTATCAAGACAGATTGTTACTGTTCTGGCTGCTATCGAAACGAGCTACCAATAGCTTCAGCATGCCGTACGAAACATCTTTGCCCAGCTCCGCCGGCTAACAGTATCCGCTCTGGTAGCTGGTGGTTCTTACCACGCCTCCTCGTGCGGAGATGTATTCGACCCGGGGTAATGTGTATATGCCCTTCTCCATTTGAACCGAGATTTCGTTGGCAAGAGCCGAAAATTGTTTGAACTCATAGAGTAGGCTTTTGTGGAATCTCTCCCTGCTCGCGTGCCTATTACCAACATCTCAACGGAATCCAACAGACATGGAGTCTCGCGTGGCAATTGTAACTGGCGCCTCAGTATGATCCCAATCCACTCATGAACTAGCATCCCAGCTGACCACTCCCGCAGTCCGGCATGGGCGAAGCCCTCTCTCGCGAACTCGTCGCCAAAGGCTGGACCGTAGCCATGTCAGACATCCAGGAAAACAAAGCTCTTGCCGAAGAACTCGGATCCAAAGCCCGCTTCTACAAAGGCAATGTGGCCGACTACGACTCCCAGGCCAAGGTCTTTGACCAAGTCTTCAAGGACTTTGGCCGTCTGGATGCTCTTTGCGCGAATGCTGGGATCGTGGACAAGAGCAGTCCGTATATCCTTGGAGCTCGTGATTCAGATGAGATCCCGCCGGCGCCGAGTACGCTTTGTACGGATGTTGATTGGAAGGGTGAGTGAGGTGATTTGACCGTGATCGATCAATTTCCTTCGAGAGTGTTGCAGATGGATCGATCGAGGGCGACTTGATCATTTAACTGACCGTCAGACAGGCGTCTTATATGGCACTCAACTAGCGATCCACTTCATGAGGAAGAACAAGACACCAGGTGGTGCTATCGTTGCTACTGCCTCGATAGCAGCCGTCCATCCACATCCAACATATCCCGAGTACAACGGTGCAAAAGCAGCCGTAGGTTCAGCCCATCAATCCCACCCACACAGGAGACTCTCTGATCAATCCGCCGCTCTGTTATAGGTCCTGAACTTCGTCCGCGGCTCCGCCCAAATCCTCAAAATCAAGGAGAACATCCGCCTCAACGCAGTACTGCCCGGTATTGTCTCGACAAAGATCATTCCGCCTGAGATGGTGGCCGCTGTAAAGCCCGAATTGTAAACCACACCTCCCCATCGAACCATCTGCACTCACTGACAAATCCCAGTCTTACGCCGGTTAAAACAATCACGGACGCCTACATAAAACTCCTCGACGACGAAAGCCTCATCGGCCAAGCAATCGAAGGCTCAGTCGACAAACACTTCTTCTTCCCGGACCCGCCGATGATGAATGGCGCAGCGACGAAGCGTGCGATCACAGTCTGGGATCCGCTGTTCGAGCTGTCCCATGGCGAGCTGTCTGGACTGCCTGATGCGATACCTGGGGAGAGTTTCAAGAAGTAATAAAATGATGTTCATGTACTGTAGCAGCTGTTGACAGTGAAAGCGGCCCACTGGGTCAGACTCAGCCATGCAAGAGACCTTCTCATAAACCATGATAGCACACTGACCAGAGTGAGATGGCCATTTTCGCTGCACTTGAGTCCACGAGAACACTGGCAATGATCATCAGTTGGCCGCTTTTACTGTCTCATGCCTGTGTAGGTACCTAATGTATGGACAGAATGTTATATATCGCGCATAAACTCCTGCAAAAACTCGTTCCTCGCTGTCCACGACCTAATGCGTTTGCCGTAGATCCACAGCGGGATGGTCAGCAAGCAGACGGCGAGAAAGCAGGAACCCAGGATGTTGAAGACGATCAGGGCACCGTCTCTTTCGATCCAGGAGTTGACGAAGTAGGTCTTCAGAAACAAGTCAGCAGAGCACAGCCAATGTGGGGATTGTCTAATTACCAGTCCAAAGGTCAACAGATTCCGAGTGTTGATGGCAACGAACGCTTCTTCGGCCAGTCGAGGGTAGCTGTCGAGGATGTAGCCAAAGACGCAGGTACTCGCGAATGCCAGAGACATGTTTGCCAGACCGTACGTTGCGACAGGGCCGAACCAGTGGGTTTGGGCGTCAACTGTGGCGCCGAAGCCTGTATTGACGATCAGCCTCAATTGTAGCTACAAAATACAAGCAACAGTCTTACCGTAGAAACCGACAACGCCAAGGATAACTACCACGACCATCAGGACGAGCCTACAGAACAGATTGTCAGCAATGGCTCGAACCAGGAAGGCTCCTCGAAAGAGGTGATGCTTACCGGAACTCCGGCTCATAAACACCGTGGTTGCGCTTCGCCAGATTGACACAGATCCAGTCGTTCAGCGGTCCGGACACGGCTTCTCCTATGATGCAGAGGATGAAAGGGCTTAGAGAAGTCAAGCCCGCTTCGCCGACGGTGAAGTTGTACGGCGGTTGTGTGAACAGGACGCCGTTGACGACGGAGAAGACGACGATCCAGGTGAGAGTCGTTCCGTATATCAAAAATCCCCAGAAGACGCTTGGGTAAAAGAACATGACCTGAAGACAGTCAGCATGAGTCGAGCATCAGCGTGTTGGAGACGCACAAATGGCCGGGCAAAGATCTTCCACGCGCTCCCGTTCGTGTATCTTCCTGTGAACAAGCTCAAGGACTTGACATACGACATTTTCGGCTCACTGGCGGCTTCTGGATTGGAACCATTGCCAGTGACCTTCCTCGGCAGCTCTTTGTGCTCAACATGCATGCCAGCCTTCTCGTCAATCTTCTCGTTCTCCGCGCCGCGCTCCTGGTCCTGGATTCCCGTCTTGGCGAGAACATTCGAGGTGACACCGCTGCGAACATAATTGGTTTCTGGCACAAAGAAGAGAATACCGAAGCCAAAGATGCCGAATAAGATGGAGCAGACCCAGAATGTCCATTTCCAGCCGAGGTCTTCGATGATGTAGCCAGAGATGAAGCCGGCGCCTGCGATACCGCAGAGCAAGAAGAGGTTCCAGATTGCTATCCGCGTTGCACGCTCGTGAACGAAATACAAGTCTGCGATTGTGGCCTGGACCAGAACTTCGTACGGTGCCATGCCCAAGGCGCCTACGACGCGGCTTGCTAGGAATGTTGGGTAGTCTTTAGCAACGGCTCCCTGTGGTTTTGCATCAGCAAGAGTTTGCATAGGTCGCTGAGTGGTGAGTACGAACCCAGATCGAGACGACGAACAAAATGGTGGATGCGAATACGTAGACTGGACGCTTGCCGTAGATCTTCGCGAGCGGGTTGATGAAGAAGACCACGAGTCCCAGTGTAAGGATCAGCCACTACGGCACGGATCGAAACGTCAGTAGGTTGCCCATCTCTTGCTAAGCTTGGGGAGCACTCACAGCAGTCGCCTGACCCAGTACAGGCACAGAGATCCCAAGCTCAGCAGCAATGGGCACAAAGCCAGGTCCCAGCATAGGCCCATAAGCTCCTACGACGGCAGCCGACATGCCCACGATGAAGAGAATCAAGTCCTTCCGCCATGTTGGCCCTGTTCTGGTCAGCATGCAACGCTAGTGCTATCCGTCTCCCAAAGGCCTTACAATTCAAAGGGTCATTGGGGCTGTCTGAAGGTTGCGGCACAAGCACGACGTGAGAGAAGCGTCCAGTGCCATGTTTCAGACGCTCCGTTGGCACAACTCGAAGCTCTCCCGGCAGTTCTTCTGCATCGCGAAGTAGTGCCTACTCAAGTTAGAGGTGTGCTGAAGCTCAGAGGATCTTCTCGCTTACCGTGCCAGGCACTATCTCCAGCTTGTAGTCTTCGAGAATACCAAAAGGCATGATGGCGATGGAGAGGCGAGGATGGAAGACGGGATGGAAGACGACGGGAGCGATCGCGAATTTGAGATGCGGGTATTAAGTATCATGCACTGACCCCGGCATGTCGATCACGTATATGCCGGGTTGTTGGCGAGTCTTCCGGCTGCCCGTTTCGTCTTGGTCAGCGGTTCCTCGCCTGGAGTCCCCAGATGAAGCCCCAGAGCCCCATACACCTGGATACTAGCGCTTGGTAGTGGTCTCGAATACGCCAACAACGCCCGATCGTTGCTCCACGCCCTGTAGGGGCGCAAGTTGGTCTTCGCAGTCCGAGACTAATATCCACTTCAGCTCGAGTTCTCGCTTCCAGAGCCGTGAGCCCTAAACGACTGATCCACCGTATGCTCAGCGATTGGACATTGTCAGCGCCACGGAGAAGAGCACATGCACTTGTTTATCCATCCCCCAGCTTTATCCGCACCTCGTGCTCGACCTCGCGTGGACAACGCACTGATCGGCACTTGACACGTCTCTCGCAGCAATCCACGCAGCCTCGCGGCATTTGACATGGCACATGAACCGAGGGCGGCAGATTCTCGCCTTGCCGACGTGGCCGAGGGAGCCTCTATCTATAATGTCTCCTGTAGAAGGAGCAGTACGAGACCAATATCTCATTCTACGCTTCCAAGATGGCCCCCTACATGGACGAGAACTCTGCTTCTAACGGCACATCAACCACAACGGACAAGCCTACTCCATCCGGCATCCGTGTAGTTATCGTTGGCTGTGGCTACGCAGGCCTTACCGCGGCAATCGAATGCACTCGCAAAGGCCATTCATGCATTATCCTGGAAAGCTTCAAGAGTACCAACGTCCAGCTTGGCGATGTCATCTCGTTCGGATCAAACAGTTCCAGGATATTCCAAAGATGGCCTGGGGTTTCAGAGCAGCTTGACCCAATCACTCATAAAAGCCAATGTCTGAAATACAAGACCTGGACCGGGGAGGACATCTACACGCAGTACTGGGGCTCCGAAGAGGAGAACTTTGGCAAACGCTATAACGGGCATCGCGGGGAGATCCATAAGATTGTTTACGATCATGCCATCGAGCAGGGCGTGGAGATCCGTCTGGGTCAGCAAGTCACGGAGTATTTTGAAAACGACAACGAAGCTGGTGTAATCTCAAACGGCGAGAGAATCACTGGTGATGTTGTGTTAGGCGCGGATGGCGTACGTTCGAAAGCTCGACAGCTCGTTCTTGGTTATGATGATGCGCCGAAGCCTAGTGGTTATGCCATTTACAGAGCGTGGATGAGTAGCGATGACCTGGCTAAGAATGATCTCACCAAGGATCTTGTGATAAATGGCGACTCGCACACAGGTACGTGACCGACGACAGGAAATTTTCAAGCATTTTGCTGATGGAATTACTAGGCTGGCTCGGTCCAGACATCCACTTCCTTGCCGCCTCCATCAAAGACGGCAAAGAGTTCTCCTGGGTCTTCACGCACAAAGACGAACGGGACGTCGACGAAGGCTGGAGCGAGCCCGGCAACCACGACGACGCATGCCGAATCCTCGAAGGCTGGGATCCTGCAGTGCATGCCTTGGTCCGCATGACACCTCCGGAGAAGCTCGTCGACTGGAAGCTGGTGTACAGGGACCCGCTGCCCACCTGGATCTCCGAGAAGGGTCGTACTGCTCTGATCGGTGATGCTGCGCACCCTTTCCTGCCAACCAGCATACAAGGCGCAAGCCAAGCCATGGAAGACGGAGCCTGTATCGCTGTCTGCCTTCAGCTCGCTGGGAAAGACCATGTCGACGATGCGTTGAGAGCTTTCGAGAAGATTCGGTATGACCGGGTGAGGAAAATTCAGAAGACTGGCGAAACGAGTAAGTGAAAGCTTGTGATTTGACATGCACGACTTAATACTGATTGCTGTCGCAGCGCGTGATCAGTGGCACAAGGCCGACTTCGACAACCTCAAGAAGAACCCCGAAGCTATCAAGTTGAAACGGGAAGAGTGGGTGTTGAACCATGATGCTGAGACACATGCATATTCAGTGTGTCCGGATGTTCTTGCTTCACTGCGGCATTAGATTGCGGGTTCCTTCTTCACTTCAGCATGAGTCTCGCCAAAACACCACGATACCCTTTTCCTTGCGGCGTCAGATTACTCAGTGCTACAGCACGGCTCTCCTTCACTTCGTGTTTGGGGCAAACGCGACCGCTTTGAGACGAGTATGAGATCATGCTTCTTCACTTGGACGGTTGAACCATTGCTTCCATCTCTCATACCCTCTTCGGCCTCTTCCAAACTTCACACACCCTTCTCTCTCTCTTCAATCCTACAGTTGCGATATCCATCACCACTACCTTCAATCACAACTTCAACCCTTCGATACTTGCCACTCCTCACAACCCATTACCTCTTTTGGACACCACTTCTTGACTACCTACAAGCAGCGAGCCATAGCTCACACACTTCTCCCTCGCCACAGCGGCACATCTGGTTTACCTTCGACGTTCATCACCTCAGTCCAGCAACAGCAAGCTGCGACAATTCAGAACCCAGTGAAGATAACATTCCACAAACACACCCATTACAGGTTTGGTCAGACACATTTACTCAGTCTGGACGTCCAACGGCACAGATCGGCATGGCGCAGAATGTGCGCTTCACAAGAAACAGATTGTTCGTTGGCTATCGGGCAAGTGATTGGACCGAAGTCTTCTACGATCTGAGACTCCCGGAGGAAGAGGACAACGGCGGCAACCACACTGAGTCGTACAAAAAGAAGCGCAAGGCTGCAGCCGACGAAGTCTTCTACACCTCGACAGAAGACTGGCATGTCTCCGAGGCCCCCAAACGTGGTGAGATAGTCTGGGAGCCCTTCTACAACCCGGCAACCTTCGAGGCATCAGACATGCGCACCAAAAATGAGCTGCAACGGTTGTTCCTTCAGCATGCCTACAACTACCTCGCCGAGAAGAACCCACAGGTAGCTGCCGGAATGGAGCGGGACATGAGTAACCGTCATTTCAGGCGCTGGGACGTGTGGTTTCATCAGGCAAAGAAGTTCAAGAAAGCCAAAATGCAGCAGCGCAAATACCGAGAGACCAAGAAACAGAAGAGGTTGGCGGCGGGTTACCCTGCCAAAGACGCGGATTCTAGTGATTCCGACTCTGATTCTGCCTACGATACTGACGAGAATCGCGAGTCTACTCCACCGCAACGAGCTATGGGACCGCCTGCCCGACCGGCCGCACAGCAGAAGCGACCAGCTGCGAATGTGAGTGGTCGTTATGGAGTGAAGAGGCGGCGGGCTGAAAGTTTCAACATGACTGGGACTCGCGGGAGCTCCAACAACAGCTTGTTCGACTTCCGTGCACCGCCAGGCACGTCACCCGTCGTCCTCGATGGCCGCGATGACTTCTCGAATCGTACACCACCGCCGACCAACCCGCAAAACAGGGCAGCCGCTCGTCAAGCAAGGCAGCCATTCGTAGAAGACGGCACGCCAGACGTCCCTGGAACCTGGGGCTTTGGCAATGTCAACGGTAATGGCAACGGCAATACCACAAGGGGTAGGAGGAGAGAAAACAACGATGAGGTGAGGCAGTCCAACGTTCATGAGATCAACGGGATGGGTCTTTCAGAGGAGGATGCTTTTGAGCGGGCGGTGAGGGAGAGCACGGTGCAGACGGAAGGGAGGGGCGGTGTGGTGCCGAGTATTGAGCGTGACGGTTATGAAAATGGGCATGAGAACGGGCATGAGAACGGAGATGGAGCTGAGGGTGGTGAAGGGGAGCATGAGTGAGTCTTTGGCGTGTGCTGGAAGGGGGTCTGCATGGCTGGATGAGGGGCGTGAATTGCTGTGAGGATCTGCACAGGACTGTGGTAATATAATATGAGCTGGACCCATGGCCAGATTGGTACATAGTGAGAACCATGGTGCGAGTCATGACGGGAGGGTTCTGGAGTGAAGGAAGTGGCAGGGGTGATCAAGCAGGTAGTCAGAGCTTCACCTAGCCTTACTCTTCGAGAAGCCTAGGTTCATATCACCTTGTCCCAACTGCCGTAGTGACAAGTGATGCAGTGGAAGAAGTGGACCAAGCCGTTGACTGATTCAGAAAGACTGCACGTGGACGTGGAGTTGAACGTGCGGAGACTCTGGTGGCATTCCGCCGGTTTGTACGTACCTTCGGCACTGTGGAGTTTATGACTGCCGACGATATGACCTCTTCCATCCCAAAAGGTAACAACATGTCCGACATCACATCTTGGATCTCATTTCCACCTCACTTAACTAAACGTGATGGCTATTCAAGACCAACTGAGCGCCCTTACGGCGCACCCATACCTTCTGCTCTTCTCAGCTCTGGTTGTGATTCCATCGGTCATACTCGCCCACGACATACTCCAATGGATGCGACTCCCGCCAGGACCAACACCTCTCCCCTTCGTTGGCAACAAATTCGACATCCCAAAATCGCAACCCTGGATCCAATTTGAAGAATGGTCCAAGAAATATGGACCAATCTTCACACTCTGGATTGGACGAAAGCCGACATTGATCATATCCGACCCCAACATCGCCGTCGATTTGATGGAGAAACGGAGTCAGAAGTACAGCTCACGCCCACGAATGGTCGTGATGGGTGAGATCTACAATGGCAACTCATCCATCTTGACGCAACCATACGGCAAGGCTTGGTCCATTCGACGAAAGTTGCTGCATCAGGCTTTGAATCCGAAGGCACTTAGACTGTACAAACCCACCCAGGAAGCCGAGGCCGTGAGATTATGCCATGCACTGCTCAACGATCCGCAAGGATGGGAACAGCAACTAGAACGCTTCACTTCGAGCGTAGTATTCTGCGTCGCTTACGGCCATCGGATCGACTCGCTCAAGGCGCAGGTCATCGCTGATCGGTTCAAGTTCATGCACTATATGGCTTCCCTGAACATTCCCGGCAAATACCTGGCCGAAACGTTTCCTATCCTCGGAAGCATTCCATCGACGTTCTTGACCTGGAAGCGAGAGGTCCAAGCTATGGGCAAGACTGAGGGACAGGCTAATCTGGAACTGCTAGAGATGGTCAAGCAGGACATCGCTTCGGCCAAAGCACAAGGCAATCCCGAAGCAGTACCGGACAGTCTCTGTAAGCTGCTACTGGAGATGCGGGAGAAGGAAACCGTACCGCTAAGCGAAACCCACTTCAGCTACGTACCGGCTTCTCTTTTCGGCGCAGGCTCAGATACCACCGCATCAACTCTCTGCTCCGCCTTCCTTGCCCTCGTGACCCACCCCGATGTCCTCAAAGCTGCCCAGAACGAAGTCGATTCCATCGTTGGGACAGACCGTACGCCCACCTTCGCCGACGAGCAAAGCATGCCGTACATCCGTGCCCTCTGCAAAGAGACCCTCCGCTGGCGACCAGTAGCAGTGCTAGGCGGCACGCCGCACGCATCAACAGAAAATGACCACTACGAAGGCTGGACAATCCCTGCAGGCGCAACGATCTTGGGCAACAACTGGGCCATCAATCTCAACGAGTCCTACTACCCAAACCCGCATCACTTTGACCCAGTCCGGTTCCTCTCAGATAAGGAACGAGCGGACAAGGGCATCGATAAGCAGCCGTATGTCGGCGAGAAGATGCACCCAGCTAAAGCAGGCCATTCTTCCTTTGGGTGGGGACGACGTATCTGTCCTGGAGCTGATTTGGCGGCGAACAGCCTGTTCATCGCCTTGGCGAAGCTGTTGTGGGCGTACGATATCCTGCCTGTGGAGGGAAGGAAGTACGATATCTTCGCGTATACGGATGGGTTTAACGTGCGACCGAAGAAGTTTGAGTGTGTGATTCGGGTGAGGAGCGAGCAGCATCGGAAAGTGCTTGAGAGGGAGCAG
This sequence comes from Saxophila tyrrhenica, assembly GCF_035928015.1. Lineage (NCBI taxonomy): Eukaryota > Fungi > Ascomycota > Dothideomycetes > Mycosphaerellales > Extremaceae > Saxophila > Saxophila tyrrhenica. The sequence goes on along the minus strand of NW_027041751.1, from coordinate 224,928 downwards.
GGGGATGCTATGAGGTGGTTGGAGAAGTTTACGCCGTTTGGGGAGTAAGCAGACCACTCGGGAGAGATGAAGGGACAGTGGTGCTGGGAGAAGTCTCGAAAGTAAGCCAACTGCGTAGGTTTGCAGAACAGAACGAGGCAATGAAGTCTTTCCATCTCTCTTGAACCAGAAGATGTTACAGGCAGCCGAAAGTTAGAACTCCACGCACTCACTCACGTTGAGAAGCAATGCTTCCCTTCGTCTACCAGCGTCTCGGATCCAATCGTGTCAAATCGAAGTGGTGGCCAACGCATCCAGGAGGAAGAATGGCAACAACTAAGTCATCGGGAGGACATCGCACTGAGCCGGCGTGTTGGCCAGACCTCGATGAGGCATGTAACAGCAAACCAGAGCGATTGAACACCAGCCGTTGATATTCGGCGCGGTGCAACCTCTTCGCCATCGCTTGATCCGAAATGACCACGCTCGGAGCCTGCATTACCATAAGATCTAGGTAATGTGTTCCATCATCCGTCCAGCTACTGCTTTGCTCCCAAAGTATGGACGCGAGTCTTGTGTGGACAATTCCATGGAAGGCTTCTAGTCGTTCTGCCAGCCGTCTAGGTGTCGCTCGTGACACCGTTATCACCCACAGCACCGTCTGATGGTATAGCTCTTATTCTCAGACCTTCCAGCAACGCCTAGGTGTTCATCGCACGGGCAACCGGGCTTTTTCTCGTGGTTCGGTGCTCGAGATGTCACCTTCGCGTACCCGGTAGCACGTGTTGCGGCGTATCGTACTGTATAGAACTCTACAGAGCCAGTGTTGCAGGAGAACAGTTGCGAAGACACCCGAGAGCCCGGCGTTGACACGTTATGGGAGATGAGGAGGCGTTCAATGAGATTTAGACTTTCCCGATGCAATTCAAGGAACTGCCACTTTGGGACACGAGGTTGACTTTCACTTCACGCCTCGACCGAGCCCGCGGCTCGTGCTCACCACGTGTTGATAGCGCGCGGACAGGGACATACCGGTTGATGATCTCCCGTAGATCTGTGGTGTGACCAGGTTCTTGGTTCCTGGTCGATCTGGTCGAGACCGGGGACGACTTCTCTTCACACAGCTTCGACTGAAACATCACGAACGGACCGTCAGGGGACAATGTGCTCGAACGTGCCGCCATGTCTTCGGAAGCACTCTCGACGCAGCTATGATTAGAGAGCCGAGTGGCTTGACGAAGTGGACTGCACTCCTGAGCTCACGCCAGGTGTTTCTACCCAGCTCAGCCAGATGCGTCCCAACACAGACTTTGTAGACGAGACTTGCCTCCTTGCAGCATTTGGACAAACTCAGTATGCATCTAGGGCTGGCGGATGGCTTCCAGATATCACGACTCAGCACGCCGACTCCACGAGGCTGGCTGTACTCGGGCGCTTGCAATTATGCTTTTGGATCTCGGCGCACCTTTACGGCCAGGCGTGAGCAGTGGTTCCACCAGAACGTGCAAACCAACCGGTATGCTCCAACGTCCACTACTCCCTCCGCGCAACAACGCGGTCAGGAGAGTGCACCATGGCGTGGATATAAGGTAGAGCGTGTAACCATCCTTCCATCTTCTCTCCTCACACAAGTCACTTCCAACACTTCCAACACTCAACCTTGCTTCTTCCCACATTCCTTTTCGGACCATCTTAGGATCCATCCACTCGTTTCAAACAACACTCCTTACAATCACCATGAAGTTCTTCGCTACCGCCTCTGCGCTCGTCGCCCTCGCCTCTACGGCACTCGCAGGTCCTCAGGGCTGCATCTCAACTAAGCAGGCCAAGCAGCTCACGAGCCAGTTCTCCAGCCTGCTGAGCCAGTCAGATGACTACATGAGCACTGGCAAGGCAATTCTGGCCAAGGACTACGTCGAGATCTCGGACTCTATCATGTCTCTTACTCAGCGCCCTGTAAGCACCACCCACAACCTCTGCTATAGAGCCATGAACTGACGACTGGATCAGCTCGGCGGAGTAACCTTCGAAGGCCGCGACGCATACCTCGCCGGCCTCTCCCACTCCCCGCCAGTCCAGGGCATCGAGACCATCGGCGTCTACGTCACCGGCTGCAGCAAGGTCATCTGGCAATGGCAGTTCAACGGCGTCGGGTCCGCTGAGTACCCCGTCAAGGGTTTCTCGTAAGGACATCCTCCTATCCGCTTCAACTGCCCCATACTGATGAAAGATGATATAGCCTCTTCACCACCAACCGCAAGAACCAGATCCTCAAGAGCGAAATCGAGTTCAACTCGGTCGCCTGGGGCCAGGACATCTCCCAGCTTCCGTGCGGCGACGTCGAACAGTCTGCTGGCGGCCCGCCAAGCGCCTCTGGACCACCTGCTGCGACCGGATCGGAACCCGCGGTTGCGTCTACGGTTGTGATTGTTGCTTAAGAGGATGAGGTCTTTTGATCTGGTGGACACCAGGGAATGAGGGCGGCGAGGAGCGGAGCTATGAACAGACGTTCATCGATACAAGCGACTGCAGTTGGGCGTTGGGAGTGGCAAGAAGTCTTCAATGCTACATGTATTCGAAGAGGCAACGAGCAACTCCGTACACGGAGCTATGGCCATAGATAATGTGTAAGACTCCAGATCATTGACATCAATCGTACGGGCAGAATCTATCGATCTAAATCTATTCTATTCTACCCTGCATCCTCTTCTGCTTCGCCCTCCACTCCCCACAAATCCCCTTATAATCATGCACAGTATACCCTTCTCCCACCTCCCTCCACCACCACCCCTTCCTCCACCGCCTCAACCCCAAATCACTCAACAGCATATCCGCATACGGCACAACATCATACACAAACTCCGGCCACCAAGCCGAAAACCCCCAGGGATACCGATGCTTTCCGTATCGACTCGTCAGCGCGGTGTCCCAGTACACACCCTCCCTGTCCACCGAGAGCTGATTCTTGAGGTAAGCGAAGACCCACAGCGCTTGCGTCTCAGCGAGGATGAGGTTCGCGGTGCAGTGGACCATTTTCATAAAAGCTAGGCTGTGGTCGCCGCGCGCTGTGAGGGCTGGGGGCGCGATGCCTCGGTAGAGACGGAAGGGGGTTACGGTCTGGGTGATGGGGAGTTTGGCTTCGGGTGGGCTTTGGAGGTAGGGGAAGCGGCCGAGGATGTGGGCGTCGGCTTTGCTGTCGAGGTCGGTCCAGAAGCTGGCTTGTTGGGGCGTGTATGTTGTGCTGGGGACGCCGAGGTCAGCGTCGATGCCGGCGGGTTTGTAGGTGATGCGTGGGACAAGTTGCCAGCCTGTTATGGCTATGAGGGCGTCTGTTGTGGAGGTGCTGCCGTCTGAGAAGGCGATATGGCCACCCTTGCCGATGCGATCGACGTCTTTCCTGTGGAGCGTGACTTGGCCGGAGCGGAGGTAGTCGTGGACGTCTGAGGCGTAGTTGTGGATGCCTACTCGGGCGTTCCAGAAGAGGCTATACCCACAAGTCAGTTTCAGGTATTGTCAAGTCTGGCTGTACAGGCGACTCACCTCTCTCTGGGCTCAAGATGAGCAAGCGACTTCTCCTTCCTGTACCCATTGCCTTCGACGGTATCAGCCTGTTGCGTTCCAGTCAGTACCTCCAGACTCGACAACAGTTTTCAAGTCCTACCCTCTGCTTCTCCCAAAACCCATGAACCAACCACCGCCCCACCCTCGTCCATGCAGCGCCCTCCTCACCCACGCAAACCCATCATACTCCCCCCAAACACACGGACTAAACCACGTAAACAACCTCGTCGTAACCACATGCTCCAGCATAACCGTCCACGGCCCCAGCGGAATCCACGGCGGAGACATCCACACCGCGCCTCCCCCGCTCTCTCGCACGATCCAGTTGACGTTTTTGCCGTGCGAGGCGAAGAGGTAGACGGCGTCGTAGCCGATTTTGGAGGCGCCGATGACGGTGACGGAGTGGATGGAGGGGTCTTTGGCGATGGCGGGTGCGAGGTCGGGGAGGCGGGAGTGGTTGAAGAGGGGGCGGTCGAAGGATTCCATGCCGGGGAGGGAGACCGGGCGGGGGGTGGATGCGAGGCCGTTGCTCATGATTAGCTTTTTGCAGGAGTAGATTTGCTCTGTTGGTGAGCCATCGACGTCTGTTCTCGTGGCCAGGATTCTCCAGCCATTGTCGAGTTTCTCGATCTCCTTGACATCGGTGTGGAACTGTATCAGACGGTGGATGTCGAAGTGTTGAGCATAGTCTTCGAGGTACTGGTACACGATATGGCCAGGAATGTGCTGGCCTTCCTTCAGTCCATACTTGGGTTCGCCTAGTAGTGGGAAGTCGCTAAACTCATATGTGCCGACGAGGTTGTTGGTCTTGATACCTTCATATAGGTTCTGCTTGGCCCATACTCCGCCCACGGTAGCACGCTGTGAAGTGGTTAGCCTGGTCCACACTGGGCATTTGGAGTCTTACAGATTCGAGGATTAAAAGTTCTGTGTCAGATGCGAGCTCCTTGTACGTCTTTGCTGCACACAAGCCACCGATACCTGCTCCGATCACTATGACCTCTGCTGACTGCATCGTTGGCGGATGTGTCATGCGAAGTACTCGTGGAAGGAGGTTAAGTAGCACCGTAGACTGTCCTTATCGTGGCACGATAACCTCGGGCAAGCGGTTGATGAAGGATTGCTGGACATATCCTCTGGAAGGAATCTTCTCTTACCTGACGGCTCTCTGCTAAGGATAGCAGTTTTGCTCGAAAGCTTTGAATATGGTTGATGATGGAGAGAAAACGCACATGTTTGGCTGACAGCTCGAGCAACGACGTGCTTACGCCTCTTGGGAGAGCTGCGTAGCAGGGAGGTGTGCATGGATTTGGCATTACATATCAACGAGTACTATCTCGAACATAATACAAGAACCAAATCTCGTCTGCCCATCGAACCGTTTCGACAGGCAAGTGCGGCCCAAGCCCAGCATAAAAGTCAATGGCCAATTTGTCCTGGCAATTCCAAAGGACAGTCTGATTCAACCTCTCTAAGCAAGAAGTGATTCCATAAAGTTATTCTTGCATCCAATTGTGGTCCCATCCTAACCTTCCACCCGATCCTTTTTGATACTACCCCCTCAAGCCGTCTCCGCCCATAAGCTCGCCGTCCGACTCAACCCAGCCAACATCCCACAAGCCCCCATAATCCCCAAATTGAACCACCCAAATCCCCCTTCAACACTAAACTGCGCCGCGACCGGCGTCCACGCAGCCGGCACCACCGCATCGCTCCACCACTTCTTATCAACCGCCTCATCCGCACTCCTTGTCGTAACGCCCTTCTCCCCACGCTCCGACCTCTTCGAGCTCTCGAGCTGTGCCTCCCGCGCAAGCTTCACAACATCACACAACACCCCCGCAAACCACGCCCGATACGCCCACAGATAAATCTTACTCGTCGGCTTCGCCCCCGGCGCCGGCGACTTGACGAGATACTTCTCCGTATAGCTTGTCGGCAGCACCGCATGATCCGTCAAGAGCGCCACGTTCTCCAGGAACTGGAACATCATGTAAAGCGAGCACTGCGTGAAACTCGTCGCGTACAGAATCTGGTCCTGCCCGGGCTTCGGTCCCTGCAGCAGCTGGCGCATCCAGGCGTACATGGGGAAGAGGCCGAAGAGACGCATCGTCACACGCGCGCTGGAGAAGAGACCTGCCAGAGCGAGAATGCGGGCTTCGGGTGCGACGCCGCCGGCGAGGATGGCGGTGGCGGGGCGGCCGGTGGCTTTGCTGAGGAGGGCGGAGAGGCGGGCTTGCAGGGGCGCGGTTTTGGCGGAGGCGAAGGCGAGGAGGTAGAGGGTGTAGTTTAGGGTGGAGAGGAAGGCGCTGAGGCCGCCTGGGTTGGCGAGGAGTCTTTGGAGGGTGTGCTGTTAGCTCGAAGGGTAATTGATGCTCGCGGATGTCGTGAGCCTACTTGTTGATGCGTAGAATAATCCTATCCGGCGTGCTGGCCAGCGAGACGACTCTGCCCGGCACCCGCTGCTTCACCTCAGCAGCAATGGACTTCTCGCCGGCGGCTGGCACATTGGTAGCCCCATCGTTGGGCACACCTGGTTCCGCAGCTGGGTCAGACATGATATGATACAAGATAGATGATGATACTGGCGGTCCCCAAGACGCCTAATTGTAGGAAGAGGTCCAAGAAGGATGGTAGGAAAGAGCTCACCTCAGCTCACTCATCATACCTCCCACCCCGAGGAGGGCATCGGCGTCGGCGATGTATCAGTGTACCTCGGGCCAGAGGAAGTGCTGATCCTGGCACCAGAGCAAGGTTCCCCACACGAATCTAATGGCACTTAGCCGGTGAATCACGTGCAAGAATGTGCTCAAATTCGGACAAACTCCCATACCGACAACAACCTCATCCCTTACAACCAACATGAAAAGTTTCGGTGTTAACTACGAACCGCACGGCGATACTGCCAGAAGTCCTCAAGTGTCCCAACAAGCTGACATATCCCATCCACGCAGCGACAGCAAGGTCAAGTATAAAACTCTCGCCACCTCCTTCTATTCCATCTCATCCTCATAGCAAGACTGCCCCTTCAAACCCACTCATTTCAACCTCTTCTCCCACTTCAGCAATATGCCCACCGTCGCCCTCGCCGGCGCCACCACAGGCTTCGGCCTCACCCTCCTCCACACCTTCCACCACCTCAACTCCCTCTCGCCCCACCCCCACACCCTCATCCTCCTCACCCGCACCCCGCAACCCTCCCTCTCTCGCCTCGGCATCGCCGTCCGTCCCGTCTCCTACACCAACCACGCTGAACTCGTCACCGCTTTGGAAGGCGTGCATACCGTGCTCGCCCTGATCGGCGGGAGTCTGGAAGCCATCGAGAACGCGCAGCTCGCTCTCATCGATGCGGCGACGGAGGCGGGGGTGAAACGTTTCGCGCCGTCTGAATATGCGGGCCGCGATAATGTGAGCGTGGATCTTTTTGCGGGAAAGGAGGTGGTGTGGAAAGCGGTCCGGAAGTCTGGGATGGAATACACCCGTTTTTCCTGCGGTATCTTCATGTCTGTCCTCGCGACGGGTACGCCAAAACCGCTCACTGAGATTGGAAAACGTGAGGGTTGCGAGACAGGGGAGGAAGAAGCGCTCGCCGGCTTGCGCCCGTGGAATTTCGTGGTGAACATGAAAGCCGGCACCGCAGATTTGCCGGGCGACGGGACGCCGGAGCTGGTGTTTACTGATATGCGGGATGTCGCTCACTTCGTCTACCGCGCTCTGGATCTGGAGACCTGGCCGGTGGAGCTGGGGATGCGTGGGGATGTGAAGTCTTTCAAGGATGTGGTTGGGATTTGTGAGAAGTTGCAGGGGCGGAAGTGGTTGACTAAGAACAACGAGATAGAGGAGATGGAGAAAGCCAGCAAGGAGGCGGGGAAGGAATTCTACAACCAGGTGAGGGTTGGGATTGCGAGGGGGTGGGCAATGGTGGGGGATGAGTTGAACCAGGCGTTTCCGGACCTCAAACCGATCTCTTGTGAAGAGTTTGTTGAGAAGTGGTGGGGTGGTGTGGAACTCGGGGGCCCAAGCTGGGAGGAGGATGCTGCGTTTATGTGAGAAAATCGTACGTATAGTTAGGTTGAACCACTTCGCCCACGTACCTATAGGTATGGACAGTCGGCCATCAAGCCCTTCTTCACAACCAGTAGCTGCCAGTCTGACTACAGCCAGCTCTCCACCCTCTCGTTGCAAGAACAGACCACCTCACTGCTCGTCAACCGAACCTCACTTCTGACCACTCGGACTCCCCATCCACCTCCCAGCAAATCCCCGACTAACCCCCATCTCCTTCCCCGCACTCTCCAACACCTCCCTCTCCCACTCCGCCAATCCTGCCTTTCCCTCGAAAACATCAGCCAACCCCATCGCCTCCTACAAGATCCAGGCGAAAGACATTAGCTTCATATCCTTACTATACTGAGAGCGAAGGCTGCGCTGCCGGCTACTATCTCCTAGACCAGTCCGAAAGCTTTAGCAGGCGAAACGTCCCTTAAAGGCCATTTCACCTGGAAAGCTCTCGGAAATACCCAGGTCTAAGAAAAGGCAGCGCCACGTGAACTTAGGTACTTACCACAGCAGCATGATTCGTCCCCTTCCCACTGTTCGGCTGCAACAACACCAACGCATCGCCCACAAAAAACATCCGCCCCTCATACGCCGTCGCCGCAGGCGACATCAGACTCGCTATTACCGAAACGAAAGGTTCCTTCAACTTCTCGGGTATCTCGAGGAGGTCCGGGTGGAACATCTCCCTCGCGCGGGCGAGTTGCGCGGACCAGATCTCGGGGCGCATGGCGCCTTTAGGCAAAGTGGTGCGGTGCGTATGCCCGGCCGTATCGGTGAGGATAGACGAGACAGGGACGGAGGGGGGAGGGTAATCGTACCAAGCGAAATTGACCGCGCGTTTCTGCGGAGCGAGGCTGCCGTGGGCGCCGGGGATGGTGTAGAGCATTACGTACGATTTGTTCATTGGGTAGAGTAAAGCTTTGTCGGCGATGCGGGCGACGAGGGAGGGTGTGAGGGAGGCGCAGGGCACGACGCCGCGCCAGATGAGGTAGCCGGGTTCGTGGCGCTGGAGGTTGGGGTACAGGGAGGAGCGGAGGGTGGAGTTGGCGCCGTCGGCTGCGATGACGTGGGTTGCGGTGTACGTGACCGGCTTAGAGGTTGAGAGGTCGGTGGCGGAGAGGGTTAGGGTGGTGGAGGCGGTGGTGGAGGGTTGCACGCTGAGGACTTTGATGTTGGTGGCGTAGGTTGCTTCGCCCTCCCCGGGCTCCGTAGGCGGCGGGTCCGGGCAGTACGGACTCACCAGCCCGTCGAAGTTAGCGCGGAGACGGTAGTAGGCGGCATCCCAAGTCGTCATCTCATACGGCACGTTGATGATCGTCGCCGGCTTCAAGTCGGCGTCCAGGATCTGGATCTCATTGACCGGCGTGCCCAACGGGATGTGCTTGAGCCGGTCATGCTGGTCAAAAAACCGTTTAATATCCGCCGCGAGCCCAATGCCGGCAGCCTGGCCTTCGCGGGCTGAAGAGGAAGCGGACTCGAGGATGTGGACGTTGTGGCCCTGGCGTTTGAGGAGAATGCCGCAGAAGAGGCCTGCGAGGGAGCCGCCGACCTGGGGAGATGGGTGTGAGAGAGATATGACAGGGCAAGGACGGGTTGAGAGGGACTGACGATGAAGATGTTCAAAGGTTTGACACCATCCGCGAATGAAGATGTGGATTGGGGAGGTTGTGGTCGGTCTTCTCCGTTGCCGTGCGTGGAAGTCATTGTACGTACGTGCAGAAATGATATTTACCTTTAGTGAGGCAGACGTGAAAGAAAAATGTCCTCTATAGCTCCCTTACCTTTTGATAATACATCCTCCTACATCGCGGACTCGAAGGAGCCGAAATAGTGGACAGATCAGGTTGGTGTTCTCGTAAATCTGCCTGCTTTGGGGGCTGGATGTTCAGCTCGCATCACTTCGCGCCGCGAGACATCTCCACCCACCCACCACAAAGCCAGCAGCTTGGATGAGACTCTAGTAAAAGACTCAATATCTAGCATTATCGAGCCGTGCTACATAAAACCATCTGTCTGTGGTTGATCGATCCCGATGCTCTATATACGCCGTGTCCGCCCAGCCACCCTTCCCATATCCGGATCGCTAATAAAAGGTAACAAAACGCCATCCACTTTGTTCATCAATGCATGAAAGATGTACCTTCGAGTCTCAGAGCTCAGGTATGTATATTCGTACACTCCAATTTCCTCGCCGCACCATCGAGCTTCGCGAGCAGCACGGTCAGGTTCGAGTCGCAGGTAGTAGAAGCAGAAGCAGCGGATCCAGTAGCAGAGGCAGGCGAAGTAGAGCGAGAAGTAGGCAAGCGGGCAGGCGATTCGATGAGCAAATCCACCGGATCAGGACCTTTCGTCAGGTCGGTGACGGCGAAGGCGTTGACCCGTTGGAAGTTGTTAAAGTTCATCGCGTTGAAGCCGTTGATGTTGAGTTTGCTGAAGTCGTTTTCGGGGATCATGGCCATGCCGACTTGTTCGGGCTGCTGCTGCTGGGATGGGACTGAGAGCTGAGAGGCGTCGAAGTTCAGGTATTCGGGCTTGGAGTCCTGCTGAGGCGGCTGCTGCTGCTGCTGTTGAGGTTGAGGTTGTTGAGCCGGCGTGGGCTGCTGGGCGGGCGTGACGGATGGGCGCTGCTGCTGCGACTGCTGAGTGGGTTGCTGGAGCTTGTTCATCAGAGATGGGTCGTGGCTGAGCTCTGTCATGAAGGGTACGAAGGCTGGGTGGCGGAGGAGAGTCTCGATCAAGCCGCGGTAGTTGTCGTTCTCGTTGATCAGGGCCTGGTTCTGGACGCGGAGGGCGTTGGCTTCTTGGGCTTTCATGGCGACTTCGCCTTCGAGCTGGCCGATGTACTCTGTGACGACGTTAGTGATTGTTTGCTGGTAGAGATTGATAGTAACATACCCTTCCTCCTGGATCTGAAAGCGCGAGCCGACACCTTGTTCCTAAGTTGTCGTCGTTCCTTGCTAGACAGCTTCTTGCCTTCGTCAGATGCAAGCAGACGCTCATCTTCGTCCATCTCCTCCTCATCCTTCTTCAGCCGGGCAAGCTGCGGCAGCCCGTTCGATGGAGAGTCCTCATCGTCAGCAGAGGCGTTGCTGTTCTGACGCATCTGGTTGAGGAGACGAGAGATGCTCTCCTCGACATGAGGTTCCGTGACGTTTGAAGGTCGCTTAGAGTGGCCCTGGCTGCTGGGCTGCGATGCCGGCTGACTTTGAGGCGGGTTGGCCGCTTGCCTGTACTGTGCATGCTGTGCCTGGATCTTCATCTGGCGCTGCTGGACAGCCTGGACCTGAGCGGCCTTCTGCATAGCGGCTTGTTGGGCCTGCTGAGAGTGCATGCCAGGCCACAGACGGCCGACGTTGCTGGTTGGTTCCTCCTGGCCGCCGATATTGCTAGGGTCGATGAAGTTGTCGGCCTGGTTGTTGGTGGGTGGAGGGAAGAACATGGGAGGCATAGAAGAAGTCGGGTTGTTGAAGTCCATGCTCATGTCGGCATCCATGTCGATGCCCGACGACCATCCACCTCCGAAGCCAGCATCAAACCCCATGTCGCCAATGCCCGACCCATACCCGTCGAACATGTTTTGTGGCGGCAGGTTGGCCATGCTGCCGGATGGGATGCCAACCTGCTGCTTGTACTGGTTGTAGTCATGGCTAGGGCCACTGAAGTGCTGGTGACGCTCCTGCTCGAACGGTGACAAACCATTCCAGTCCTGGTTCGCACTCTGTGGTGTGGCATCAATCTTTGATGAAGACGCGGTGGCGGGAGATGGGTGAGTAGTGCTCTGGATGAAGTCGAAGAGCGAGTCCATGTCTAGTTGCTCGGTCTTCAGGTGGCCTGCTCGGTTGCTCATCGTGGCGAACTGGCCAGGTGCCCTTCAATTACGTGGAGTCTCAGTCTTCCAATGGCTCGCCGATGCTGATGCTTGCGAGTAGTCGTCGTATGTCGCTGCCTGGACAAGTGTCGCTTCCAAGAAGTCGGGCTGACGCGGCTGGCTCTGCCTCAATAACACTCAACAACACTCTCCCAAATCACGGCTCTGGACCTTCTCAATTCGGCGTCGAGCAATCCAACGAGTGTGTGTGTCGCGAGTGTCGGGTTGATGTGATGATGACAGTGAGGGTGTAACGAGAGTTGGACGTTGGAGAAACAGGAAACAATGGTCAAGGGAGAGGAGGCCCGACAGCAGGCATTCTCGGCAGCGAGGCTTGGAAGGCTGTGCAGGAAAAGCGACACGGCAGCCCCCAACCGCGCCAATCACATCCACCACGCGGACATCGGTCCTCTGCTTCGCCGGTCGATGAGAGCATTCTTGAAACACGGCAAAGTGGGTGCGATACGACCGCTGACGACGCTGCCTCCTACTCTGCTCGCTGTATTTGGGCCGCAGCCCGGAGCCAGTTTTACCTGCTATACCTGCCTCCGCCATACTGGAATCTGACCGTCGGACGCGGTACCGTACCGCTCTTTGATGAAGCGTGACCGGAGAAGCTACCAAGCTACTATTCTTGTCGCCGGGAGATGCCCAGCATTGCCCGATGATGGTACTGTGGCAGCGGCCGAGCACAGTAAGCCAACACCTCAAAACCACTGCTCTGCCATCAACGGACAAGGAATGCGTGCGCAGAAACATCAGCCTTAGCTCCGTACTCCACTGCTTGGGAGAACACTGGGGCCGCCCTGGGCCGCTTGAATAATGAGCTCGTGGCCTCCGCTACACCCGCTACCTCGTATTTTCCGAGACTTTACTGCATACTTTGACGCTTGGCCGTCCTGGGCACGAGCACGCGATTCTGGTGCAACTCAAAGGGAAGATCACTCATCCCAAGTACCGAAGGCCCGGGCTGGGCACGCAACGAACCACAAATGTTGTTTTCCAGTAGTATGCTATCCGCGCCAGTGACCACATCGGTCTAGATATATTACCCCAAGGAGAACGCGGAACTGTCAAACATTTCAACAGCGAAAGGACGAGCCGCGTAACCCCTTCGTCCGCTATTCAATGAGTCCTGACCGGAGAAACGTGCTTGTCGCCATTAACTATCGGGAACCATTCACTCCTCTGCTCCAAACACGGCAGCGCTGGCCATCCCCAAACCGCCAAACAACCCCAAAGCATAAGTCAACAGCGCCGCTTCCGCCCGTCCAGCAACGTCCCCAACGGTCGGCGACGACATGGCCTGCACACCATCGCTCATGATACCAGACACCCTCCTCGACAAGCTTGGCTGTCGCACTCTTGAACTTCTTCGCGAGGCACTCCGCTTGACAGGTGACATCAATGACCGCGAGCGGCTGCGTGGACGTCCAACACTGGCCCTTCGTGACCTTCTGGTAGGTGCTGTGTATTCTTCTTCGTCATCATCGTCGTCGTCCATGGCATCCGTGAGGGTGTGCATCGCGGACGCCGTACGTCTTCTCGCTTCCTCTTTCACTGTTCCCCATGCGTCTCCTGCTCTGGCAACAGGCTGGCTGGCACGTATATCGTCGTACATTTCCTCCGTAGCGTCGCCAATTCGGCTTGCTGCTTGCCCGACAGCAGCTTGCGCCTCCTCCAGCCATGGATTGGTGCTGCATTTCACCATCTCCCGCGCGTCAGTTTGATTAACAGCAGACCACACGGTCAAAGCGCCAAACGACAACACGACATCATAACCCAACGCCCGCAGCCAGTGATTCCAGAAGCGAAGTCCAGTGAAGATCACTCCAGCCGTCTCGATCGCGACATTCGACCACGACTCCCGGCCCGTCAACACGTTGATCCACTCTGCCGTGGCCTGGTACAGCGATCGATACGTTCCAGCTTTGATCTCGCCCACGGCCATGAACCAGGCGTGGAAATGAAGGAGGACGCTGGCGATGGAGATGGCGAACCAGAGCATCACGAAGCCTCGTCTGTTGCGGCGGCTGCCGTAGGAGAGATCACCGGCGATTGCTCGACCGAGGAAGTTGTCGCGCTAGATTCTCATCAGCACACAGCAGGCACGTGGAGAGATGCCACTTACGGGCAGGCTATGCGCAATCGCCGGTTGCAGGAACACATACGCCTGCGCCAAGCTGAACCACATCGTCTTGAGCGTCTTCGAGGATCGAACCAGCAGCACTGGCAGTCCAGCGACCACCAAAGCTTCGGAGACGAGGAAGCTTGTCGCGAGAAGTGGTTGTGCAATGCGGTATCTCCCTAGGACTTTGCGTGGCTTGAGTCGAAGCAAGGCGTAGAAGAGGCATTGTGCGCCGGCTAGGCCGAGGATGTAGCCGACGAGGATGAAGGCGAGGATTTGGGCGTTGGTGAGGCCGCGGGTACGGCCCAGGGGGTGGTCAGTGGGTATACTGAGGGCGCAGTTGAGGTGGTTTACCTTGGATGCCCACGAACACTGACAAGGAATTAGCATTGGCCCCTCGAGTGCTGCAAGATAGGCACAAGCAACTTACTGGCCCAAGCACTATACCCCATGAACCACTGCTGTGTCCTATCCCCAGCAACTCCGAGATCAGCAAACCCACTCCTCCCCTCTCCCCGACCACCCACGGACACGGTACTCACCACCAAAACCGACAATACGTCGCCACAGTCATGCGAAAGCACCCCCACAAACTCGAACTAATATCAAACTCATGCCACTTCTCCGCCTGCTGCACCAAATACGTCGACACGTGGTCGTCGTTCGTCAGGTGCGGATACACCATCTGCACGATCTTGCGCTTCGACTCGGCCATGGTGCTTACGGCTGAGAGCCAGAGATCTTGCGGTCTGTAACCTTCATCAGCACTACAGTCCCCGGTACACGAAACGACGGCGAATGGGATAGTTAAGAGGAGACAAACGTCCTATCATACCACCCCTCCCCGGGCGCAGCATTATTCACCAACACCCTCAAAACATCCTTCATATCGCTCCGCACCCAATTCACCAGCACCCAACTCAGCACCCCCATCCCCAAAAACAGACACGCCTCATACTTCCTTCTCGCCGGCACGGCGCTCCGACGCGTCCGCCCGCTGCTGCTTGAGCGCCAGACGCGGTAGAATGGTGTAGAGATGTCGAGGAGGAGTTTGAGGAGCGTGAGGGTGAAGCTGATAGCGAGGAAGCCCGAGAGGGGTTTGGAAGGGAGGGGGAGGAGGGGTTTTTCGAATATGTGGGTTGTTGTTGTTTGGTCCATGGCTAACGTGGCGGTGACGGTGATGGGGAGGGTAAGGTAAGGCCAAGAGGAGGGAGTGCAGTGCGGAGGGCGAGTGTTTGGGGTGGGAGAGGGTTTGTTTGTTGGGGATGGGGGGTTGAGGAATGGGGGGTGCATTCCGGGGTTTGATTTGGGATGAGTCCGTTGGAGTTGCGTCCTTCGCAGGCTCGCTCGGAGCGTTTATGATGGAGACTGTTTGACAGGATCTCTCAACTACATGATTACTTACGAGACGGCATACCAGTGATAGGATCGAGGCAGCTGGTTGACCTCTTCCGCCTTGCGTTTGGTGCCAGAGGTGGATTGCAGTCAATGGCACCATGACCGTCTCTCCCATATCCATGGCTTGGAGTTGCAGGGTTAGATAGGCGCAACATGTGAAGTCTTTCATGTAGATGTGTCTCGTCCTACCTCCTGGAGACAAGAGGACGGAAGATCGGGTCGTTCTTGCAGCTCCCAGAATTAAGGTTCAGACATTTCCCAAAAGGGAAGTCAAAAAGTCAAGCACATGCATCCAGAGATCAGGCGTGTGACATGACCTTACATCTGCTATGTATACAATCCTTCAAGTGCGATAGAGACCGGTGATACTGTACAGTACGCAGAACCTTCACATTGGCGCTGGCGTTCTGCACTGCGAGGCGCATCACGACTTTGACGACTTCACGATCTCTTGACGTCTTCGATCACGCGCTTGTCTGGAACAGGGCGCTCTCGTGTACCACAACTCGACGACTTCACTCAAGTCCATACCGGGCAGACGACCAGAACAAGGGCAAAGGAGGCTCCGCACTCGGGCTGATCAAAGATCTCCTCTCGCCAAAGAAGCAGGATACATCCACAAGCAAAGAACCCTCGACACCAGCACCGCCGAAACAGCCACCACCCTCCACCGGCAACGAGACTCCACGAGCAGAGTTCATCCCCAAAGTCTTCACCTACGAAGCGCGCAGCACGCCCACCGAGCAGTGGCGAAACCGACACGTCCTCCCCACCAGCGTCCAGTACAATGCAGAGCACGAGTCACCCGGCACATCCACCCCACGCTCGATCGAACGCCCCCTCACACGGCGAAACCAAGAGATAGCTTTCAAACCGCACCACCGCGCGCTCCTCGAACCACCCGACCAGCGGGACCGCAAAGAGCAGCGGAGTTCTACACACCGAATCGACAGGATGAAGTGCTTCGTGCAAGTTCTCACCACGCCGACGGCGGACACGCCGGGGACGACGTTGTTGCTGCACTTCGACAATAAACGGTATCTCGTCGGTAGTCTGGCTGAAGGAACACAGCGAGCGTGCGTGCAGATGGGAGCGAGGTTGTTGAAGGTTTCTGAGTGCTTTCTCACTGGGAGGACAGAATGGAGCAATACCGGTGGCTTGATCGGGATGATCCTTACGCTTGCGGATCAGGCGGGTACGAGTCGGCAGAGCGCTGTGGAGGAAGCTGTCAAGGAGGCGAGGAACAGGGGGAAGAAGATGGGACTGTCTGATCACTCAGAGAAACTATGGGAGATGGAGGAGGAGGCGAAGAAGCAGGTGAAGGTGAAGCCGCTGCGGATCTTCTCGCCGCCGAATATGAACCATACCCTTGCTACGGCGCGGAGGTTCGTGTTTCGGAAGGGCATGCCGGTTGACATACACGAAATCAACGACGATCGCGCGCACCAGGAGGGCGAGGATGAGTGGGCGCCGTATTGGGCGGATGAGAATATCAAAGTCTGGACGATGTCGATCTCGCCAGACTCGGCTCGGGATGCACAGCAAAGAAGGGTTAGTAGACCGATCATCGGACGAAAGCGCACCATTGACGAAGTATACGGTCGACAGACACCCGCCGCCGGCATTGTCGAGAACGACCTCACGCAGAAGGAGCGCGATCAGTTGGCCGTTAAGGCTGTGGTGTCGGAGATGTTCGATTCTTCCTGGCGTCTGGATACGCTGTACGAAACGCCTCTTTCTCAGGTCAAAATGCCGGCTGCGATATTCGTCCGCAACGCCGAAACCAACAAGATCGAACGCTGGAATGGCCCTCTTCCTGGTGGCGACAAGCCTCTGCCAACCCCAGACCCTACAGTTCTCGTGCGGCGACCCTGGCCGGGTGCGCTAGTCGAGAGTCTGCCTCCCACCGAGCCAGCGAAAGAAGCCATCAGCTACATCATCCGCAACCACACTGTACGTGGCAAATTCGACCCGAAGGCTGCCGAGAGGCTGAATATCCAGAAAGGGAGAAAGTGGGCAGATCTAGCGTCTGGCAAGACAGCTGAGAGTGAGGACGGGCAAACGATCACGCCGGATATGGTGCTGGCGCCGAGTAAAGAGGGTGGTGGGTTTGCAATCGTTGACATGCCGGATCCGACGTATATTGACGGCCTGCTTACGAGGCCGGAGTGGCGTGAGCCGAAGGTTATGGCTGGTGTTGGGCATATTGTATGGAGTTGCGGACCGGGTGTTGCGACAGATCCGAGGGTACATGAGTTCATGCGGGAGTTCAACGGGCTGGAGCATATTGTGTCATCGCCTGATTACTGCCCGAATAATATTGCGCTCGACTCGCCGGCGGCGTCCACAATACGACTACGCAAGGTCGATCCAACGAGATATGGCGTTCCAATCCACGATGCGGTTGGTGAGCAGTCCTACGGTGGGAGCGACAGCCACCTCGCCATGCAAAAACAACATCCTCTGCCAGAGAAAGGAGTCCAGCTGGCGGAGCGAGGCATGATACTCCAGCTGGAACCGAGCATCGACCTTCAGCGCAACCAAGTCATCCCTCCCCTCGACATCCCCGCTGTCGAGTCTGCAGTCCCTCCCGACGTCCTCACCGAAGCAGTCAAAGCTCGCGAGGCTGTGCGGATGTCGTTGAGCGAAGAAACGACGTGGGCCTCCACACTCCCAGACAAAGACGCCGAAGTCATCACCTTAGGCACCGGCTCCGCCCTGCCCTCCAAATACCGCAACGTCTCCGCCACGCTAGTCCGCATCCCATCTTGGGGCAGCATCCTCCTCGACTGCGGCGAAAACACCCTCGGCCAACTCAAACGCGTCTTCACCCCCTCGGAGCTCAAAGAAGTCCTCCAGTCTCTGCGCCTCCTCTTCATCAGCCACATGCACGCCGATCACCATCTCGGCACTGCTTCTGTCATCAAAGCCTGGTACGCCGAAGTCCACGCTTCTCAACCCATCCCGCTCCCCTCCCCCACCGACCCCATCGAACCCCTCCTCGACCCGACCCAGCGCAGGCTAGCAGTCGTCTCCGAACCCGCCATGATCGAATGGCTCTCCGAGTACAGCAGCATCGAAGACTTCGGCTTCTCCCGCCTGGCGCCCTTGAACATCAGCCCCGCCTACCCCGGCCGCAACAAACCCTCCGCGCTGAACTGGTTCGTCCCGCCCTCCCACCTCGCCTCCCTACCCACAAACAAATCCCGGATCGAAGCCGTCACCTCCCGCACCATCCCCGCCTCCTCACTTGGCCTCCACGACATCCAAGCAGTCCTCGTAAAACACTGCCACGGCGCCCGCGCGGTCAGCATAACCCTGCCCTCCGGCTTCAAAGTCTCGTACTCCGGCGACTGCCGCCCCAGCGAGCCCTTCACACAAATCGGCCAGGGCAGCACGGTATGTATCCACGAAGCGACCTTTGACGACGAACTCGCCGGTGATGCGGCGGCGAAGAACCACAGCACGACTTCTGAAGCGCTGGGGGTGGCGCAGGGGATGGGCGCGAGAGCGTGTGTGTTGACGCATTTCTCGCAGCGGTATCAGAAGATTCCTGTGCTGGAAAAAGGCGGGGCGGGGGGGAGTGGAGGGACGGAAGTGCCGAGGGCGTTTGAGGCGGAAGAGGGAGAGGAGGGGGATGGCGAGATGTCTGTGAACCCGACGGACGAGTTTTCGGGGCCTCTAGAAGACGTCGCCGCCACCTATCCCGATCAAGCCACGAATGGCGATGATAAGGGAAAGCAATACGACCTTCCCAAGAACAAGGACACCGCCACCTCAACCTACCGCCCCCTCTCAGCCGAGAAACCCGAAGCAGTCAAATTTAAACTCACAACCGATATGAAAGTCTGCGTGGCCTTCGACTACATGCGGGTGAAAGTGGGTGAGATCGGACAACTCGAGAAATTCACGCCTGCGTTGTTGAGACTGTTTGCGGAGGAGGAGAAAGGGGTGGATTTTGAGGATGGGTTGGGGGGGACGGGGGTGGTTGTTGATCATGGGCGCGGGACGAAGAAAGGGCAGGCGCAGAAGCAGAAGGGGCAAGGTGGGAAGGGTGGGAAGGGGAAGAGGAAGAACAGTAATGAGTCGTAGGTCATAGATTGAAGGCAATGCATAGAGCTTACCTTCCACACCCCCGCTCTCGATTTGTGGCGGTTGGATCTTGGCGTGTTTCTCCCTCAGCACAGTTCCAAAAGGGGCCTGCACATCACATAGGAACATGTATGGAAAGATGCTTTGAATGTTTCTTGTCTCATTGTCGAAGATGCCACTCATGCGTAGCCCTAGTTACAGGCTAGAAAAGCACGCAGTGGTGCACGCAGAAGGCCAGCTAGCCAGCTGCTCGTCACTGACCCAGACCAGGCCACAGCCATAGCAGTTTGACCGCTCCTGCCATAACCACTTGCCACCTCCATACGCTCGAAGTAGAACAAACTCCGTCTATCTGTTCGACTTGGCCACGCGCTCCAGCTCGTCCTTCTTCTTGATGGCGTAGCTGTTGCTGCTGCCCTTGGCGGCGTTGATGAGCTCTTCCGCCAGACACTCGGCGATGCTCTTGATGTTGCGGAAGGCGGCCTCGCGGGCGCCAATGGTGAGGAGGGCGATGGCCTGGTTGACGCGGCGGAGGGGGGAGACGTCGACGGCTTGGCGGCGCACGGTGCCGGCGCTGCCGATACGGGTGGAGTCTTCGCGGGGCCCGCAGTTGACGATGGCATCGACGGCGATTTGGATGGGGTTTTGGTCGGTCATGATGTGGATCTACAAAATATCATTTGTCAATATTGCCTTTGTGTGTATTCATTCGGGGTGGTGGGGACGCACGATTTCGAATGCGTGGGCCACGATGCGCACAGCCATGAGCTTCTTGCCGTTGTTGCGGCCGTTCATCATGAGCGAGTTGGTGAGTCGCTCGATGATGGGGCACTGGGCCTTGCGGAAGCGCTTGACGGCATATCGGCCTGCGGAGTGGGGGATGTATACGGGCTGGCGGATTTGGATGTAGTCGCTGTATATCACGCATATCAGCTCGCCGTCCTCGCCGTCTTCTTCCATGCAATCGCGCAACGTACGTCAGGGAGATGTCCCTTATCTCCACGTCCTCATAACTCCATTTGTTGAACAGCTTGGTGCTTCCGATCTCACTGGTAACATCTTCAAGTCGTTAGTATGAGGATGTTGTAGCAGACGAGGCTCTTACCCTTGGGCAGGACGGGGTAGCCCTGAGGCGCTTCGACTTCGACCTCGCCGTCGGACATCTTCGCTGCTACCGGGGAAGATGGTGAGGTAGTGGTGCTGGGGTGTTGTTGTCGTGGTGGTATTTGCGCCGGTGTCGAAGGTATCAAGTGCGGTTGTGGTGGATTTGGAAGTTCGGTGGGCTTGGCACTAACGGCACCAGCCGCAGTCACATGATGACGCCGCGGACGCAAATGAATACACCTCAAGTCGAGAACATCTACTTCATCACCAGAATCATGTTCTTGTTATCTTTGTTTCTCGTCACCATTTCTTCTAGATAGGTCTGGCCTAGAGGACTGAGCACGCTACGAATGCTCAGTAGTGCAACTTGTTCCAGCTTCCGCAATGATGCCCATGCCTTTGACGCACTATGAACTACACTCCCGTCCCTCAACAAGTCGTCAGAGTAAATCCACCCGTCGTCCAGAAGTATGTAGACGACGTAATGCTTCATGCTGGGGTCGAACACGTTGACAGCTTTCAACCGGTAGATGAAAAAGTTTTCGGGACGGTAGCGATCCAATGACTCCTGCTCAGAAGGCAGAATAACGCTGTCCGCACATGGCGAGAGGTCAAGAAACCCCGGGAGGCCGACTTGATGTGGATACTGGCTAGTCACTCGTCCAAAGGAGACCATCTTAGTGTTGGACACAGTGTGATGCGTCTTTGCAGCGTACGCGGCGGTAGGTGATTGCGAGAAAGGATGAGTCCTCTGACGCACGGCTTGCTGCATCCTCGTCTCTTACATCTCCAACCTCACGAATTTTCATCACTCCAGACTTACAGTGCTTCTGTCCATCACCATGGGGGATGCAGCACTCAAGATACTGGACGAAATCCTCGCCAAGATCCCGCCTCCACAGCAGAAGCAGGACCAGGAGCCAGAAGACGAGCCATACGACGAGCCAGAACCCGAAGAGTTCGTGAACAAGTATACGCTTGATTACATGGAAGCCCAAGAGCTCTTTCAATCCGACTCCTTCGAAGAATGCATAGAAGCCGCGAAATACAACCTCACCGACCGTACCTTGCCACGGTACTTCAAGATGCGGAACCGGATGCTGATTATCGCTGCCAGCGAAGACTGGGATGAGGCAGAGGTACCGTATGATCGCATGTTATCCTCGCAGTGCGCGCAACTAACCCAACTTCTTTCTAGAAATTCTTGCTCGAGACAGAAGCGATTTACGAAGAGGCGGCACGGCTGACCTCGGAGTCTGAAGAAGAGGCGAGTTCTGCGTTGCGGCGGATCCGTGAGGCGCTCGACAAGCTCAGTGGCGGCATGGATCAGGATCGCAAGGAGGCGGAAGAAGAAGAAGCTGAGGGCAAGGAAGCGGAGAAGGCGGCTGTTGCTGAGAAGGGAACTAGGGGCGCGGATACGGGGAATCAGTCTGGTCAGGAAACGCCCGGTCACATCCTTGCAAAATCAGCCGGCATGCCGAACGCGACAGTCAAATCCGTCGATGAGTACGACTGGCCCCGCCCGAGACGATTCCGCTGCGACCCGGAGGGCTGCAAGTACACCTTTGATACAGAAGATGATGCCGTCGTCCATCAACTTGAGCACTCCCGGGTCAAGTGCGAGCAATGCACTGCTGGATTTCCCAACATCCAGAAGCGCGATGCCCACAACACTGCTCAACATGGCACCGTTGATTCAGAGGAAGCGGTACAGACTCGGGATAATGGCCCCACGGGCTCGACTGTTGAGCAGCAGCTGCAGGAAGTGCGAGCGACTATGCAGGAGGCCAGAGCTGCGCACGAAAAGCGCGAGCGTGAGGCCGCCGCTGCCCATGTGAAGAGGGAGAAAGCAGCTGCAGAGAGGGAGCATGCAGCGGCAGAGAGAGAGGAGGCAGCGGCAAAGAGGGAGCAGGCAGCGGCTGATAGGGAGCAGGCGGTGGCAAAGAGGGAGCTGGAGCAGAACAATGCTCAAATTGCTCTCTACCGAGAGCTGATCAAATTGGTGGAAGCGCGGAACGAAGAGGTTAGGCAGCGGTTGTGAAGCAGTTGAGGCATGGGAGTGGAATGGCTCGAATGGGTAGACGGGCATCATGTCCGCCACGACATCATGATTTTTACGGCCGACAGGATCTTTACAGCATCACCACTCTTCACGGCCGATCAGCATTTGTACAACATCAGCATTCACGGCCGCTCGACATTGTAACAGCAGAAGCATATCAGCATCTTCCCAACTTCTGCGTCCTCACGGCTGTGCAACACCTCCGCCTAGCCCTCATCGACCACCATAGAGGACGCTGAAAGAAGTCGCACTACTTGGTGTTGGGGCGTGAGGCGTCTATGGTCTCTGCGCGCGCAAGGGCCTTCGGTCGAGATGCTTCATCTTCGCGCGAGAACAATCACACCCATCAGTTAGCAACACACATAGAACAGAATGACTTTTGATACACTCGTTTGATACACCGGCTGCAGCTATCTCATTCCCTTGGTTGCATCCGCCTCTCCGCCTTGAGAAGTTACCTCGTCCACCCGCGCTGGAAGTAGGGACACTCAGGACGTCCCTTTCCACTACATTAGCATTGCGTAGCATGGGACCGTGATGACTAAGGCTCGTGGACCCTGAACAGCAGATCACGAGCTACAAATGAGACGACTTGGATTGCTGGTGTGACGAACCACAAGTACCACACACAAGGCTTGGAAGACGCCATGTCACACCTCTCCGCCGTGCCCAACGACCCCTATCAATGGCGCGAGTCCGTCCTGTCCACCCGCTCGCTGTCCTACCTTAGTGTCGCCGCCGCCCATCCCCGCAGTCGCAGCACCAGCAGCACCACCTACCAGCAGAACCACCCCTCGATGCGCCGCGACAACACCGACATGACCGACGAGTCCGAATACAGCCTGGAGATGACACACTCGAGGGACATGGACCTCAACGATATTCCCGAGCTGCCAGAGAGTGTGGCCCGGTCGCCGCTGTTCTTACTGCCACGCGAGATACGAGATAGAGTGTATGCTTTCTGCTTGACTGCTGAAGACGACCGACCGGTGGAGTGGCCTTCATTGTTCAAAGCCTGCCATCTCCAACCACAACTGCTACGGACATGCAAGATCATCCACGATGAAGCGGCACCGCTCCTCTACACTCTCAACAACCTTACCTTCCACCATCCGTCCGACGCCAACATGTTCGTGCGAGCTATGGCCTCGACTATATATGCACAGCAAATACAGCACCTGAGCCTTCATATCCGAGCCCAGGACACCAGACTATGGATGCCTTACCTCACCTCCCGCGACAGCAAACGCAGCCTTGAAGCCGACTTCCCCTGTCTCCGCAACCTCCACATCCGCTTCCGCAGCAACAAATGGCAGCACTCGCACACCCCGGAAGCGAACCTCAAAACCTGGGCCGAAGACAGCCGCCTAGACGAAGTCATCGACAGCGTGCGCAACGTCTACCTCCCGGCGGGTAAAGAAACCTCCCGCAACGAGCGTGGCTCGCGACCCCACCGCTCAGCTGGTCCATTACGGGACGAAAGAGCTTTCGAAGAACGAACAAACCATCGCACCCCAACCATCCGCTTGACGTGCGTCCACCGCATCCACCCCACCCACTTCACCGCCCTCACCAACCCACCCGCCACCACCGCAGCACCAACGAACCCTCCCGATCTCTCCCTCGCCTCCAACCCCACAGGCGTCATCCAGCAGACCCCACCCACGCTCAACACCTCCGAGCCTCCTTCTCCTGTTTTGCCGAACGCGCCTTTTACACGCTACACCCCCATCGACCTCCGCACGAACCCGATAAAACGCCTGCACGACCGTGATCTCGGCAGCACAGCCGTGGCGCAGACCGTCTTTACCGAGCGTAAGGGAGTTTTGATATGCTTAGAAATCAACTGCTTAGATCCAAAGCGGGAGGTATGACTCCATGGCCCTCTTGCTGAGGGGAGGAACGAGGGGATGGTAGAGGTCTTCGAGCCGTGCGGGATGTGTGGACGGGTGTTCGCGTGGGCCGTGAGAGGGGCGGTGGGGTTGGAGAGGAGGGAGTGTGAGTGTGGGAAGTTGTTTGGACGGGGAGGGTTGATTTGTTGTTAGATTGGGATGTGCTGGGATGCTGTTAAGATGAGTTTGGAGGGATTTGTTTGGCGTTTTGTGGGCTGGGAGGTCGATATAGATACCCGGGCATTTGTTTTGGACTTTGAAGACGAAGGCGATATATTCGCGGTTGATTTTCGCTCTTTGCACGTTCGCTGTTTCGACCTTCGCTCGGCTTGTCTCGCGCAACATCGCGCACCTGCCCAAAAGGCCTTTTCAACACGCCCAAGGCCCCGAAGCACCTGTCCACTCCGCCTTCTGCTCACGCACGAAAGCATATCCCACCCACCACCAAGCCCATCCACCATCCACATCCCACACAACCGCTCTCCCAGCCAACTCCAGATCGACACGGCCCGTAGCCGATCCGCTTCCCCCAGCATGCAGGCTCCGAGCGCGGGAAGACGCGGGCTAGCGCTGCGCTGTCCTCGGCGAATCACAAACCATCCACGGACTCCGGTAGGCGAGCCTGCGCGCTTGCACGCAGGCGAGAGAACTATCTGCGGACACCCGTTAGTGTTGGGCGTAGGGCTGGCGAATCGTTTCGTCTCTCGCATTTCGACCATCCAGGACCAGAATACGTCGATTCATAACTTCAACCCTCATAAACCAGCACGCTGCGGAGTGAAGTGAGAGACTGGAGCTCAAAAAATCTCCGAATCATCCTCCCAATCCACCACCCCCCGTTCCACCTGCTGCGGCTTGGTAGTATTCGTGCGTTTCTCGCGAAACGTATCATCCACCCCCGTACTCGTATCCTCCTCCGTCTCGACTTCGAAATCGATACGTTCGGTGTACGATTGATCGGTCTTAGGCGGCAGGGGTTTGCGGCCGGACAGGACGTCGAAGAGGGAGTCTTCGCTTGCGCCTGAGATGAAAGAGGCTTCGGCTTCTGCTGCGGCTTTTGCTGGATTTGAGGATGAGGATGAGGCGGGCTCGCGATGTGGTGGTGGGGTGGGAGGGTCTTCGAGCTGCCCTGAGGGGTGGAGGATGCGGAAGATGGATTTGGTTGTTGCGAGGACTGCTGGGTTTGAGTCGAAGGGACTGTGGAGGTAGGATAGTGTTGCGGTGGGTGAGATTGAGGCCGGGATGATCGTTGGCGGGTTCGAGGAGATTGGGGAGAAGAAGTGGGCGATGCCTTCGCCGCAGTCGAGGAGGAGTTCATCCGGTCGCGTGGGGTGCCAGTGGAGTTTTCGGACGTTGCTGTGTTGGACGAGGACGGCGTGCGCGTTGAGGGTTGCCATGTTCCAGATCCAGACGGTGTTGAGCATGCGCTCATCTCGTGTGGCAAGCCAGCTGCCGTCGCAGCTGAAGGTTGCTTCTGCTATGCCTAGCTCTGCTGGCTCGGTGGTGGTTTTGGTACGTGAGAGAGGCGGAGAAAAAGGTTGCGGAACGACTGCGTAGGATCGCTCACCGGATGCTGGAACAGTTTCTTCCCAGATTGGTGCTTGCAGCTCAGATGATGTGTTCGCCCGTTGGTCAATGGTAGTCGTGTGCTCGATCACCGCCCTAGGCGCGAACGTCCTCGTGTTCAGCAGCACAATGCTCCCATCAAAGCGCGTCAAGGCCACCAGCTGCGAGTTTTGAGCCCAAACTATCGCCTTGATGCCCAATCCGAGCGTCTCGCTTTCTTTCGCCGCCGGATAAGAGCGATATAGATTTCCGTCTGGCGTCAAGAAATGGACGCCCCGGCTCGCAGTACCCACATCCAACACACCAATCCATCTTCCGTTCGGTGACCAGGCAATCGACTGAGCATCCACAGTGGGTAGCTTGACAGCACCGACCAGCTTTTGCGTCGCTGGTAGATACAAGTTCAAGACATCCTCAGCTCCAATTCTGGAGAGCAGCGCAAGAGTTCCAGTCCTCCCCTCTCGTCCCGGCCGCAACTGCCATCTCGCGCCAGCGCACGATCCCTTCACATCTGCCAAATCTACTCCCTTTCCAGTCGTCAAATCCCATAGCTTGGCCTTCCCAAACTCCCATACAACGAGGAGCAACTCACTGCCCACGAACTCAGCATTCGCGAATCGCCCAAAGCCGCCACTGCCATTGTCGAGCCGAATGCGGTGGTCGGCGTCATCCAGGTCAATCACCTCGATCAACTTCGCGCTCGCGACAACGATGCGATTGCTTTCCGAGTTCCATTGCAGGCCAGTGATATCTTTGGCTGAGATGCGGAGAGACACGTCCGTACAGCGATCCGGCGCGTGGGTGGTGTGGATACGGAGTTTGTTGGTACCTGGTGGAATGGACGCGAGGTAATGGCCTGACGGAGATGGTGTTGTATGTGCGCCCTGACAGGTTGTAGAGAGCGCCATTCGTAGTGAGATGATTGAGTGAGGTCGTTGTCGTTCAACAACACGGCGATCAACAAGAGGAAGGCGCGGGGCAACGTTCAAGGTGGGAGCGAAAGCTTCATGACTCATGCATAACTTTTTCTGACTCGAAGAAGCTCAAGTTCGATCTTCATCGACCTCACAACGACACGTCAACGAGGGCTCAACTGCACTCGGCTGGATGAGCCTCTCGCACTTGAAGGCTCAGCGTGCGATCCTGCGCGTCAAAAGCAACGTGTGAGGCCTGGCCGATACTCATCGATCGGCAAGAACAGCCTCTACCTGGGCACGCGAAGATGACGACCTCAGCACTCCGCGATCAAGAGAAGGCGGTCGGTATCACTGCATTCGTCTCGCCAGACGCACCAGGCTTCGGCTGCACGATCAAGCATCGCTACACCGACTTTCTGGTCAACGAGGTTTTACCGGATGGCACTGTGCTTCACCTCACCAGCGATGCAGTGAAGAGGGTGAAGAAGCAGGCGCAGGAAGAGGTTCCACAGGATGGCGGCATGCAGGAGGTTAAGAGTGAGGTCAAGAGCGAGGTCACTGATGGAATGAACGGTGTCACCGCTGAGGGCTCTACTAAGAGGAAGCAGCCCGAAGGTGATGATGCTGTTGCGGATCCACCTTCGAGCCCAAGCAAGAGGCAGAGAGTCGATGGTGGTAAAAACACCGCCCCGCAGTCGAATGGAGATGCTGAAGCTGCCCAGAAGCCTGAAGCGGACCCAAATGCAGACCGCAAAGCTCAAATCATCTCCAACGTCACCGACCAGGACAAGAGCAGACTTCATGACATTTTCGGCGAGAAGACGACTGACCGCATCCTCCATCTCTACGCCAGCATCATCATGCATCCCGATCGCAAGCCTCGAGACCAGCCAGTCATCCATTCAGAAGTGATCACAGAGAAGGCCAAGCGGACTGAAGCACACGTCGCTGTACGACAGGTCTTCGCCTCAAAGATATCCACCGAGACGATCCAAGATTCGCCCGGTGTCATCGTCGTCAGAGCTATGCCGACCAAAGGACCAACCGGTGCCCGTGCACCAGCTGGACAATGGGGTAATGGCGCGATCTCCAAAGGCAAGCTCGGGTGGGAGGAGCTCGGCGGCGAGTACCTTCACTTCACGCTTTACAAGGAGAACAAGGACACGATGGAGGTGTTGTGGTTTCTCGCGTCACAGTTGAAGATACCGGTCAAGAACTTCCAGTTCGCCGGCACTAAGGACAGGCGTGGAGTGACCGTGCAGCGCGTTGCTCTATATCGCGTGCATGCCGACAAGATCAAGGGGCTGAACAGGTTTTCGAGAGGCTGGTGGTTGGGCGGCTTCGAGTACCAGAAGCATGGCCTTGATCTGGGAGAGCTTGGTGGCAATGAGTTCTTACTGACGCTAAGAGACATCCAAGTGGAGGGCGTGGGCATTCTCACACCCGACCAGAAGGTGGAGCGAGTGAAAGAGATCGTCCAGCAAGCGACCAAGTCTTTCCGGGAGCATGGCTACCTCAACTACTACGGACTACAGCGCTTCGGCACTTACACAACTGGCACTCATGCGACCGGCCTGAAGATGCTGAAGGGCGACCTCGAAGGCGCTATCAACTTGATCCTCACCTATGACGACAAGCTCCTACCCGAGAACGTGGACACTTCTGCTGAAGGTCGCACTCCGCATGATGACATCAACCGAGCAGATGCTATTCGGATTTACCGCGAGAGGGGTGGAATCACTGAGGCTGTCAGGAAGATGCCGAGACGCTTCCAAGCCGAGAGTGCGATCATCCAGCATCTAGGCAAGAGAGACCGCAGGTTGAACGAACAACCGCAGAAGAACGACTGGCAGGGTGCACTGATGCAGATCCAAAGGAATCTGAGACTGATGTATGTGCATGCCTACCAGAGTTTCGTCTGGAACACTGTCGTCGGCAAGAGGTGGGAGCTGTACGATGGCAAGGTTGTGGAAGGAGACTTGGTGATTGTGGGCGCCAAGGACGACAGCAAGCCCGTCAAGGAGGAAGTCGACGATCAGGGAGAGCCCGTCTTCCATCCTGCCGCAGATGACAGTGCGCCAACGGCAGAAGATCCGTTCACTCGCGCACGTCACTTATCAAAGGAGGAGGCTGAGAGTGGCAAATACGACATCTTCGACATCGTGCTTCCGCTGCCGGGCTTCGATGTGCTGTACCCTGCCAATGAGGTCGGCAAGTTCTACGGGGAGTTTATGGCTTCTGAAGAGGGCGGTGGACTTGATCCGCACAACATGCGTCGGTCGTGGAAGGACATCTCGCTGTCGGGCGGGTATCGCAAGGTGTTGGCACGTGCAGGTGAGGGCCTGGACTTCGAGATCAAGACTTATGTGACGGATGCGGAGCAGATGGTGGAGACGGATCTGGAGAAGTTGAAGAAGCAGAAGCATGCAAACAGGGGTCCTGCTGCGGGTGGAAGCAATGGTGTCAAGGCGGAAGACCAGACGGATGAGGTGAAAGCTGAAGAGCCTGCGAATGATGTGAAGTCTGACGAGCCCACGGATGATGTCAAAGAAGGAGAGCAAACGAATGGCAATGCTGCTACGGATGCTGCTATCGACGCCGTCGAGCGGAAGATTGCAGTCGTGTTGAAGATGCAGCTGGGCAGCAGTCAGTATGCGACGATGGCTTTGCGGGAGTTGACCAAGGGTGGAGCACTCAACTACAAGCCGGACTACTCTAGCAGATAGTTCCTGCCTGCAGATGCGTGCTGCCGTGGCTGTCGCCGGCTTGCCTGCTTGCCTGCTTGCTTGCTGCAGACGCATTTGCTTGCCGCAGACGGATGTTGTTGCTGTCTCATCTGCTGGCTGAAATGCAGTTGCTTCACAGTTCTTTCACCGCCTTCCATCTTGATGCCCCGCTGACCTCATCCCACTTTTCTGCCACTTTGCAAACGAACGTCTCGCTTCTTTACTTTAACCATTGAAACCTTCTACCACAACCTTCTCCACCAACTCAAACCGATCCAAACCACAAACCCTTTCAACCAACATCAACCCAATCAACATACCAAAATGTCCATCCCAACCTCCACCTCGGTCGTCGAATCGGCCCTCATCCGCGCCCCGCTCGCCCACGTCTGGCACTTCATCAAGCTGCAAGACTTCGCCAAATTCTGGTCGGCGGTCGAGAAGTCGGAATTCGTCAAGGGCGCGAGCGAGGAGACGGATATTGTGAAGTGGACGTTTAAGGATGGACAGGCGGTGGAGATTAAGCAGGAGGAGCATAGCGTGAGTACCTTACACAAAGAGGGAGAGGAATGGTTGGGTGGTGGTATTGTGCTGATGAAATGACAGACGATCAACCACTACATCACGTACAGTGTCATCACGGCGAAGCCGGAGCTGAGCTATACGAGTGTGCTGAGCACGGTGAAGTGTTATCCCGTGACGAGTGGAGAGGCGGAGGGGAGCACGTTTGTGGAATGGACTGGGAACTTCAGCAGTGATGCTGATGCGGGTGAGTTTTTGGCTGACGTGCTTTGGAGCCGACGGAGCATATGCTGACGGTATTGTTGCAGGTGTGATCCAAGACGCCAAGTTCAAGCGTCGCGAGGCTCTGGCCGACCTAGCGAAGGCCGCTGCGAAGAAATAGGATGCTCGCAGATCAGAGCAACACGTCGTTGAGCACGAGCACGAGCACGAGCAGCATCAATGAGGCGTTGAGGTGAATGGAAGCAGCATCATGAGATCATGGTAGACGGAATGTAAGATACCCAAAAGCATAGTGAACAACCTCACATCACATGAAAAGACGGTATACCAGCAGCATATGACCCGTCCTGAACCAGTATATCCAGCCCCAAAGCAGTATGTCACCAGCACATGACCTCTCAACATCAATTACGGTGGGTCATACAGTCGTCAGCATTCCCAAAGTCACATGGCATACCCCATTGGAGCCTTCCGTGGCTCGGTAAAGATATCACATCCATTGATCCATCGCACTTGCTTGCAACATTAGCAAGACTATACGGAGCAGCGCATTCAACATGGCTAGCAACACAGTCCGCCGCTCCAGCCGCCTCAACCCTTACGATTCCAATGGCCGCGAATACCTCGCAGGCCAGCTCGGGTGCTCGAGGCACGACCTGGAAGCCTGGATCACATCACCAACAGTCCAGCCTCACCTCAGGCTATGGTACCAGACTTGTGTCTCTGGTGCGCGCCGCTTCAACGACGCCATCGGTTGGATCAACAGTGGCGAGAATGGCTATTACTACAATCCCGACGGTCTCGATGACGATCTGTTGTTGATGTGCCTCTGCGAAGGCTCCAATATCACCTCATCAAATGAGCCTGGTAGTGCGCTAGGTCTTGACACCGCATCCTACGCCAACACAACCGCCAAAACCGACGACTGGAACACACAAGAACTCTGGGCGCGCACGGCGTGGAGGATCGTACAAGCGAACAATGGGCAGGGGCAGATGTTTGCTGAGTTGATTGAGAAGCATCCAGTGGCTCGCTACGCTTTTGTCATTGACTTGCTTTGCTTGGCGTTCCACTCGATCGCGTTTCGGGGGAGGGCGAGCGCTTACGAGGGGTTGATCAACGGTGTCGGTGTGCCAGACAGCAGCTCTCCGTCGTCGAAGACGAAGGGGCAGGCGGAAGTGGGAGTGGAGGAGATATCCAGGTCTGGAGAAGGGAAAGAGGGGAGTGATGCCGCCTCCGCTACCAGCCAATCCAGTGAGGACGCAGACATGGAAACCGACGACCACAGTTCCGATGGCGACTTTTCCGACGGCACCGACGCTACGACTGTCATGGCTCCGTCGCCGGAGAGGAGCACCAAGAACCAGGGATGAGCTTGAGGTCGAGAGCAGTGTGGACTATGGACTGTGGATGCTGTATGATGGAACTGGGTCTCTCGGTTCGAACTTCGACGCCACGGGTGCTGCAGGTTCGTCGTTAGGAGGTCGACCAAGAGTCCTTCATCGCTGGGGGGAGAGACCAAGAACTCTGGGGAGCGTATAACCGGCCCGGCCTCTCCGGGAATATCATGGATATGCAGCGCAGCCGGATAAGTAGTGGTCTCCAGAATGTGATGATCAAGTTCTTCGCATCACGAGCGTTCCAGACTGCTCCTATGGTTCCTACTCTGGGTGGTGCTGGGGCTCTTCTCGGCTCCCTCCGTGCGGATCACATTCGGATCACATCCGTGACAGCGCTGTCGATCCCTGGTGTCGATCGGAGCATTACCAGGTTAGGTTCGCGTGTGTGAAGATAAGGTTTTGCCCAAACTTCGGAGACAGGTGACAGGTCGAGTATGCTTGTACATGTATTTATCCAACCGATGCTATGAGTTTGCCTAGTGCTGATGGTATTTGCGCTTCTGAGACACTACTCTGACAACCCTCTTGTGGTTCGTAGGGGGTGAAAAACTAAGCGGACTAAGCACTCGATATGGGCTTGCTGGCAACACAGCATCCCCGATTCAAGTCATTGCATCCATCACGCCATATGATGGTTGTTTTGTGTTGTCAGATTTGACTTCCTTGGCTCAAACTGCTCGGTTAGGACAGAGTTTCCTAGTAACCTGGGCAGTTGTGGACTCTAACGTCCCAGACCTCGAAAATGGAACATACCGCGGTATGTCTTCCACTGGAGATGCTCTCCCAATAGCTGATGACTTGTATGCATCGATGACCAAATCACAGACGACGACCATTGTGCGCAAGTCACCGATCTGTCACAGCGAGACAAGCCGACAGATTCAATATACTCCTGCAGAAGGATATCGTGTTCGTAATAGTTCCGTGCTCCCGTATGCTTAGGTTTGACAAGACGGGTCCTTGAAAGTGCTCATATGTCTTGGCTGCTCGATTCAGAGAGGTGTGCAGACGTTTCCGACCTTAGCACCGCCTTGGCTACGTACCGTCACATGCGAGTGTCTGAATCCGGGTGCTTATGGCCGGCACTGTCCACGCAGAGCCAACTCTGTGTTCCACATACCGAGGATGTAGAGATGGCAGAGTAGGTAGATTGCTCCTGATGAGACATATAATAAGTCCAGTCGAACCCCATCCATTACTCCATCAGCAAGCTCGTTCGTAAGATCTGTTGCCAGGCATATCAACATCGATCTGACTCTCCCTTCATTTCCACAAACCACTCTCATTACCAGGACCAACCATGAAGACCTTCGCTGCCTTCAGCCTGTTGGCTGCCATCGGAAACGCCCTGCCCGTTGAAGACGCGGCCGTTGAAGAGCTCGTGGCACGTCAAGTCGGCGGGTCGTCGACTCAGACCGAACTCGAGAACGGCGCCTGCAGGGCCATCACCTTCATCTTCGCCCGGGCATCGACCGAGCGCGGCAACTTTGTACGTGTCTTTTAACCCACGATGCAGTCCTCTATCCTTAGTGCTGACGCGTAGCAAAGGGTAGCAGTGTTGGACCACCTACCTGCAGCGGCCTGAAGGACACCTACGGCAGCGACATGGTTGCGTGCCAGGGCGTCGGAGGGCCTTACTCCGCCGACCTGGCCTCCAACGGCCTGCCTCGCGGAACGTCGACCGCGGCTATCAACGAGGGTATTCGCTTGTTCGAGCTCGCGGCGAGCAAGTGCCCTAACTCCATTGTCGTCGCTGGTGGCTACTCGTACGTCTTCACGTCATATTTTCAGTTGGGTGTCAACAGATACTGACCTCACTTCCAGCCAAGGCACCGCCCTCATCAGCGCCGCCATCTCCGACCTCGACCAGTCCACCCAGAACCGCATCGCCGGCGCCGTCCTCTACGGCAACACCCGCAACGCGCAGAACGGTGGCAAGATTCCCAACTACCCGCCGGAGAACGTCTTGACAATCTGCGCGCCCACCGACGGCGTGTGTGATGGCAGTCTGCAGGTTACCGCTGGACACTTCTCGTACGCCGATGATGTGCCAGACGCTGTAGACTTCTTGGAGGGTCGTATTGAGGCTTTCGACGGCGAGGGTGGTGAGGTTGGCGGTGATGTGCCGGCGGATGAGACGAGCGAGCTCTGCCGCAAGTACCCTCTGCTGCGCCAGTGTCGTGACTGAGCCTGTCCATGCTGAGCATTGGACGGAGGTTGGAGGGCGTTATGAAGCTGATGGCTTCTTGTTCTCGTTGGAAATCTTGAAGTGACTTCTTGTCTCGCTCATTGGTTTCGTAGTTGTGGAAAGCAGGCCACATGGGATATATAGTGGGAAATCTCTGTACTTACAGGCTGACAGTCTTACCTCATCCTGAATGGCCACTTTCGTTGTACAGGCTTCGTTCCCTCCCTTTCGTGGGCGCCGTGCTGCGATGTTGTCGGTCGCGACACCACACGGAAGATCCCAATAGTATCACATTGCAAAGTCTCTCTCTCGATGTCGTTGCCCCTGTCTGACGGCAACAACCAGTACTTGCTGAGACGACACAAGATGTGGCAATTTGGAACTTCCCGAGAGACTCTGATACTGCCCAGTCCACCTGATGCAGGGGAGAGCACTGCAACATTCACTTCGCCGGAGAGCTTCACGGACGGGGCGCTCCAGACGCAAGGCGGATCGAATGAGAGAAAGGAGAGAAGATGTATTGCTATCGTGCTTGCAAGATACCTTCAGGGATAAAGGGAGCGTTGACCGCTCCGCGGCCATGGCTGAAGATGCACACACAGCCGATCCACGACGACAGCTTCGTGTTCACCACGCAGGGCATGGAAGACGGCATCGAGGGACGCCAAAGGGTGTAGCGAACGGCCTATGGTGCCTATAAGACCGGCACAGGGATTGTCCAGCCTGGATGCGACCAGGATGGCCGTCACCGGAAATCATTCGACAATACGTCTGCAACGCAGATACGTTGATTAAGCATACTACTCGAAGCAAAGTGTCCTTAAAAATCAGGTCGCACGCAGACACAAAGGGAGACTCTCGCAGTATCTACTACTATCTGCTAGACAACATCGATTTTCTCCAGCAGAGCCACCTTCTCAAGCCCAGGCACGACCAACACAGAAGATTTCGCCCGAACGACATCCTCAATACTCAGCAGATGCTGCTCGCTCTCTACACAGTACGCAAACCCGTCCGGCAACTTACGCAAGCACAAAAACTCCCGAATATCCTTCTCCATGGTGTGTCCCTCCTCACTCAGCAGGTGGCCCACGAACGGCATGCGCAAGGTGGTGAGCCGCTTCGACGTTCGCGGTCCTTCGAAAAGCTCCCTCACTGGACCCAAGAACTCTGAGTTCGATCTCACGGCAGTGAGATAGTTGTCAACTGAATCGATTTGTGCATACGATGGGAAGATCTGGTATCCTGGGATGGCCTCTGCCAGGATATCTTCGTACCCGGACTCTCCATAGCCAAAGGCACAGCCACCGTGTTCTTTGGGTGTATGAAGGAGAAGGTGCAAACTAACAAGACCTGATGCGAGGCGGTACAAATCACCAATATCTGCGTCTTTACTCTTGTCATTGCAACGAACATAGTGCTTGACGAAGACCACAGTGGAGTCTACGGTACTCTGGATGTCGACGTACACCCCCTTCTCTTGCGTCCAATTCTGGAAGGCTTCGATGAACGGCTTACCACCATAATGCCAACGACGGCGAAGTCGAGCGTAGTGCCGCGCCGACATGGCATTCACGATTACGGTCTGATGCTTCTGAATTACGGCAGCGATGTACTCACTTCTGTTGTAGAAGTACCAGAACTCCTCGGTCGACATCTCTTTGAAGGCTTCAATGCTCAAGCCGGGCGGAAGCGACGGCTCATCTGGCACTATCTCTTGCAGAGCAATGCCGTACGATGATGCTGCAGAACCAGGCCTTAGATCGGGTGCGGCAGAAGGATCCGATTTTGGGTCCTGCTGTTCATCGATATCGACAGGGATACTTGGTGCTTCTGTCGACGTATCGAACGTGGTATTGGGGCCGCTTGGCCCCTGGGTGTCGTTTCCGACCGGGGCTGATGGGCCTGCAGAATCACCAGCTTGATTTTCCTCACGCTTCTGTTCGCTTACTATGGCTACAGGTTCCGCGGAAGACGCCGAGAACCTTCGTGTTGGTCTTGGTATGAAGCTCAGCCAACTCGCAGACCTTGACTTCTTTGCCGACATCTTGAACAATTTGATTGGTTGCACGAGTGTCGAGAGTTGGTCGGCGAGTGGGTTGATCAAGAAAGTGGAGTGTAAATCATCACGCAGTGCCTCAATACAGGAGGGTCTACGACTGTTTGCTCAATCTGTCATTCTGCTCGCAGCTTACAGCAAGGCCTCTCACGACCTGAAAGCGCCAAACAGACTCAACACTTGCTCGTGCATCGTGGAACATGATTTCAACTGACATGAAGTGCAGCCTTACCCCTCAAAACATGTTGACCATGGATCTGCTTCAATTACTGAGGAGTTGGAAGAGCGCGGAGTTCGTGTCGACTTGTTATACACTACATACTCTGTCCACGGACTACATGCTGGACCGATCGACACACGGTTGACCTCAGGCCAACAGACGCCCAGTCATTCAGCACCTCAAGATCACATCACATGTATCTTCTCAAGCAACTCTGCCCTTCGGAGCCCTTCGATCTGGACATTATTGGCTATAAGTACGGCATCACGCACCTCCCGCAGGGCCGTTGGACCTTTGGTGTAGTACGAAAATCTGTTCCCGGGTAGTCTCGGCAGGCCGAGCCCGTTCAAACCCAGATCTTGGTTGCCGGGAAATATCTTAGGCTCAAATAACCTAACGCTAGGTAGATTGAGCTCTGTGAGACGATAACTGTCAGAGGGGGGTTGACAGTTGCAGCCAGCTCGCCCAAGGTCCCGGAGTATGCAACAATCTTGCTGCAGTAGAGCTGAAGATCCTCAACGCGTGCATACGGTGGGAACGACCTCAGCTTCAGAATGACACTGCACAACCTCATGTCCTCGTCAGTGTTCCCTAATCCGAACTCGAGTGGTCTGTCTGCTTCCGCTGGAGTCCATTTCTGAAGGTTGAGAGCAGCGAGATGCTGTGCTAGTTTTAATAGGTCGTGGTTCTTTAAAACATGTTCTTCACCATTGCAGCGGCAGTACTCCTGGACAAACAGACGCACGGAACCCTGCTAAGCGTCGTGATCGAGAAAGAATCCCTTCCAACGCATCCATTTGCAAAAGCAATGGAAGAAGCTGCGGCCCCGGTAGTCGTAGGTGTCGCGGAGCCCATCGAGTTCTCTGTTCACTATTGTGTCGACAATCGTGGCCATGTTGGCAGTGGCAAACCCCTGGAATTGTTCGTCCTTGCTGATTAGCGAGCGAAGTGTCCCGGCAGGCAAGTTGGTCATGAGCATGACTTGCAGTGTTGGTGAAAGACTGATCACTTCTGGTTCCGGGTCGGTTGGGTCGTGCTGGTGCGTTGGGGGTTGACTGGCTACTTCAGCATGAGGGCTGCTTGGCCGCGATTCTGGCTCCTGACTGTGACTGCCGCCGCAATCGTCACCCAAGTCTGCAGAAACGCCGGAGTGATGGGAGTCTCGGCTTGACCCTCCAGCGGAGGCATGGTCCGATGCGGGCGGCGAGTGGCTGGAGCTGAGTGAGCTTTTATTCTGTGTTCTAGACATGGTTGCGTTTTGTACGTCAGCCTCAAGGGGGAGAGTAAGATGATGTCGAAACAGAAATGCTGGACGTGGAGTTGAGGCATGCTTGACATATCAATTAATGAGACTCGAACCTGACCGAGGAGCAAACGGATTTGGCAGGAGAGGTTTGATACAGACCTATGACTAGAACATCGCAAGTACTTACGCCCGAGCAAACAATGACCACCACCTCATATCGCACTCACATTTGACATATCATACTCACACGACGTAGATCATCTTGAGAAGCTCCACCCTTCGAAGGCCAGTCATCGGAACGCCAGTTGCAGCCAGAACCTCATTGCGCACCAGAATATAATCCCTTTCGTTTTTGGTGTAATAGGCAAACTTCTCGAACAGCGTTTGGCCGAGAACCGGAAGACCCAGGAAACTGAACATGTCGGAGGCCTTCAATATATTGTGCCAGACCATGTCGCTTGGAACAAACTGACGCAAGGCGTCGAGATTAAAACCTATCATCAATGCCGTGAGGAAACATTGGCCTCGTCTTTTGTTTCTGCGCCTGTCGTCGGCGACATGCTCAGCGGTGATGTCGCCGAGAATATCAGGGTCGCTCAGAACGGTATCGAAAACCTCCTCGGCAGAGACAATGTTCGTACCATCCGGGAAGTCCTGCAGTCCTGCAATGTCACTACGCAGTCGGGCCTCCTCTTCAGCTCGTGCTCCCTCAGAGAGGTTCCCTCGCAACTCCGGCGGAGCGTGCGTTGTGATATGCAGGGTAGCAAGCGTTGAAGCCAGCTTTCGAAGGGAAAGCTCACGCTCATCACGCAGTAGCCCAATGCATTGGCAGTAATGATCGACAAAGGACATGGCAGAGCGCCACGTGTGGAGACTGTCCGCATATAGCCCTTTCTCCCGACACCACATACGAAAGCACTCCATGAAGCCTTGTCCGCCATACTCGAACCGGTAATTGAGTCGAGTGAGTTCTCGCTTGGTCATCTCTTCGACGATTCTGTGCTTCAGGATGAAGTCGCGGTAACGGCGGTCTTGGCTCATGAGCTGGCGGATCTCCTTCGAAGACAAACGCTTGAAGACATCAATCATAAGCTCCGGTGGCAGTGTGTTGATGTTGCTGTTCAACACCGGCTGGATGGGATCGTACGGCGGCTGACTAGACTGAAGTGACTGGGCATCCTCTCGCTCTGCGGAGTTAGTCCTTGAAGGAGACCCAGACCTCGAGGCTGATCTGCCAGGAGGCTCGACATCGTTTCGCTCAGCAGAAGCGGTCCTGGAAGAACGTGCGGGCCTTGGAGCAGACCTGATAGGAAGCTGGAAGCTGTGGTTGGCGGACCAAGAAGGTCCTGAGTAAGGCATGGTATGAGCTCAGTTTGCTTGGTTCTGAAATTGTACAGTAGTAACGTGTTATGAAAGACTTAGCTTCTGTAGCGGGAATGGGCGTGCTATATAGCAGTTGGCAACCAATGCTTCATTGCCTGCGTCGAGCATACCCATTCAACGAATGCCGGTCTACGGTGAATATCGAGCACCAACAGCCCGAACTTGTACAGTCACTGAGCTTTACCCAGCTCTGCGCGGGACGTATTTCTTGTTGTTGAGGTCTTCATTGTGGCGCAGATCGAACGACAAGGAACGGAAACATGCAACAGTGGCTACACAGCTATAAGTACTCTTTCTTAGGGAACACTGACCTCACAAATCCAATGCAGCAACGGCAACATGCCGCTCCAAACCCCCCCCAAACGCCATGCAAACACATACCCGCTAAACCCGCTTGAACGACGCCAACAGCACCCAGACATCCCCGTCTACCCACACTTTCTCTTCCTACCGCCCTCTCACACTTCTTGACCGCTTCCCAGCACTCACGACCACAGGCGCTGCTTGACCCAAAGCCGGCGCCGAAATATCCCTCCTCTCCTTCACACCCTCCATCATCTGCTTCCTCGGCGTCGCATGACCCTCCGCAATACTCTTCGCACGACCACGACGGTACTGGATTGCAGCCAAAGCAGCCGCTCTGTCGAAGACCGGGACCTCGGAGCCATCCGGTAGGACCGCAGACTTTGGCGTGGGCGGGACGTTTTCGGTATCTTCAGGGTCGAAGACTGGCGGGAGATGCTTGGTGGCGACAGGCGTGAAGTGCATAGGAACGGTTGTGGTGGTTGTTACGGTGCGGATTGATGGTTGGTGGCGGGCAGGCGTGAGTTGGAGCCGCTCGTTGCGAGGTGGTGTTTGCGGCTCGGAAGGCTCTGGGTCCTCGAACGCGAAGTCGATGCATTCCGGGCGTGATTCGTAGTCAGCTATTTCGACGGATGACTTGAAAGCATCCACGTCTTCTGCCAGAAGCTGATCGTTCGGCGCCTGAGTCTGTCTGGGAGATTCGGCGGTCATCGTCATGCTGCGGTCGTCGCTCTCTTCTCTAGCTTCAGCGTCGACCGCAGCTGGGACGTTCTCGCGACGAAGCTCAGCGCTCTCCTCGGCACCATCAGGTGTCATCTCCAGCTCTATCTCCATGTCCTCTGAACCGAACTCAGGACTCTCCTGCGCCATTGTCTTGGTGGCTGGCTCCAGCGACATCTCCGCATCCGCTCCGTCTTCAACACAAGGTTCTTCTTGAATATTCAGAATGCCTTCCATACCAGCCCTGATCCTCTCAACACCAGCTGCCAGCTCCGCATCGAGCTCAAGCGTAAACTGATGGCCAAGTCGCGCAGCAGTCTTACAACCGCAACACTGGAACATGCACTCGGCGCGCATAAAGTCGATCAAGTCTTCTGCATGTGCTCTTCGCTTCCTTTCCATCAGAAGCTCCTCGCCCAAGCGCTTGCTCTCCACTGCCTTTTTGGACGGCGAATGCATGTTCTCCTTGTCCTCGTCTGCATCGTTGAGCACAATGTTCTTGAGTGGCGACAGTGGCTTGCGGGGCGAGCTGGCAAGGTCCAGGTCGATGTCCTGTGAGGCCGGCAGTGCGATCATGCCCTCTGCGGCGACCCTCGCGACCTCTTCCTCCTTCAAGCTTGTCTTGAGAGCTTCTCGTTCTTCCTCCACGACTCGTAGCTTCTGCTTCAGCTTCTCAACTTCCTCTTGCATCGGAATAAGCCTGTACTCCATCTCGAAGCGTGCTTGCTCCTTCTGCTGCAACTTCTGCTTTTCGAGATCTAGACCAGACTGTGCAACACGCAAAGTATTGCGTGTGGACTTCAGCTCTTCCTGAAGCTTGAGCACCGCCGACGAAGACTTAAAAGCTTCTTTGCGTGCTTTGCGCAGCTCTTTCTCGTAGATGCCGTGCTGTGAATCGTGGGCTTCCCTAGAGGCTCCAAACTCTTCCTACACTCTTGTTAGCACGCTACTCTACTCTGCCATTACTCATAGAAATCCTACCATCACGACTTCCAGTCTCTTAGCCACTTTCCGCTCCCGCTCCCTGCTCTCTTCACCCTCTTTCTTTATCCGCCTCACCTCCTCGCGCAGCCTCTTGACATCGCTCTCAGCTTCTTCCCGCGCAATCTGCGCTCGTCTCAACTCTGCCTCATGCCGATGTCTTCGCTCCACGTTCTCGGCGTCCTTATCGCGTACGTCCAGGTGCTCGAAGCGCTTAACAAGGCCCTGCACGTCGCTGTTGGTCCTAACATGCGACTTCAAGCCATGCATCTCGGGAAGGGAAGGTGACTGCGGGAGCGCGAAGCCCGCATTCTTGCCGGTGGGGGTTGAGGCCTCGACGACTTTGGCTCTTCGGACGGGAGATCCATTCGGCGTCGCGAAGTATTCTCGAGGCTCCATATCTGAGTACGCAGACTTGTGCGAGGT
Organism: Saxophila tyrrhenica; assembly: GCF_035928015.1. Lineage (NCBI taxonomy): Eukaryota > Fungi > Ascomycota > Dothideomycetes > Mycosphaerellales > Extremaceae > Saxophila > Saxophila tyrrhenica. The sequence continues at coordinate 183,906 of NW_027041751.1, read as the reverse complement.
GCTTGTCGTGGAGGTAGAAATGGTAGGTGCTCTCGTGCCGTTGACGCGTTCTGCTGGCAATGTTTGTAGTGGTTGACCCTCCCTCGGCGGGAACTTATACGGGCTCGGCGGCGGATCCATCGTTAGGTTTCTGAACGTATAGCGCCTTTGTTATTGTGTCTGAGACATGTTTGGTTGTGCTGTTGTAGCAAGACTCGATCGAGATGAGGTTGAAAGATTGGTCGGTCTGTTTACCATAACGACGCCGCTAGACGCACGGGCCATCTACGCCTTCGCCCTCCAATCGACGGGACGCTCCATCTCCATATTCTCGGTGGGCATCGTCCACCACACTCTACGGAAACCACAAGTCTCATACCGATAAGCACGGCGTCCATGATGTCTTGAGATAAGTATCGTCGTTTCCACAATTCTAGACTCGTTCCAAAGCGTCTTGTGGTCCGCAGAAAGACATGTCCTACCTTCTCCAAACACCAACCCTTCATCTTGTACTTCGCAGAAACAAGGTTGTTTCTCATTCTCGTGAGCTGACGTAGGGCACTGCTATACCATACCGGTCACGCGAAGCCCTATACTCACTTTTAGATGGCTGCGCCTGTGGTCGTAAAAATGGCTTGGCTAGCACAGCATGGCGAATGCGAGCAGGGCTGAGCCAACAAAAGTTCTCGCTATTGGTGCACCCCTTTGACTGCAGTGCTGCGAGACCGAGAGGACTGACAATATCGACATCCACGGAGATTGAGAACATGTTTTGGGGCGGTATTACCAACGACCCCAAACTTAGCACTGTACGACGACGGTAGCGACGGTCGAGGCTCGTGTGTGCCACGCCAAATGCCTATAAGATGGAAGCCTACGACCGCCAGAGTGTGCCTCTCATCCAGCAACAACATTCAGCACTACATCCCATCCCCATCTCCACCAGTTTGACCTAGACCTCCAACAAAAACCGACTTTACGACAACAGCACCAACCATCAGTCTTCACGAACCTCCAACCTCAATCAGCAGCCATGGTCAACTTCCTCGCAGCCACCGCCTCCCTCCTCGCCTTCACGGCCACCACCACCGCGCTCACCAACTCTCGCCTCTTCGCACGTCAAAGCGATGTAAGCTGCCGCGACTCAGAAACAGACCCATTCATCGCCAACGGCTTCGTCCCGGACGCCGTGGATTGCATCAACGAGCTCGCGGCGAAGGGCGGCGACGACTGTACAGCCGGCCTTGCCACCTCATTCTGTCTTCGCGGCAACACACAGATTACGGGTATCTATACTGCGGCGGCGTCTGGTGAGGACTCTGCTGGTACGACAACGACGACTTGCCAAGATGTAGCACAAGCAGCTGGCCGTATTATGGACTTCTGCTCCCGCGGTGACGGAGCGGTCAAGGGTCAGACGCTCGCGTTTGCGAACACCCAGATGCTCGTGGACATCCGCTCGATTGAGTAGGCGCGAATTCGGTATGGGTGGGAAGCAGCTTGAGGGCACGGCGCTTACGGGCGTGGATGGTGGATACGGATGGGATGCATGGCACGTCGTGGGTCGCTTTGTACTGTTGAGAGGGTTAAGTAGAATATATTGTATACTAAAAGATCAATCCAAGCCAACGGGTTTCCTGTCATCACCGACCTCACGTAATAAAATGGGATTGACGGACATGAAGGCATGAACTTGGTTACTCCAAACGGCCTCCAGCAGCCTGTTAATGTCTTTTTCGTCGGGCCCAATATGGAAGGAGCGATCCAGGAGGACAAACACTAGCGCCTGTATCCATCCAGCCAATGAGAGCGCATATATATCTGCTGACTCGTTTCAGCGTCCTTCCACCATCTTCGGCAAGCCTCGGTCCTTCCAACAACTGCACTCCTTCTCTGCCGCTGCCTGCGATACTATCGTGCCGCGTGAGCCGCACAGCACCACCTCACATCCATCTCCACCTGATGGAAGCAAAGCGGAACAGAACTACCGCTACTCTCACCCCACGACCAAGACAACGGCCGAGCGGCGACGAGCCGGCGTCGCGTGCGATCACGCGATTCTCGGAAAGAAAGCCGCACATCGGTTTGACAGGCCGAGTGGTATGGTACTTGAAGTGAACGACGGCACGGCATACATTCACTGCAGTTTGCTATTACACCTTCGATACATTCTTTTCACCCATTAACGCTACCTACGACAAGAAACCACGAGAAGGCCTTGGACAGGACGATCTCGAAATACCTTTAAGCTTCTGTCAGACCCTAGTCAAAAGCCTCGTGGCAGACTTGACGATCGGTCTTCTCGGATTGGCAACGCTCAGGTAAGCGTGTTGTGGTTGGAAAGCAGTGTTTGTGTATTACCAACGTGAGAACATAGAATATATTGAACGCATGTGGGCTGACATAAATGTACAACAGCTATACAAGTATCAGATCTTAGATTCCCACGAGCCCCAGGACATTCGAACAATCCCCAGCACTCCACCACACTCCACAATGGCCTTCCCAACCGCCCCCATCGTCGCTCAGACCTCACGGCTCTACTCCCAACGCGCTGGTCCCTCGAAAGGCTCGGCTCTCGGCGTCGCATTCATCATGGGCTACTGCTGCGTGGCATTCAGTGCGCCGTTTGCTGGTGCGGCGGTGGTGAGTCAGAGGATCGTCGAGGACAAGCGGTATGCCAAACTGTGAGTTGTCCTCCACACTCGTGCGCAAAGATCCGTTTGCTAACAAGTTGATGTCCAGACGGCCACTCAGCTTCCGTGATTGTCTTCCTGGCTCGAACCTCGACGACTATGCTGGCGTGATCCGGAGATGAGGTCGCCTTACGACGCGGTGAGATGATTAGTACGATTGGCATGATACCCGGTTGGCGATGAGCATATCCTGCAGGTGGTGTAGATCTTGGAGTTGGGGTCGACCGGTGACTGGGAGCGGGCAAGGCGTTCCGTTGGCGTCAAATCCATAGATACAGGTCCTAGATTCTGTAGTCTCCAGGCAAGAAGTCATTCCCAATGTGCCATTACTCGAAGTTCGAGCGCCCGTACACTATTTCGTTGGTAGAGTGGAGTATTCCTTCAACTTTTATCTTCATCTTTCTTCCTTTCCCTAACTGAACCTATCCCCCTTCCGACTCCGATACGGCGCCTTGCTCTCAAACTTCCCTTCATCATGCTCCACCGCTGCCGGATCCCCCGCCTCTTTCCCACCCGCATGCTCTACCGGCGCCGGATCGCTCGTCTGCACCTTCTCCGCATTGGGTGCTGGAGCCTTCTTCTTCCCCGAAGTGGTGGCAGAACTCGCCCCAGAACCTAAGCGTGCATCTCTCGAAGCAGTCTCGGTAACTCGCATCCGTTCGCGTTGTTGGCGGCGTTTCTCCTCGGCCATGGCCCGCTCGGCGCGGTCGGAGTTGATGCTGCGTTTGGCGAAATAGTAGGCGCCGCCGCCGGCTAGGCAGAGGATGCCCCAGCCGTAGGCTACAGAGGCTCGCTATTGGATTGTTAGAAAGAAGTAGTAGTGTGTGAGGGGATATACTTACAGTGTTCATGGCTGCTATGGACTAATCAATGGTTTAGGGGGATTGAGGCTCGGAAGTCGTGCAATCGTCGCAAAGTTGAATCGTTGATCGACCTATTGAGGAATTGATGATCGCTTGGAACGCTTCAGAAGAAGTGATGTGATTGATGTTGAGTGTCTGTCGACAATTAGTTGGAAAGCATTGGAAGGGTTCGGGACGCTCGGCTTCGGAAGTGAGCTCGGGCCCTCAGCGTTAGCGGCCTGTCCCGCAGGGTGTGGACTTCACCTTGCGACTCATCGACTGCTTTGACCATCTCCTACTACCACACGACCAATTCCAAGAAGGCCGACGTACAAGCAGCGTCCGAGAGGCGGCAGTGGTCGGCGGTGCGCGCAGACGAACGGTAGTAATGGCACCCAAGCGCAAAGCACCGGCGGCCAACGGTCGGCCTTCGAAGCGGGTGGCCTCTGGTGTGAGCACACCAGTAAGCACGAGAACCACGAGCGACGATGACTACGACGAGGACGATGAAATGCCCGAAGACGATGACCTCCAGACACCGGCCAAGTATGACAATACGGTCAAGAAGTTCCAGCCTTCGACATACGCGCGGACGAAGGACTACCCGTCCGGCGACCCTGCCAGTCATCTCTTCAAAGCAAAGCATGACTTCTTCGACGAGCCCCTAAAGGCGGATCATCGTCTGAGACCTTTATGGATCGATCCAGAGAACGGCAGAGTAGTGCTCGAGACGTTTTCACCCAGCTTCAAGAGGGCACAGAATTTCTTGATCAATATTGCAGAGCCTGTGAGCAGGACTACAAACATGCATGAATACACCATAAGTCCACACAGTCTCTTTGCTGCAGTCTCCGTTGGTCTCACAAAGGAGGATATCATTAAAGATCTGGAACTCTTCTCGAAGACGAAGGTGCCGGAGAACATCAAGCAGTTCGTTCATCAGGTCACGGAGTCGTTTGGAAAGGTGCGGTTGGTTTTGAAACACAACAAGTACTTTGTCGAAAGTAACGATGCGAAAGTCCTACAAATGCTACTGCGAGACGAGGTTATCAGCCAGTGCCGAGTCCAAGATACGGACGAGCTGATGACGGAAAAGGCGGCAAAGAAGGGGGCGTTGGTTATCCCTGGTACAAGGGAAGCTGTCGGCGTTCCCAACCAGGCACAGGCAGAACGGCAACAGCCGCAGAAGCGTGACGAGGCAGACGAGGAGGACTCAGATGATGAATTCGGCGGGCGGGAGGCAGAGAAGGACATGGCAGAGTTCTTGCGGGAAGAAGACGACGAAGACGATGAGATCGACCAAGTACACTCTTTCGAGATCGACGGCGAGAAGATCCAGCAGGTACAGGAGCACTGCAACGTCAAGCTCAACTTGCCGCTCACCGAAGAGTATGACTTTCGCGCGGACGAAGTCAATGCGAATCTGGATATCGACCTACGGCCGAGCGTGCAGATCCGATACTACCAAGAGCATGCATTGAGTAAGATGTTCGGCAACGGACGAGCCAGAAGTGGAATCATTGTGCTACCTTGCGGCGCCGGCAAGACTCTCGTCGGTATCACAGCAGCTTGCACTGTGAGAAAGAGTGCGATCATCCTCTGCACGAGCGCCATGAGCGTGATGCAGTGGAAGGAGGAGTTCAAAAAATGGTCCAACATCAACCCGGAAGACATTGCTATCTTCACTAGCGGCGAGAAGCAGAAGCTGAACCACAAGGCTGGTGTTGTTATCTGTACTTACAGCATGGTGACGCAGAACACTCGCCGCGCACACGACAGCAAGCAAGTCATGGATTTTATCATGGGTCGTGAATGGGGGCTCATGGTTTTGGACGAAGTGCACGTTGTGCCGGCAGAGATGTTCCGACGAGTGACAGAACGAATTAAGACTCATTCGAAGCTCGGCTTGACGGCCACCCTGTTGCGAGAAGACGACAAGATCAAAGATCTGAACTTCTTGATCGGCCCCAAGCTTTACGAAGCCAACTGGCTGCAGCTCAGCGAAGAAGGCCACATCGCCCGCGTGCAATGCGCAGAAGTCTGGTGTCCCATGACCACCGAGTTCTACTCCGAATACCTCCAAGCCAAAACCACGAACAAGCGAAGTCTCCTCTCCACCATGAACCCCCGCAAATTCCAAGCCTGCCAATTCCTCATCGACTTCCACGAGCGCCGTGGCGACAAAGTAATAGTATTCTCCGACAATGTCTACGCTCTCAAACAGTACGCCACCGGCCTCAAGAAACCCTACATCTACGGCGACACGGGCCAACGCGAACGCGAGCTCGTCCTCCAAAACTTCCAGCAAAACGACGCCGTCTCCACCATCATGCTCTCCAAAATCGGCGACACCTCCCTCGACCTCCCCGAAGCCACCTGCCTCATCCAAATCTCCTCCCACTACGGCTCTCGGCGTCAAGAAGCTCAACGCCTCGGCCGCATCCTCCGCGCCAAGCGCCGCAACGACGAAGGGTTTAACGCATTCTTCTACTCCCTCGTCAGCAAGGACACAAACGAGATGTACTACTCCTCGAAACGCCAGGCCTTCCTTGTGGACCAAGGGTACGCGTTCAAAGTCATCACTCACTTGAACGGCATCGACCGCATGCCGAATCTCGCGTACGCCAACCAACAAGAGCGCATGACGCTGTTGACGGACGTGTTGTTGCAAAGCGAGACTGCAGGTGGGGTAGAGGACATTAAGGACGACTTGTTCAGCGATCGGAACGTAAGGCGGGTGGACCATAAGGGCAAGAAGAGCGGGGTGAAGCGGCAGGCGGGCACCTTGAGTTCTTTGGCGGGCGGGGAGAATATGGCGTATATGGAATATGCGAAAGGACGGAATAAGGCTTTGGCTCAGCCGCGGAATGCATTTTTCAGAAAGGAGGAAAGGCAGAAGGAGAGGAGGAGTAAGGCGGCGAGGGAGATGCTTGAGTGAGTGGGTTGAAGGTGGGGTCGGGATTTGTTTTGTGCTGCTGGAGCGAAGCTATGCAATTGCCCAGGGATGGAATCTCCATCACATCTCGATCGGTACGGGTGCCCTCATCCTCTCCACTCATATGTTCGGCCCGCCACGCAAGGCTCGCGGTCCTAGACTGCACCATCAGGATAGTCTCCGAAACGATCTTCAGCGTCGCCTTTCTCCTTGGGCCAGTTTTGCTCTATCACCCCCTCGTAGCAAATAGGGTCACCGGAAGAAGAGCCGCACTGACACGGAAGACTACCGCAAGGCGCAACATTCATGGCCCCGAAGCAATCCACCATGAAGGACGGCAATGCGCCCAGTCGATCCGTCACCCCTTGTTTGTAGTGCTTGCGGTACGTTGGGTTGTCGTAATCGCTGCACCCGAAGTAGAATGCCATGAACGAATATAAGGCTAGCCGTCGCAGGGCAGATCCTTCTTTCGTATTGTTGTAGATCAGCTCGATGGACTCCGCGCGGATCCAGGGCGACAGTCCGACGAGTGCTTGCACGACATGATCCTGCAGCTTCGGCATGTTCATAGCGTCCACGAAGATCCAGAGTCGAATCAGCCTTTGCTGGTGCTCGGTAACGAATTCATACTTTTCGTCTGAGGCGTGCGGCAAGCGACAGCTTGTAGGATGTCCGCTGGGGACTCTGTGCGTGATGAGGTAGTGAAGAATAATCTAATGGTGTCGACATCGTAGCCTAGCAGGGTCAAAGTCCAGGTTGAGGCTTCGGCGAAGGTGCCCTGCAACGCACTCTTGAAGTACTGCGAAGCATGGCAGAGCAGCGCTCGCGGGACCTGGAACTTTGTGTTGCTGTTCTCAGGGGCGATGGTGATGAGCACATCGCTCTCGAACAGCCTGGAACGTCTTTCGTCAGCTTGGGAAAGCAGCCTCAGCATATTCTTCTTACCCAGAGATTTTGTTGACCTCGTCCATGGTGTCTTGCGGTAGCTGGAAGGAACAGATTAGAGGCCGCAAGTGTGCGAAAGAGGTGTGAGCACGGGCATGGAGCGGCTCCGATCCCTCGCGACTTTGCACGGTGCGTCAAATTGGGAAGGAGCAAGCCGCACGATGCATGTGACACTGCACGTGACACTGCATGTGAAAACAAGACGAGAAGCAAAGCCAGTGGGCAACGCAGGAAATACTCTTATGTTTGTGTTGACGCTGAAGCGCGTGCTCTATGTACTGCGATCACGAACATGCGGCAAAGAAAAGATTTGTCGTTCAATTGCAACTGAAGCCCTATAGGTTAACATGCGTCTTCAATACTGGACTGAGCTTGTTGACCAGCATATCGATGTAAATGAAGACGCCGATGTTATGGAGAACTCTGCACTTTCCGAACGACTTTCGTCAGGTTTGTCCAGATCCGCTTTGATTCTGCAAGGAAGGGCAGGCTCCTGGCGAAGATGACGTGCTGTGGTATCGCATGCTGGGCCAGGGACGGCAAGGGCCGGCGCGGCATCTAATCTACCTCCACCAGATAGAGCTTCAGATCCTTCAGTGGAGGCGCATATTTTTGCTGTCCTGGAACCATCAGATTTGCGCAACAAGGCACTCAACGCCGCAGCCAGCACCCTCATCACGCCTGGAATTTGCTCGAGGTAGTCGATCTCGTGCTGCTTGTACTCGTTGTCATTCACCTCCTGGTAGCTGCCAACCATTGAGTCTACAATGACCTCGCGAAGCTTAGAGGTCTCTGTGGTGTTCTCCCAAGCCAATTGGACTGCGTCGACGGCGGCCGCACGATATTGGAAAGTCATTATAAGAGACTCCATAGCCTGGTTCTGGAGATGCGGGATGAGATACTTGTCTCCGAAGCACCAAAGATTGATAAGACGTCGTTGGCTTGCAGACTCCGTCCACTGGCGTTCCTGTCCGTCGGGTAGGGTCTCGACGGTATAGTGCTCGTCCTCAACATCCATGTCCAGCGGAAGACCCTTGTGGCACACCCAGTACAAGAACAGCGCAAAGGTATCCTTGTCGCAGTCCAGCAGATGCAGGGTCTTGGTGTGGCCTTCCGCGAAGTTCCCAGTCAATGCCTTTACGAACCATTCAGAGACGCGACAGAGGACCGCCTTTTGGACGTACAAGATGGTCTCAGTGTCACTTAAGTGGACGGCGATGTTGGGGCTCTCTTCGAACAGCCTATGCGCATGTTTAGTTCTGCGGCGGCACCAGGATGGCCAGCAATGAAAGCGCCTCTATCACTCACGTTGCAAGCTTGGTAGCGTCTTCCATTTTGTCGAAGATCGGGCATTCTTCATGGGCAGTGTCCCACGGCTTCCATCGCACTGACGCTGTTCCTTGAGTTCCGCTCATGGTCGCTGTCGGGTGTATTGATTACCATTCCGAGGTACTGGAGAAGTGATGGATGGTGAATGAGTCTTCGTCATTAAAGAGACCAAATGCATGTGTAATCAAGGAGGAAATATCGTAGCTCGTAGCGTCGGAGTGGCGAGTCCTCGGATGTGGTATTGGCGAATATTAGCTAGAGAGATTCTACGCTCAGCTCATGCTTATAGAGATTCAGGAAAGCGATCATGGCTGCATCTTGTCATTCCGGGACGCAAATACTGTCCGCGAAGATCCACAATCGAACGTAACGCAACTCCTGGCTTGGAACAAGGGCAGCGAAGTCTGGCGACCCGTCAATCATGGAGTCTGCGACCTTCGCTGGATCCGGCAGAGCTCGTAGAGTCAACCAATATAATAGCAGCTCTAGCGTCTCGACATCGCATCTGGGCAGGACTAGAGTGCGAGAATGCCCCTCTTTGAAGTTGCTCAAGGCCTTGGCGAAGTGGTTTGAGGCGCTCATCAGAAGCGCCTTCTGTACTTTGAAGGTCCTAGTGGTGCCTTCTGGGGCGATGGTAATAAGCTCATCTCCTTCATAATGACTGTAGTTCGATATCAGCTCCGCCACGGGTACTCTCGACCATCACACGTACCTTGCAAGCTTCGAAACTTCATCCATCGCCTTCAGAACATCGACCCTCTTGGAGAGAGGGGCGGTCAGCAAACCAGATACCCACTTCTATTGGTGTGAGGTGGCAATCAAGAGCTTGTGATCACCAGCAAATGACTTTTGAAGATTGGAAGGTTGGTGTAGCAACATGAGCCAAGAGCTTCGAGCTTCCAACTTCACTAGCATGTGACATGTGACACGCCAAGCTCACGGTCCAGAAGCTTCTCTGATTGCAATCACATGCCTCTCTTCTCCGCGTTCGCGCAGGGCAGTGTTTCATCCACGTTGAGGCCGTACTACGCCTGCGGAGAACTTTTCTCCGGTGGCTGGGTAAAGTGGGAGACCACTGTCGTGCTGCGTAGTACGCCGTAGCAACATTGGTGTCCTCTGCCTGTACCATGATAGGAAGGTCAGCGGTTTGACGCGAGCCTGTAACCTTTTTGCACATCGAGCGGTCTTTTCTGTTTTTGACACTCAGAGTGGCAGGAGCAGCTTCTCGTAACTGCTCTTTCTCCTGCCATGGGTTTTGGGACGTTAGGATCTCCAGGGGTCTTGCGAAGAGGTACGGTGCCAGCATGGACAATGTGCCGTTGCAATCAGATGGATAGTAAAGGGAGAAGGACAGCCCGAACCTTTTTCCGCAGTAGTCATTAACTCAGGATCCAATCCATACATACATACACACCCCGCCCTCCCCTCACCCCCTCTTCCTCTCCCCACTCACAGCCGACGCCGCCGCCTCCGCCCCCAAACCCAAGTAATGGCCCCCTCCACTCCCCTCCTTACCCGGACTAGGCGTCAAACTCCTCTCCCACTCCGACATCAAATGACTAGCCGTCCTCCTCAAGGCCTTTGGTCCCAGATTCGACAGCGCCGGCCACGGGATTGGATCTTTCTTGCTCACGCTGTCGACCGAGAAGCGGTTGCTGCGCGGCTTGATGGTGTCGTTCGGTCCTATACCGTTATCGAAAGAGTCGGCGCTGGCGCGCGGGCTGTTGGTGTCCGAGACGGTGGTGGGATCGGAGCCAGCGCTCGATGCGCGGGAGAATTGTGGACTGGCTTCGTCCCAGTTGGACCAGGATTCGTTGTCGGTAGAGTCGACGGAGATGGCTTTGGAGGGTGATTTGGCGTGCTTGGAGGTCGTCGGAGCTTTCTTGGCTGGTGTTTGGGCGTGACTGGGCGGTAGGATACCGTGTTCGGTCCAGAATGAGGGATCCGCCAGGGCAGGCGCTGAGCCTAAGGACATGTTCGTCGACTTTGACTTCCTCCGCGCAGGTGAAGGCCTTCTGGTATCCGTCGAAGTCTTGCTCGCAGTCGATCCTCTCGAAGAAGGCCGCAATGACGCCTTACTAGCCTGCTTCTTCGCCGTCCGAAGTGTTTGCGTCGAACTCTGCCTTCGTGGCGGATGAATGGGAGTGGACTCGTCACCCACTGTAGCCTGCCTAAGATCTTCCCAGAAGGTCCAGAGCCCGTCCCGTAAACCAGTCGCGACCTTCTTGCTGGCTTCGATCAAGACCAGGTCCCTATCGTCGCCATGTTCAGCAAGCTCCTCAATCTTGTCGATGGGCGTGGACCCATCTACTGTTAGATCTGGCGTTGTGGCTGCTCTAGCCAGAGACTTTGGTCGGGTGCGAGGCTCAACTTCCACACTACGCCTCGCGGAAGCAGGCAAGCTGTCCTTTCGAGACGGCAGTTCTGGCCGCTGCGGCTGCTGCTGCTGCTGTGAAGGTGGAGGCGGTGGCGGCATCCTTCCCGTAGGCGACAGCAGAGACAGCGTCCTTGTATGCTTCGACCCCGAAAACACCGTCCTATTGCTCGACTTATTCCCACTCAACAAAGCCTTCCTCCTCTCCATCTCCTGCTGCATCCAAGCGCCCGACCCATCCGCATCCTCCTCGCCTTCCGTCGGAGGCAGAGAGGTCTGCAAAGGTTGAAGCTTAGTCACGCTCCTTGCATCGTTCCTCTTCTTCTGTGCTTCGTGTTGCGCCCATTGTACTTTGAGCTTCCTCAGATCTCCCTCTGCCCGGACCAACTCTTCCTTCAGCTCGAGGACTCGGCGCTCTTGGGCCGCGATTGCGGTGAGGAAGTTGGTGTCTACATGCCCGCTGGGATCCTCAGGTAATGTAGGGAACGACTCTCGTACAGGTGACTGTGACATTCGCACTGGACTCATCGCTCCAGACGGTTGGACGGGGAAGGACATCGAGAAGCGGTTGGATCGTGTAGCTCCATTCGCCGTTGAGTCGCCGGCGAGCGAGATTCCTCGAGCATGATTCTGGAAGCTGGCTCTACCAGACGATGTTCTCGACAACGCCGGACTCGCTGGTGTAGTGACATGTTCGGTAGGAGAGGGTTTGGCTGCTGGCGGTCCGTTGCTCTGTAGAACGGCCTCCACTTGCTTTGGTTCGATCTTAAGGCTGTTTCGTGAAGACATTTACGCATTAAGAATACAAGAGAAAAGCGCGACCGCTGAATTAATCAACACAGAATCGTAAACATATCGCAGGTGAAAGTGTTGTTGTTGTGAGCCAAGCGTAAGGGGAGATGTGAGGTCTGGGATCTTTATTGAGCGGCTCGCGCCGGCCTGTATCTGAAACTCTATCTATTCTGGCAATGAGGCTCTGAAGATCCGTCCTGAGAACAAATGCTCTGCGACGGTTCTGAGTTAGTTCCTGGCTTAGTAGTAGGATGGCATAGTTTGGATGCGCTCATGCATCCAGGTACTGATGAACCGCAAGCAAGCCAGACCTTCGCCTTCTTTTCTCCCTCCATCATACGTGCGATATCTACACACAGGCTCCAGGTAGGTGGACTCAGTCCCAGAGGCAAGAACATCGCTGTCCGAATGCTCGGTGTCTGCGCTGGTCTGCAGCGGCGTGGCTTGAGCGGTGGGAGAGCAGGTGATGCTTTCCCAGCTCCAGTCTGCTATTCCCGAACATACCGTCGTTTCTGCTCCGTGCAGCTTGAGGGCGATTCGCATATTGAGCCAATCTTCAGGGTCATGGTTCTGATGCACTGATGCAGGCGCGCTGCGTTCAGCTCTTTGTCGAGGCTGTTGCCTGGTGTCGCAAGAAGGTCCAATTCCGGTGGTAGTCAAGATTACCACCTCATCAATCGCTCAGCTCCGCTTCAAGAGATCGATAATCCACTTCTTCGCCGCTATGCTCTCCGGCAGCAGATAAGGCCATGCCAGCGGGAAGACATGCATCTGCTTCTCCCAGATCAACCACTCGCCCGTGACCCCAGCTTGCTCCAACTTCTCCTGGAACAAAGTGACGTCCGGCGACAGTATATCGTACCGCCCAAACACGCCATGAACATGCACTCCCTTCCGCGCAAGAAGTGACACGTCCGCGTGAAGTGGCGTGACCCTAGGATCTGCTGCATCCCACTCCCCTCTCCACTTCGCGGCGGAGTCCTTTACGAACCACACGCGAAGGATCGGATCGTACTGTTCCAGCTCCTCTATTGCGGGGTTGTCGCGGCTGAGATCGCAGGATGGTGATAGAACAAGGATCGCTTTCGGCGCCGGCAGGCTTTCGTCCTCTTTAAGCGCTGCGAGTGTGAGACACAGCACAATGTTGCCACCAGCCGAGTCGCCTGCCAGAAGAAACTCCTCTCCGGCTTCCGTTGCGTCTTGAAGTAGCTTCCGATACAGCTTCGTAAGCGCGCCGAAGCAGACCGGCGCAGGGCTGTTCGGTGCAAGCGGGTAGCTGACCACTGTCACAGTGGTGTTCGGCACCTCGTTCGCGATAGCTGCGCAGAACACCCAGTGGTCAGACGAAGCAGGCATCTGCCATCCTCCGCCTGCGAAGTAATATATGCGCTTCTTCCTCTTCTCGTTTCGCCCTCTATCGCTGTTGGCGCTTTTCTTGGGTCTTAGGTCGTACAGGTACATGCCCTCGACTACGCGCTCTTGTATGTGACATCTTCGCTTTGCAGTGTTATGCGCAGTCAACCTTGGTGAGCCTGCCGGGAACGTCTTGCCGGGCGAGATGAGTTTTGCGCCAAAGGGCCGTATTAGATGGTGAAGCAGGAAGGTGGGTATCGAGCGGTTTGTTCGGTGATCAACCAGCATTGTGCTCGTGGGCGTGCTTTGCTGACTGGAGCTCGCTGGGGAGTCCATGATCGCTGCCTCTTTGTCGTCCAGGGAGGTCATTTTGCCGATGGTGCTGAGGACAGGAAGTTGAGGAAGGAGGAAACCACCTACCTGGCGAGAAGGCTAAAGGTAAGACATTGTTGCAAGCGTTCACATGAATAGACCACCCAAATTTCGCTGGACGGTGATGGCATCGTTGACGCGTAGCTGTCGATCGTCTTGATGGTCTCGATCCAGCTGCAGGTGGATGCCAGATGCCGGCCCGACATCTGGGTTTGGGAGGCGCAAGAGTCTAGATCACCGAGCCGCCGACGCCACCTCCCCTGGCGATCTGTCTGTGACATTCACCTGGCAGAATTCACATGCAACCAACTTCAAATTTCAATGTCACTTGGTCATCAAAAGAGCTGCTGCGATTACGTGAGTATCTTCTCTGCTGTATCACGAGCGCGGCCGCAGAGGTAACATGGGAACAGTACGGACCAATCCACGGTCAGGTATATGGTAAGGGATCCGAATTCTTTCTGGTGTCGTTTGTATAAAGCACCGTCTCCCCCTTGTGCAACGCATGGCACAATCTGAGCGGCGATGAAAAGCACAAGCACAAGTGCCGAAGTGCTGAGTGCGGTTGAACGAAGTGGTTAAGCAGCTTTGCAGGTTTCTGTAAGAAGCCGCTCAGCTTGCCTCAAACCCTTTTTCATCTCGCAAAGTCACTTGTCCCTTGATGGGGCAACGCTAGATGTGGTCTCGTGTGATGGGCCACACCTGGCGTTGCCATAATTTGGTGCGGTCTGTGTATTGGTGGCCACGGGGGCTGATGGGAATGCAGTACGAGGGAAGAAGTATGTAGCGACCGGGCTCACCACTTTTGTGACATTCAAGACGGGTACAGAAAGCCAGCACGAGCACGTTGCACGGGGAAATGATGCCGAGACACGATGACGGAAGATAATGTATTAACTGTTGGGAGAAGGGCTCTTTTCCCAAATGCTCGATAGCAGTATGATTCAACATCGATCCGAGCAATAAGTGCTCACAACCCTCACGGTCTCTTCAGCCTCCCGAGGCTGTCGATGCGTGTTCGATGGGAGAGAGCTGATGCTGGTGACGTGGTGACTTGGCCGATGCGCCACGGGAGCGCTGTGCGAAGATTGAGCATCGGCGGTGAAGTGTCTTCACGACTCTTCGACTTACCGCCAGACGGTCTGCTCCACGGTCGTCCCAACTCGGTTGTGGCGAGGCCCGAGGACGTTGTTGACGTTACGGTCGGGTGGAACTGATATCCACACGGTTACCCCACAACTTTCACGCGGATATTTTTGCAGTAGCAAGAACGAAAGCTGAGCAGGAGAGCGCCATCAGATGGTTGGCCGTGATGTTTTAAGCCGACACGAGGACCGTGCCGCCTTGCCCAAGAGTGTCATCATCCATAGACTGGAACACCATACGACTCGTATAGTGCAATGCGATTTCACTTGTTTATTTGATCATGCGGGCTTTTGTTCTCCTGGTGTGCTGGCTGGAGGAGGAAGACCTACGTTACCGTGGGACGCGCGGAGGGAGTGATGGAAGGACGATGAGCTGTCAATCTAATTGTCAGCCAGTTGCACGAGAGTGAGGTTCGTTCAGACACGCACCAATGATGAACACACGTACATGCCATCCGTGCTGGCCAGCTCGCAGCAAACAGGACGAAGTAAGCTGAGGTGGTGGGCTGGAGACGGCGAGAGGGGGAGGCAGCGACAGTGCCCCCAATGAGTATTGACTGCTGTCTGCAGAAATGCAACGGAAGAGGGAGAACAGCTCTTTGACAGTCTGCAGGAAGGATGCTGGAGGAGAGACGAAAGTTGAGACGAAGAAGAAAGAAAAGAAGAAGATAGGGGTGGAAGAAGGTAGGAAGCCAGAGCGGACGTTGGAAAGTGCAAAGCCCTCAACGATCGACTCATGGGGCAGCAGGAAGTCACGATGCCTGCGAAGCACTAAGAAAGGGGGCAAACCGCAAAGGCATCCAGAGATGCTGCCGGGAGGGTCGATAGCAAGTCAACAACGATGACACCAGCTTGACACGTTGCAACATTCGAACATGGTCGTTGCAACTCACTGTGGCCACAGGTTGCATGAAGAATGATTTAATCACCCCATGTGGTCGTCTTTGCATGCAAACAACTCAAGACGAACTGAAATCGAAGAACGGCGAGGCCTCCGTCGTGCCCCCCTATTGAGTACAACTGCAATGTTGGCTAACAATTTCAGACCACAGGAAGTCAACCACGAGGCGTCGGACGCGGAGGGAGAGAAAGATGCACCAAGATGGCGAGTATGGGAGGGGGACGGGGATGGAGCGAGTCAAACAATACGAACGACAAGTATGAAGGTGACGAGTCTTGCAACGTACGACGCTCGAACATCTACCTCTATTCGACTTCCAGCTCGTCCAACTTCACCGCGTTCGATCGTGCATCCTTCAGAAGAAGTGAACTTCCACGCCCTCATCCATGAGAACCGGCCCAATCTCGGCGACTCGGTCGTACACGTCCAACCTATGTAATAATTAACAGTAGTCCCAGCACTATAACCAAGCGGGTCACTCCCGAGAGTGGCTTCAGGTCAATGGTTATACCCGCGCCCTCCTCAAGCCGCCATTAACGCCATCAACGCCATCAACGCCACCAAAGTCGAGCGTTCGAGACTCCTCGAGGAGTCAATGGAAAAGAGATAGGATTCACATACCATACCTGGAGAGGTAGTCGTTAAAACCATGACATGTTGTAGGCCGTCGCCCATTCGTGTGATATGTTGTAGCCAAATCAAGCAGCAAACCACGAGGTTTCTCTTCTCCCTGCGGGGTTTTCTCTTCTGATCCCTTGTCATATGAGTTCTTTTGGTTGGAGTTCTATTTCCCAATTGCCCAAGGCGGCCAACTATACAGTGTGGGCAAAGACTTTCTTCCATTCGTTCTTTTTTACAATACGTCCTTCCCTTCGGGAAAAAAGCAGGACGACGATGAAGTCGCTCTACCGGAGCCCACCAGACATCACCTACTCTGACGTCTTGCAGCATTCAATTCGCCATTGTCTGAAGCTACCAGCATCACCTGTTCGTCGAAGCAGCTTGCAATGGGATCGATTGAACTGTGGCGGCTTGTGGATGTGGTTGTATTGCTCGACGGACGCTTGACAACCGTCGGTTCCGGTTTGCTTGTGTGTTGTTCATTTGCTCCTTGGCCGTTGTTGACCAAAGAATGCTTCTTGATCGCTCCGAATCAACGTCAAAATAAGGTACCTACCTGAGCTCATGTGGTTGTGGATCAACTGAGCCCTAGGGCTTTCTGCTCTTGCCCCACTGTGAAGGAAGGCCAAGCTCGCCTTGCGCAGTACATATATCGTAGCGCTCCTGTAAAGAGAAGATACGCATGCCTTTCGATACCTTGAAACAACACAGTAATAACTCAAAGTTGCATTCATAGTACACTACCATGGCCGACCAAGATGATACCTCCAACTCGATCCCCAAATCCTACGGCCTCCTCCTCTTCCCCCAGTTCGAAGTCCTAGACGCCGCCGGCCCAACCGAACTCCTCAACATCCTCTCCGGCCCCTTCGAGCATTCAGAAATCAGCTTAAGCGTCATCGCACCTACCAAAGACCTCGTCTCTCCGGCGCCGCCTTCAGGCGTTGGCCATCAAGTCCTCGGCCAGCAACTCTATCAACCAACGCACTCCTTCGCAGACGCACCGCCCCTGGATGTCCTGATCGTGCCTGGAGGTCGCGGGACTGCGCGCTCCGACGAGGAAATGCGAGATGTTCTCGACTTCATTCGCGACCGCTTCAATGGTTCCGGGGGCCATGCGCCGCTCAAGTACGTCTTCAGCGTCTGCACTGGCTCCGACCTCCTCGCTCGCGCAGGTGTGCTGGACGATCGACGCGCGACGACTAACAAGAAGGCGTGGTCGAGAGTCACGCCTCATGGAACGAAGACGCATTGGGTGGCTAATGCAAGGTGGGTGGCTAGTGGAAGGGTTTGGACGACTTCGGGAGTCACGGCTGGGATCGACGGGATGGCGGCGTTGGTTGGGAAGGTGTATGGGGAGGATTTGGCTGATAGGGTTTGCGACTTCATTGAGGTGAGTATCGTTCTTGTCATTCGGTGAGGTCGGAAGCTGACGTGTGGGCAGCACGTGCGGGTCAAAGATCCGGCGAGTGACCCCTTTGCTGAGATGAATGGGTGTAAGGATGTGTTGCCTCAACGGCAGTAGATTCATGATTCGCTTTGGATGAGAAGAGCGTAAGATTAACTGTGGAGGAGTTCAGCGTACAAGAATGTTCAAGTGGCCTTCAGAATGTTAGGCAACTCATCCTCCACATAACTCCGTTTCCAATCCTTCTCCGTCGGCCGCCATCCCAACGCCTGCAGCCTCACTGCTCGACTCCTCGAGTTCACTCCAACGATCCCAGGCGTCACGCTGCCAAACAGATCACCCCACAGCGCTTCATCTTTCAACGTTTGGGGTTCTGGATCCTTGATCTTGCCAGCCGAGTGCAGACTTTCGGCGATCAGCTTCGAGTAGTCGTACCAGGACAGCTCGTGGTTTCCAGTACACTCGCAAAAGTAATAGATGTTCTCGTTCGCAGTCTGAGGTGTGGCTTTCTCGAGGCTGTGGAGGAGAGTAATGTAACCCTTGGCCAGGTCAAGAACGTGGATGTTGGATTCGACTCCAAGGCCAGGGCCTATGATGGGCACAAAGCCATGCTTGAGTGAAAAGCGGGTTAGAGTCGGTAGTTGGATTGTTCCTCGATCGTGCGTCCCTAGGAAACAGCTCAGCATGCAGCACTCTTTCTCGAAAATGGCAAGACTTACATCCATAGATAAGCGGTGGGATCATAAGAGCGATCCGGACCGTCTTGCCCAGATCGCCCTTCGCCGCCTTCAAGATTGCCAAGTCAATCTCTCTATGCAACGCATCATCAGATACTTCGTCAACCTCCTCAGGCCGGTCATCGCGGTAGATTTTGTCACTCTTGAACTTGCCCATAGCTCCATCGTCGAACACACTCGTTCCGGAGGTATGAATGAAGATCCGACCTTGGCCCTTCCCATCATTCACAATCGCTCGAAGGCCATCCAAGACAGCCTCGACTGAAGGCAGGTGGTCTGCAGTGGCAGTGTGGATGATGATATCGTGTTGCTTGACCAGATCTGTGATCTTGCTGCGGTCGTTCAGGTCTCCCAATACTACTTCCGAAGCTCCGGAGGCCTTGAGGCCATTCGCATGTGCTTGACGGCGAGCATAGCCGGTTACTGTGTAGCTCTCTTTGACTAGAAGGTCGAGTACGTTCCAGCCGATGAAGCCTGGGCCGATGATGAGGACTTTCTTGCTAGACGACATCCTGCTGTTGTGCTGAGATTTTTGGAAGTGCTAAGGTGGTGTCGTGAAAAAGACCAAGATGAAAGGAATCTTGCATCACCTTCGACCAAGTCGACCTCACCTTCAATGGAGTCCTGTCCGCTGCCGCTTCCGCGTCCGCGTCCGTTGTCGCTGCCAAAGTCGCTTTGGAGCAGAGATCGGGCCATGCTTGTTGCACGCCTTGCCCAGCGTCATCCACACTCCCGTAGTTCTATCGCACGTCGACGATGACCTTCGGCGGCCAATACAGCTGAGCCCAATTGGGGTGTACGACTTTACCCATTGGAATCCTTTCAAGCCTTTCAACCCGACGGCCCATGCACAGCATGCACGGACGCGACGCGATGGTCGGGTTCATGAGCCGGTCGATCACGAGCCGGGGAGGTGACAGGCTGTGACGGCTTGGTTCTAGCCCTGCATCGGCAGACAACTCATCACACACATCAACCACTCCATCAACGCCATCCCCGCCCGTGCTGCAGGACGGCTTCGATAGTGCGTGGGTGGTTGCGAGATTCACACCACGTCCACGCGAGCTCGGGATGGATCACGCAGGTAGGGACAAGGGAATGAATCCTGCTTCCCTATGTTATGGAGCTCATCTATATCCTGTCGACATCTCTCTCTTTCCGCCCACTTTATTCCTTTACTTAAAGAGGTTCAAGAGCGTTTGAATACCGAGCAGAAGATACAGAAGCCCAAGAAGCTCATGATTGATCGAGCGGCATATTGAGGCATTGCTATCGAGCTAATGGGATGTACTGAACGTCCCAACCCGTGGCCACCATGATGCGCACAGCTTTCTGTCTCCTGTCGATTCTTGCCAGCGTGGCATCAGCTCAGAATGCTTCGGTCGATGTCTTCATGCCTATTGCGTTCGAGAATACCATCCAGTTCGCTGCGTCTGTCATTGGTGTATGCCAGGACAAGACGACCTACGGCATACGCTGCACAAGTGGCACGCTGGCATCAGCAGTAACGTGCGGACCAGATTTCCCAGTACGACCTTCGATCTCAGCAAACTCTTGGGCAGCAGCTGACTACAGTCTCCAGGAGTCCACAATAACCGAGGACGCATCCACCTACATTGCCTCTCGAACCACTGCCATTAGCTCCGCAGTCATTGCATACACCGAGACGTGCAACCTGCAAGGTACCACTGCCGACGCAACCTGCACTACGACGGTCTCCATATCCGGAACGAAGACTACGACGGTGACGTCTACTACTAGTGTGCTGGCAGCGACATGGATTCCGGACTTCTACATGTAGGTGTGACGAGCGCTGTCGTACGATAGTACATGCTGATGAGTCTGCAGGTATCAAATACCAGTCACTGCCGGCGTTCAGAAGCTACATGCTACTGGGAGTGCCTGCAGTGGAGCATCCAGCCATGCACTACCGGCATGGAATGGCGCTCTGGCTGGCGTTGCCTGGATTGTGCTGCTTGCGATCTTGTAGAACTCGGATTTTGCGTGTCACTACGCTCAGCAAACATCTACGAACGTGCAACTCGACACCCTTCTTTAACGCCCGAAGCCCACACTGGAGTAACTTGGCCAACACACGACAGTATATACCAAAGCCAGAACACCTTATACACCGACGCTATGCGGCACTGAGCCAGATCGACGGTCGGCAGCCGTGAATGCGAATGTCTATTCGACTTCTATATAACCCCTTGATTTTACAGGAAGCACCCTCTTTTCTACCCGCACACACTCGACCACCATTGTCTGACCTCGATACCCAGCAAAGTTGACACCGAGCCCTTCCCAGAATACGATCCGGAAGCTGCAGGCGACAATCTCTTTGAGTCTTCAACCTCTTCTACGAATTTACACCAACAAGCCATACCGCGAACATGTCCAGCATCAATGTTTGTCAACCTTGGACCGGCTACGGAGAAGAGGTGAACGCCATACTGGAGACGATGCAGCCTTTGAACGATCACCAGGCTGCTAGCTCCAGCCCTGATGCCGTTCCAACGAGGGCCGAGGCTGCTCCTTTGCCTAAAATCAGCGCCACCCTCGACGTGCCGGCCATATCCCAAGCTGCTTCTGTAAAAGCAAGAGCCGACCAAGCCCAAATCCGGGGCACCCTGCCTCTGGTCCCAGGGACCCCATGCTCGCCCCAAGGCCACGCGCCAGGCACCAACGACCCCAGGCCACCTCCCGAGCGTTCGACGACCGCACGCAGAACAGCATATCGAGACCTTAGTCCAGGTTTCGATGATGTCAAGAACCGACTGAGGTCCGCCCAGGAAGATTCCGATCGCCTACTCTCGCTCCTCGTCCTACCACCGCCAGCGTATAGCTTGTCCTGCTCCGGAGACGGCCAGAAGATCAAGGGCTCCAAGAAGTGCTGCTTTACTTGCTGGCAGCCATGTACAAAATGCAGCTGCAGCGCAGAGAAGCGGGCAGCCCAAGTCAACGATCCGTACGTCGAGCGTTGCCAGACCTGCCAGTTGCCGCTTGCGCAGTGCTGCTGCGGTACTCGAAAGCACGACCAGAGCGAACAGTCGCGCTCGCAGTGTGGCGGGAACGCTACATCGAACATAGAGAGCAAGCAGGCGTGTGCAAAGTGCGGGATGGAGCCTGGAAGATGCCGCTGCGGCACGCAGAAGTCGGCACCAAGGAAGAGGGACTGCAGCTGTGAGCGGTGTGTTTCCCGGAAGGCCAGTGGGGTAATTTTGGGAGCGTCTTCAATGTCAGGGGATAGCGATGCTTCGGTGCTGGAGATGAAGTGGCCGGGTCGTTCGCGGGCGTCTCGGGGCCTGGCGGCGAGCGGATGAATCTGTGAGTCTGAGAGTCCTTCGAAGCATCTCGCAGCACTTGAACAGCAAAGGCGAAATCGTACCAATTCCGGGTCCCAGATACCAGGGCCTGCCACGCTCCCTCTACGACCAAAAGGATATCGAGATCCAAGTCATGGCTTTGGCGCACCAGCCTGCTGACATGAATGAGCGCATGCAGTCGAGATATAGGCATAGGACCGATTCAAGTATAAAGACTTGACAGGTAGTCAACCAGTAGCTTAGCAGCCGTTCTGAACCATGCACTCTTCTTCGCTTCACTTCTTCACCCCAACAACAACCAAATTTCTAGGGCTGTGCCCATATCCAAACACTGGCTCCACCCACGCCTCGCCAACCTCTTCCTGCTCCTCAAGCCAGCACCATCGATCGACCAGAATGACTGCTTCCACTACCCCGGCTGAGAAAGCCATCAAGCTCCAGATCACGCTGAGGTCCTTCTTCCTCGCCGCAAAGCGCTTTTCGTACCCTTTCAGCATTCCATCGTCCACCGTAGCCATCTTCTCCGCTACGAGTTTGCCAAGTTCTGGGTTTACTGCATCTTCGGCGCATAGTTTGCTCAATGCTCCTCGAGCGTAAGCTACAAAGGACTCGTAGCACCCTTTTCGCAAGCTTCCAATGGTAATTGGTGTCCCCGCGCTGGAGTGGCCCGCTGGACTAGCTTCACCGGCACATTCTGGTGATGGTGGGCCAACGATGCCGTAATCGAGGAAAACACGTTGAAGTAGGGCTCGGTAGAAATGGCGGGTGAAGAAGGACTCGCTGTCTTTTTGTCCCCAGTTCTGCGGAGCTTGAACGGCCATCATACGAGCAGTGATGTTGAGTCGCACGTCTGATTCAGCGAGGCGAGCAGACATTGGGAAGCCTGCTGGGTCGCCCTCTGCATCCCCATTAGTGGTTGAGCCGCTGCGGAGACGAGGGTGTAGATGCGTCGTCGGACGAAGCTCAGGCAGTTTGTACGTTGCAGGACCAAGGCGTTCGGTGAGCAGATTGTAGCAGCACCCTACTAATGCAACGGCTTTGACGGCCGGGTTGAGAGTGAGCGAGCGGAGGCCGTGGTGGACGAGATTGCCGCAGGAGTGGAGGGACATCACCATGACTGACTGTTCCATAGCCTTGTCCTTCTCTGTAGTCGGGGCCGCTATCCGAGCAATCACATCGCCGAGATCGCCATCTTGGATGCGATGGTCGACGTATTGCACAGCATCAGTTCTCTCGATATCAGGCCACTTCGCCTTTGCTGCTTCAGACCTGGGAGGTGCCCGTTGAGGTGCCTCCACTTCTTCCTGACCTGATCGATGGTTCTTCTTATTACGCATCATACGCTTCTTCTCGACGATGTGAGCCTTGACATCGTAATCCTTAGCTCGTTCGGAGTTGTGAGCTTTCGACTCGATAGCTACAATGTTGCGATTGTATGGTTCCGAGGCTAGAGCTCGACCAAGATAGTTCTGCCCCGATCCGAAGTCTACCAGATGCGTGATGTTGTGGCCCGTTGCAGTGATTGACGAGGCCAATTGATCGAGGTACTCGGCATACAGACCTACTTCATGCACCTTCTTCACGTTCATCCCGACGGCAACATGCCTGGCGAGCTTCTTCTGCGTGCGATTTTGGCTGCATTGAAATACGTTGATCTCGCGATTCAGCAGATGCTGCCGCACTTGAACCAGATATTTGACCAAGGATGCAGGAGGAAGAGGACCGTCTCGCCACCGCCGTCCAACACTGCCGTTCGAAAAGAGATCAACATCCTCCCTCATGAACAGATCGAGCAGATCGATCATCTCGTGCTCGGCGAAGAATTCCCGCCAATCCTGCGGCAAGATCTTGGAGTAGAGATCCGGTTCGTTCGTGAAGAAGTCCAATAGATGTACACCTCCGCATAGGGTTTGGGGTAGTTCGTTGTTGCCGACGAAGTCCAAGAGGGAGGCTACGTACGATTGTGCATTGTCGAAGCAGCTGCCGTCGTAAGGCAATGGTTGATCTGGACCCATCTTGATGTATGGGTGGGCTCAAGGGCTCTCAGCCTATGCCGTCTGCGGTCGTCTTCTGCTGCAACTGTCGGTATTTCAAGCACATAATCCGTCTGCTCGATCATTGAGTCGTGGTGTCGGTCTCAAACAATATGTTGTTGCATCTTTGAAAAAGAATCGATGTCGAGAGAAATTTGGTGGTGTATTTGAGAGTGCACCGCCACACCTCGATCGCGCTTTCCACGCGCCAGGGACTTGGATGGACTTTCACATGCAACTACTCGACCTTACCACAACGTCTCTGGCACGGGACTGTGAAGAAAAGAAACGCTAAAACCCTTCGGAAGAAAGATAAAACAGGTCCCTGCAACATCAAACCAATCTACCACCTCCACCATGGCCTCCACCGACCCCTTCCTTTCCGCCCAAGCCGACATCCTCGCCCTGCTCGACCAATGCCGGCCTCTCCTGTCCTCCTACCTGCGCATCCGCTCCTCGGCCTCCTCAGCCAACTCTCCAGAGCTGGTCGAAGCACGGGAAGAACTTGAATCGACCCTCACCGACCTCTCCACGGACCTGCAGGACCTCGTGGACAGCGTTAAAGCTGTTGAACACGACCCGCACCGCTATGGGCTCGACGTACCCGAAGTCAACCGCCGTCGTAAGCTTGTCGAAGATGTAGGCAAGGAAGTGGAGGGTATGCACCAGCAGCTGAACCAGACTGTCTCGGAAGCGCAGCGGAAACGATCAGCGTCGCTGGCGCATCCGGATGCTTTTATTACAGACGAAGATCCGCTTGGTGGTGGTGGAGAGGATGACGAGGCGTACAGGGAGTGGGAGGAGCAGCGGCAGATGGAGATGATGCATGAGCAGGACGAGGCGTTGGACGGGGTCTTTCAGACAGTTGGAAACTTGAGGATGCAGGCGGATACTATGGGGAGGGAGCTAGAGGAGCAAGCGGAGATGTTGGAGGATACGGAGAACATTACGGATCGTGTTCAGGGGAAGCTGACGAAGGGGATGAAGGGGATTCGGTACATGGTGGAGAGGAATGAGGGTGAGTTTTGCATGATTGGGTGGAGGCCTGGAGCTGACAGTATACTACAGACAGGTGGTCGGGCTGCTGTATCGGCTTGCTCATATTTGTCCTCATCATACTGCTGATATTGGTGTTGGTTCTGTGAAAGGCGACCAGCACGTGATGAGCTGCACCGCCACACGACTCCACAAGCCCCGAACTTCGACTGGACTTCAGGCTTCAGATCACCACAGAGTGAACCTGCAGACAGCACACAAGGACAATGCACGATCAACGTAAGCATCGCACTCTAACACAATCAGGATCATTAGCTAACAGTCTCGAAAGGCTCTCACGCCCTGCTCCAGCAAACCTACCTCAGCGTCTCGCCCTTCATTGACCTACCCAAACCACCGACTCTCCCGCCCAACTACGCCAGCCTGCCTTCAACACTTCCGCCTTCGACTCTACACGCCAACTCCGCACCCTCCGCGCCCGATCTCCCCGCCTATGTAGTCTCTGCTACCGGCAACTTCGCCGCACACCCCAGCACCATCGCAGCCCAAAATCGGGCATTGCTAGAGCAGATAGACAAGGATAAGCGGGACGGCAGCAAAGCGGTAGAAGCGTGGGAAGGCGAGATCAAGGAGCGAGAGCTGCAGGAAAGGCGAAGACGAGCGCCTGGATGGCTGGACCGGGAGGAGAGGATACTGGAGCCCGAGAGGAAGGGGACGCCTGGGAAGGAGAAGAACCTGATGGATGACGATGGAGATGTAGGGAGAGCTGCACCGAGTACGGACGGATTGGGCAACGAGAAAGAGGTCGAAGATCTGGGGAATGCGCTTGATCGGGCGTTTGGCAGGAGTGAGATGGGCTAACACCTGGAGATGTCGCCGATATCACCTCGTGAGCTAGCCATGAACGCTTTCACCATGCAGAACGTCCGAGCACGTTAGAATACGTGGATGATGCTAACAGGGGTGCCTCACTCTGCAGCTATGCTTGAAAACTGAAGACAGCAGTCTCTTCAGAAGCGGGGTCGAGGCCTCCAGAGTCCTGCGCCTTAATTACCACAACGCCAACAGCAGATGCAGACTTTCCCGGCAGAATGTGACGGTACAGCGATGCGCGAAAGGTGAAGGCTGCACTGAGAAGCGAAAGCTCCCATTTGCCTTCGGATGTCTACTCGGCAAGCGCAGAACGGACCGATCCTTCAGCAGCCAGTTGGTCAAAAGGCTACTGCAGATGTTCATGCAGATGTTTACACTGGTTTGGTCATGAGGCAAGTGCATCGTTATCGATCCTAATTCAAGCAGAAGCTTCGCCAACCCTCGGCTTCTTGGTCCTTTACGCTCCTGTCTTCGGCAAAATCACAGCCGTCTATCCTCCGACAAATTCAGTGCCGGTGGCAGCTGTGCTCCATGCTTTCTCTGCCTTGCTGGCCATGGTGGAGGGCAGGCCATTCAATGTCAACGCAAACTGGCCATTCTGTGCCACAAAGGAGTATAGGTGTACGTTACACGCAATAACCGCACACCCTACGCGCATTCGGTTGAACGCTACTACACGAGCATCATGACCTTTTCAACGGCGATCCGTTGGACAGCTTCGAGCACATCGAGACTGGGGCTCTTGCAGACCGGACACGATGTGGCGCCACGGCATTCACTCTTTCTTCGGGAGCACAGAGCACTACGCGAAGTCTCGCAAGACTACTCGCTGGAGGTTTACCATTCTGGCAGTGTTATGATGCTGGATCTCCTCCGCTCCCCTTCCAAATCAGCCACGACCCGCGAGTGTTCGAAATTGCGAGAAGCGTGTTCGGACTGTGCACGAGAAGGACTGACCACAAAACAGAAGCGCTGGTCTCTCACCTGCAAGTGATGGGCTTCGCAAGCGCGTGCGAGATCGCCGAAACATTCGATCCATGGACCTTCGCCGGACGAACGCACGTGACTGGAATCTTGCGGTGCCTCATCTCCAGACCTTAGCCTTCCTACCTTTTGATTCATGGCTTCGCTGCCGATGCATGCGCTGCAGCTTGCCCAAGGCACAGGCCAATCAAAACCGGCCGTGGGTTGAGCAGTGAGGACCGGTCCTTGCTCGACCGAGAGCTCCGATGCGCTGAGCCGCGGGGTGGCTGCATGGCTTCTATTGTTTCCCTCGTCCCAGACTGACCCTACTTCTCGGACAACTACTTGCTTTGAACAACTGCACCCTACTACCGCACTTGCAACAGAGCGCTCCGTCGTGATTTCCAAAGCACCGAATCGTTCTCCTGGTTTGTTTTGGTACACCACTCCATCTTATACCGGCTCTAGCAGCTGCATAACGCCTATTTGTTGGGTCCGCGCTTTTCCGACACTCAGAACAAATGTTCTTCTCGGCAACAATCGCGGTTCGTACCCCACCGCTGCAATGGGTCGCTAACACGACATCGATCAATACTTCGAATGGTGGCTCCAACTACGACTCCACCTCGGACAACCATAACATCATCATTGGCAGCATCGCCCTCCTCCTAGCTGCTGGGACGATTATTCTTGCTATCGTCCTGTATCGACTCGAACGATTTCGTGGCCAACGATCCTTCGACTCCCGACTCGAAGCTCAAGTCAACTCACAGCCAGACGATACTGTCGGCAGCGTTCGTCTCAGTGGACTTGGTTCGTGTCAATTACCATTCCGAACAAAGGTCACATGTTGGCTGACAATGAACAGAAGGCGGACATATCGAGCAACGTCCAATCGACACCTGGAGTCGTAGGACTACATTTTAGCATCTATCTACCGGGCCTACCGAATGATGGCTCTGCTTTGTGAAACAGTACCCCTACATCATCGTTGACTCATCCGGACTATCGAACGACGACGACGAAGGCCACGACTTTGTTCGATACTCGCAAATGCTCATGTTCATCTACTCGGCATACCAAATGATGACCTTGCTTCTGATACCGTTCCGACTTTGCTGGATACGTGGATTGAATTTCTGGGCGACTTCGGAGTGTCAGGGAAAAGTACACCCAGTGTCTGTATGCACAGTACATATGTAGAGACTTTGTCAACGGCCGAATCAATGGATGTGCAATATCTGTGTTCGCACTCCTACCCGACATCTCACTTCACACGCTTCCAGCTGGCCAAGCCTCTCGTACATGCTCATGTCGCTGGCGGACTTCATGCACTGCATTTGCTGCTCATCCAGTCTCTACCAACCACAGTGCAATCCAACCACATTTACCGTCACATTTATTCAATCTGCAGACCACAAATGATCACGATCGGATAGGACAGTTGCTTCTTCACTGAACTGGGGCGACAACGTGAAGGCGCCAAGCAAAAATGATCTTCGCAAACCACCTCGACGCTGCGGTCAGCTCACAAAAGTAGTTCTAGCCTCACCCGGACGCTAAGGGCACGTACATAACGTGTCGCGCCAATGGGAATCGTTCGTGTGAATTATGGCTTAAATCATCCGTTCTTAGCGCTAGAAAGTGCGGGTATGGCTTGCAACTGAGCAGACTCAAGCTAGCTCAGGCGAGGCAGCGGCTCGTGGTTGCGTTCGAAGCACAAGTGTGACATACGCAGTAGTGCAGTCGCAAAATTATATAACCACCTGCCCCATCGTCCAGGTCTCACAGACTGCCTTCCCAGCTCAATGTTCTTCAACGCATTACCTTTACTGAATTTCGAACGTTTTCTTGATATAATCTAGACTAAAACTCATTCATCACCCCAACCAACACCATCAAAGCAGTGTCTCAAGATGCCGTAGCACCTACTTCAACAAGACAAACGCACCATATCTTCGTGCCCTGAAGACCAATGCATCTCCCTTCACAACCATCCGTTCGTGCCAACTCCACCGCGGACCCGACACCCATCGATCAATCCGACAACACAAACTACGACGCAACTTCCGATACCCACAACATCATCATCGGAAGTATCGCTCTCGTGCTCGCTGCTGCAACAATCGTTCTTGCCGTCGTGTTATTCCGGCTCGAAAGGCGTCGTGGTCAGCTGTCCACGCAAGGTGGAGGTTCGACTGAAGAACAGGGCGTTGGTATGGACGATCTTGGTATGTGTTGAACATTTCGACATGATCGGTGTGTTGACTGACGATGATTCGCAGAACGCGGAAGTAGCAGCGAGGCCAGCGGCGTCGACTCAACTGTCCAGACTGCGGTCGGGGAATCCACGACGTCAGAACAGCAGTTGTCAGGCACTCAATGACCCCAGTACATTGACAGTGTTGACCTGAGAGACGAAAAGTTCGATCGGATCGATAGAGATAGCGGACAACGGGAAGCTGTCGTTCTATCGCCCCGTCGAGGGACCGCAGAATCGATCGAGGAAGCTCGAGAACAGAGCACTTGCCCCGTCGACAGAACAACAGCCCGTGTGAATTATCTTCCTCCGTCGTGGATGGCCTGATCCGGCGGTCTTTAGCGTATCACAGAAGCATTCGAGAGGAGGCGGTGTGTCACGATGTCAGCACAGTGTCTTGATCATCTATTGAGACAATGAGTAGCATCTATTCATGACAATGATCGTTCATACCTCAAATGCCGGGTCATCAATCGCTGCTGAGCAATGCTTTTCATCCCAGCCGTTCCTTCTATGCCCGTAATGACAGCCACATCACCTCAGAACACCATTCCATGCACCTTTCCATCATCGCTGCAATCTCTCCCATCGGCTCACCTTCTCACGTCCACTTCTGCACCACAACCCCACCCCTCTTGAAATCCGCCATGTCGCCCAACACCACACTCCGATCCTCCAACTCCTTACTCGGAAACGTCGTCATCAGCGCAAAAGCCCTCTGCTGACTCTCCGGGCTCGCCGCGCTGACGAAGGCATACACGTCGCCGACCGTGTGCGTGGTGTTGAAACGAGAGGATAGACGCGTGCCGTCGCCAAGGCGGATCTGGAGTTGGATGGTGGGTTGCGAGTCGTCGACGTTGACGGATTGGGGAGTCGTGGTTGTTGAGGATGAGGTGGCTGGTGCTGCCGCGGGTTGAGTAGTGGCGGATGATGAAGAAGGATTAGGACCAGGCGTTGGCGAGCCAAGACGTTGACCCGACCCGCCGAACGGCTTGTACGTCTTCTTCGGAGCGACATAGTTTTCGTCTTTGTGAGGATCGAGGTTGAGATCGACTTCTTGCCCGGGCTGGACGTCGAGGAGGGCGAGTGGGGCACGACCTTGGTTGATCTGGTCCATGATTGCCTGGTTGGCCGGGTCGTCGAAGCGGAAGAGCGGTCCATCGTCAATACTCACACCGTCCGCCCAGAGATGCATCGTCCGTGTCACGCGAGGGAGACTCTGCTGTCTCTGCCTTTGTGCCGCATTAGGGTCCTCCACAACCTGACTCGGCGCGTCGTCGCCTCCCAGTGTCTGTGCGCGTCCGGTGAAGTTTGATGGATCTGCGGGCTGAGCCTCTTCGTTTGGCTTCTTGGGGCGATCGTGGTTCTGACGGGCTTTGTTCATGATGTTCTTGAAATGGTCGGGTGGCCCTCCGCCTTGGTTCGGGTTCTGGACTGCTAGACCGCTCTTCTCGCCGCCCGCGAACATGTTCTGTTTCTTCTGCTCATCATCCGACTCATCATCATCTCCCTCCTCGCGCTTCTTAAGGTCGTCGATGGTCATCTGCTTAGGACGCTTTCCCGCGTTTTTGCTCGATGAAGACGCCGATGGTTGGGAGGGTTGTGCAGGTGTGGGCTGTGCTGGAGATGCTTCGTCCTCCATATCTTGGTCGTCGTCTTCTGGCTCCTCTGAAGCTGCGAAGAAGAGCGAGACTGCTTCTGCGAGGTTCCAGTTGGCCGAAGCGAGGGCTGTTTGTGCCTGTGAAAGCTGTTAGGACGTGTTTTGCTATACCACATGATCAGAGTTTGCTTACAGATGCCGGACTGGCGCCAGTGACGCCGCAGAACTCGGTGACGAGCTCTTGTTGCCTTTCGTCCATCTTCGCGACTTCTTCTTGCCTTGCGCTCGTGCGGACGCTGCTTTTGCTTGATATGAGAAGTGACGGAGAGGAAATTCAAGAGGGGGTCTTGAAAGGTATACCAGCGATGGTAGGAGGGTTGATATGATGGTGTGTTGATATGAAAAGTGGCAAGTTGTAAGACCCCACGTTGTGTTGCTGAAGTTCGCTCTCAGGCACGAGAACTGACGTCCTTCGGAACATATAAGCTTTCGGAGTTTGCCGAATCTAGCGCATACACGGGTGCATGGCATGGCTTGGCGTTCATGAGATCGAGCTCGAGAACATCTCACAAAGTCGAGGGGATTGAAACGCCATCACTTCAAGGATACCAAAGCGACAATTTCTGCACGGCGGCAGAGGAGCAGCTAACTTGACGATCCAGCGCTTGGAGCGCGGCGCCATCGACAGCTTCCACAACCTCTCTCCCTCACAAACGACCATCAACATATACCGACCACCATGTCCTCCGCCCGCCTGACCTCCCCCTCCAGCGACAGCGAAAACTACGACGCCAACCACAGCAACTTCCAAGACAGCTCCGACCCCGAGCTCCCCTCCTCCGACTCGTCCTCACCTCTCATACTCTACTCGCCCCCGACCTTCTGGAGCATAGTACGTGGCGCTGCGATAAATTTGGTTTTACCGTTTGTCAATGGGTTGATGTTGGGCTTTGGGGAGTTGGTGGCGCATGAGGCGGCGTGGAGGTTGGGGTGGTCAGGAACGAAGGTGAGTTCGCACTTCAGAAGGATCGGGATGAAGGAGGGTTGTTTGACGAAGAGAGATTAAGGAGTGATGCCATTGGCGGAGAGGAACACACGATAGCGCTAAGGCTAACGATGTCGTATCCAGATATTTCCGTCATATCGCAATGGAGACACACAGAAGTCGCACACCGTCGGTCCTGGCGTGGTCATGAGGGATGACCCGGTGGAGCGGAGACGGCGAGATGGGGAGGAGTTGGATGCATATTCCGCAATGGAATAAGGGCAGCATATGGTTGCATTGCATGTATAGATCATATGGCGCAGCATGGAGGGGCATTGGTGGAACTTGGGGCATGCTACAATCTCAGGCGTGCGTGTAGATATGCCAGCGTCACGTTGTCTGTACTGTATATCTACTCAACCACTTTGACCATGTCTCTCCCTACCGTTCTTTGACCGCACTGCTTATGGGCATTTGTGGTAGGTGATGTCTTGAAACGCGGTTGAAGTTCGGGAAGCCAAACGCGCCTCTTCTCCAAAAAGTTGTCTGAGAGCTTCATCCTGTTCTCGAAACACTACATCCGCCACGATGATGCCCAGTAGAGGCCTTCATCTGGCCAGAGGCAATGCGCCTCGCCTGTATCAGTTGCAATGTCGAAATGTAAGAGGAACTGTCTGTATACGACACCACACGCTGACCACGACCAGCTCTCCTCCGCATCAAGACGAATACCGCAAACCACGAGTCGCAACGCCTTATCATCGCACAACCCTCCCGCGCAATTGCGAAGAGCGATACCAGCCTTCACCACCTCCATCCAAGCAACCCGCAATGCCTCAACCAACGCCCCTCCCACACCACCACCCGCCTCCACCCCCGAGCCTCCAGTCTACCCGGACATGGACACCATAACCCTCGACAACATCGACCTATCCAGCCCCGACATTCCCGCCCACATCGCCTCCATCCCCGAGAAGATCGGTTACCTCCATGAAATCGGCCTCAACTACGGCTGGGGCCCTACCTCCATCCTCGAATGGACCATCGAGCACTTCCACATCTCCGCCGGCCTGCCCTGGTGGGCCAGTATAGCCGCTACAGCCGTGGCTCTGCGAGTTGCGCTCATACCATTCTTCATCAAGAGCTCCGACGTCATGGCGCGCCAGGGGGCGCTCGTGAGCGTCACAAAACCTATCACTGAGCGCATGCAAGAGTCAAAGCGGATCAATGACCAGCAGGGGATGCTGCAGGCGTGGGCGGAGCTGAGAGCGGTGAGGAAGAGAGCCGGGGTCAGTTTTCGGACGCAGTTCACGCCGATGATCTTGCAGGGAGTTTTTGGGTATTGCGGGTTCAAGCTGTTGAGGGCGGCGTCGAATTTGCCCGTGCCGGCTTTTAAGACGGAGGGACCGCTTTGGCTGGGCGATTTGACGGTGCCGGATCCTTATTTGATACTGCCTGTGGTGATGGCGGGGTGTATACATCTGTTGATCAGGATGGGAGGCGAGACGGGGTCAGCGCAGATGCCTTCCCCCGGGATGCAGAAGTTCATGCTGTACGGGATGCCGGGGATCATCATTCTGGGGACGGGATACCAGTCGGCCGCTGTCTGCGTGTGGTTTGCGGCCGGGGGCGCGCTGGGCATCGTGCAGAGTCTTACTTTGCAGCGGCCGGCGGTGAGGAAGTGGTTGGGCATTGCGCCGCTCTACAAGCCGACGGCCGAGGAGCGAGATCAAGGGCCGCTAGCGGCATGGATGGGGACACCGTCTGGTGACACTTCTAGACCGACTACTACCCGCCCGGGATCTGGTGGAAAGAACGCAGCCTACATGAACCCGACATACCAATCCCCGAACCTCCGCTCCTCCTCGAGTGCCCGGAACTCGCAGGTCATCGATGTCAAAGCGGTGCCCCCGAGATCCAACGCCGCCTCTGCCTCAACATATGAATCCGACGACATGATTTCGCCATCCGGTCCCGCGCAATCGAGCGCCAAGTCTAGCGGAGGTGTCTTCAAGCAGGCTTCTTCGGCTTTCAAGGACTTCTCGAAGGCCGCCACGGAGCGGAGGGATGCGTTCTTCCGAAATACGCCTGAGGGGAGAGCGCAGAAGGAGAAGGAGGCGAGGCGGAGGGCGGAGAAGGATTATGAGACGAAGGCTAGGGAGAGGGAGAGGGAGAAGGAGAGGGAGAGGCGGAAGAGGGGTGGGCGGTGATGTTGTTGACTTTGTATGACTACGGCCGCGCGAGACGCTGGAGGTGGTGGGGGCCCGTTCCATGTATACTCTTTCTTGCAACTTTGTGTGAATACTTTAACATGCATAGCGCCGCTGTACATATCTACCCTTAACCCTTCTACCATTCTTCCACACTGACGATGAGCAAAGGAACCAAATATCGTCAATCTGCAAACCCAATATAAAATTAAATTTAACCTCACCCTCCCAACCCTGCATCTTCAAACTTTCACGGGCCGCGCCCCCGCTTTCTGCCTTATCTTCCCACTTCAGCTTCGGTATGAGTTTTGCCGGCCGAGACCTCATCTCCCACTTCCTTCTGGATCAGGGGTCTCTTCTTCCCACGCTTGACCACTTTACGACTGACTAACACCTTTCAGGCTTCATCTACGCTACCCGCCGTTGGACGGCGCTGCGCTGCCGCTGCGCCTACCACCACGAAGGCGGCAGGGCGGTGCCGAGCATCCAAATTGTCTTTGTGCTGGACTCACATGTGCCGCCATGGCGCTCGAGGAGGGGGATGAGGAATGGCGGCATGGCGTGCTAGTGGTAAAGGTCTGTGGTATACCCTTCCTGACTCTGCTTTCCTTTCCTTCCTCTCTGCTTGCGCAACGACTTCTCGTACCTTCGGTTGTGGTGCTTTTTGCAAACGTCTTGTTTGCGTCCTCTCATTCCTTACCTT
The DNA here is from genome assembly GCF_035928015.1 of Saxophila tyrrhenica. Lineage (NCBI taxonomy): Eukaryota > Fungi > Ascomycota > Dothideomycetes > Mycosphaerellales > Extremaceae > Saxophila > Saxophila tyrrhenica. The sequence continues at coordinate 149,528 of NW_027041751.1, read as the reverse complement.
TCTTGTGTGTAAACACGCTTGTTTTTGGCTACGGCCGTCCTCTCGTTAAGAAGAAATATTGAGAACAGCAACTTTTGTGGATACTTGTTGATTTCTACTTGAACGATGCATTCCTTCGCATTCCTCGCCGCAGCGGCAGCAGCGCTCGCGCCCTCTGTTTCCGCCGCTTTCAACGCCGCCGCGAAGACGAATGTCGTTACCTACTGGGGCCAAGGGCCGAACCAAGACAGGCTGCTCGCGACTTGCCAGAACCCATCTTACGACATCATCAACATTGGCTTTGTCAACGTCTTCCCTGACCAGGGAGCTGGTGGCTGGCCGGGCACGAATTTCGGAAATGCTTGCTGGGGCGATGTCTACGAGAACAAGGGCGTCAACACCTCGCTCCTCAAGACATGCCCGGATATCGGACCAGACGTTATTGAATGCCAGCAGACTTACGGCAAGAAGATCATGCTTTCGATCGGCGGCGGCTACCCGGTGGACTACTATATCAAGAATGCGAAATCTGGCCAAAAATTCGCAGACTTCTTGTGGGCAGCTTTCGGTCCCGTCTCGGCGACAAAGGCCAACATTCCGCGGCCGTGGGGGGATGCAGGCGTTGATGGTTTCGATTTCGACATCGAGAACATCATGGATCCAGCGCCGCAGAAGAATTACCAGTCTTCCGGCTACGCAGCCATGATCAACAAGTTCAAGAACGTGCATTTCCCAACTGACACGACCAAGAGCTACTACATTTCTGGTGCTCCTCAGTGCCCGATCCCAGACTCCCACCTCTCCGACGTGCTCGCGAGCGCCTGGTTCGACTTCTTCCATATTCAATTCTACAACACCCCACAATGCAGTGCGCGGGCTGCGATCCAAAACGCGAACGGCAATGGCAAGAATGATATCTCGTACGACACCTGGACTACTCAAAAGTCAAAGAACCCGAATGTCAAGATGACCATCGGCCTGCCAGGCTCCAAAACCGCCGCCATCGACCCAAGCTACTACCTCACCCCCGCCGAGGCCCAAAAACTCGTCACGCGCTTCTACTCCAACAAGAAATTCGGCGGTATCATGGTCTGGGAAGCTACAGCTGCAGCAAGCACTACGCCGTGCAAGACCGACTACGGCACGTGGATGAAGCTGATCCTGACCGCGAAGGCCGCTGGAAAAGTTTTGAACACTAACATCAAGACCTGCGCCGGCGTGTCGAAGAAGAAGATCCGTCGTACTGTTTTCGAGCACGAGGTCGCGGATTTGGAGCCGAGGGAAGCGTGGAGTGTTAGCACATGCACGGAGACTGCTACGCATGTGGAGGGTGGCAAGACGATGGTGGAAAGCTATGTGGCGACGCATACGGTGTATCCGACTATGCCGGAAGGGTACTACATTCCCAGTAACACGGCTGTAGTTGAGCTTGCGAGCTCGTCTGCTGGTGCGTACGCTGTCTCGTCAGCGGCAGCAATGGGCTATTCGTCTGGATCTGCTGGCGTGGTCACAAACACCGTTACGGCGTACAAGACCGTCTGCCCTTGCAATTCTGCTTCCGCCGGCGTTGGAAGCGCATCGGTCTCCGCTCCCGCATACTATGGCTCGAGCGCATCGAGTGCGCAAGGCATTACAACGACGGCGGTTAACACGATCACTATCATCGCGCCCTCGAGCACCGCACCGGCCGGCAGCGCTACGATGCCTGCAGCTCCGTACCCTGTTGCTCCGTCTGGAGGTAGTGGAAATGGCACGGCATGGGGCACAGCTTCGGCGTCTGCCGCTTACCCGTCGAGCTCAGGATGGGTGGTGCCTGCGACTGGTGGTGCGGCGATGCAGGGGTGGGGTGTTGGAGGTTTGATTGCGGTTGGGGCTGTTGCTGTAGTTCTGGGTTGATGTAGTGTGTTGAAAAGACAAGTGTATGAGAAGCGAAAAGTTGTGCATGATGCTACTGTAAGAAGAAGTTCAGATTCCATGGCTATGCTTTTGTAGATGATGAAACCGAAAGTCACCCTTATCCTCCTTTGCTCGATGCTGCCAAATATGCCTCGATGTCAGACCCTCAGACGCACTCACGGCATCACAGCCCGACCTCCGTCCCGCGAAACGCCTCAATAACATCCTCCAGCTCCTCCTTAGAAACAATCACATGCCCCGCCCTCGCCGTGCTCAAATAACTCATATTGAACACCTCCCCCACCACCCTTCCTCTCATCCCATCACTCAACCGACTCGCCACTCCACACACGATCCCCGTACTTTCCAACGGCAGGTCCTTGAGATCCAAGGTTATGGCGATCTGCTCCGGCCCGTCTTTACCGAGCAACAGGTCCTCGCCGGAGTTGCAGAAGAGGGACGTCAGGTTCTTCTCGAGCGTCAAAGAGGCGGACTCAGAGTCTGTGAGGGTTATGGAGAGGAAGCTCGGTGGTGGGTTGAGGGTGAGACATTTCGCTAAGCCAAGCTGGAGTTTCCCCTGAGAGAAGTTGGAAGCGGAGGTGCTGGCTGTGCTATCTTTGACGCCTGCACAGGTCACAAGCTCGATCGAGTCGTCGGCGAGCGGGGCGATGGAGTGTCGGGTTAAGAGTTTGAAGGTCTTGGTTTGGAGCTCTGGAACGGTTGCTGGTGGTGGCGTGCCGGCGATCGGTGGAAAGTCGAAGGATGATGTCGAACCGTTGCGAGGACGAGAGGATTGGAGTAGAGGAGAGGTGGGGTGGTTCATGTGGCCAGCGTCGCCGTTGGCGTCGGCTTCGAAGACAAAACCGCGTTCTTCGAGGGCGGAGATGACGGTCGAGCGGGCGGAGAAGGGGACGAGGATGTAGTCGCTGTAATAGCTGGTGATGAAGAAGATCGGGATGCCGGCCAAGGCGAGCGGGCTGGTGAGGTCAAGGACACGTTTGCCGGCTTCTAGCCCTTCGCCGCCGATTACGATCACGGAATAGTCTTCCTTACTGATGGTGACTGACTTGCGAAGGAGAGCTGGGAGTTTGTCCAGGATCGGTTGGAAGAGGTTATTTGCTTGACCTCGTGGACAGACGATGGAGCATTCATTCCGTGTGATGGAGACGTTGACGAATGGCTGCCAGTATTGCCAGGGGCGGCTTGGTGGCATCGGTTCGCTGTTTTCATCCACAGTGTCATCGTGAAGAAGTAGGCTCAGAATGGGTTGCAGGAAGAGCTGATAGATCCCGAGTGGTATGTGGATCAGGGCCAGGCGGGTGTTCTCGATGTCTTTTAGCGCAGAGTGCAGTTCATGGTGACTGTTGACTTACCAAAAAGCTCAATTGTGCTGTGAGAAGGATCTCACTTTCGACGATGGCTGAGCCCATAATTGATAGTGGTGATGGTGTTTCGCTGTTGGATGGCAGGTGATTGACGAATCGAATCCAGGTGTATCTCTTATTCAACGATTGACCTGTTCAACGGGCAACGGATGTTCTTCAACTGTGCAGGTTTGGAAATTCATGGCCGACCGGTGGAAGATCTGCCAACTACCACACAGCAAAGAGTCAATGCACACAACGAAAAGTGAAATGACTCGAATCTGAACAAGAGGAAGAAAGTTCGAAGAAAGCACGAGGAAACTTAAGCTTATTACCAGCCAGCACAGTGGCTTCTCGAAAGCCATGTGGACGTCGGACGTCACCTCACCAGGCGTGGGACCCTCTCTCATGAGCCAGCCGGAAAGGTAAGCCCAACCTGCCATTTGCATGAACCACACAATGACCAGAAATCCGGGGCAGCCTGTGAGAAATTGCTTCTGCACACGTGGGGGCAGTATTCCGTGACCAATAGCGCAGGATGCTCCCCTCAGTCCCTACTGCGAGGTGTGCGTTGCAGCTTGCATGAAGGTGACTTGCAGCGTGGCATGCTTGCAGGACGGGCCGTGCCTGGGGATGGGCGAGGGTCGCTGGCGAGGTGGATGTTGGTGACGTTGTTTCCGGGTGTGTATGGCTGTTGAGCTGTGTACATGGAAGGTGAAGACTACTGACCATGGGTTTCTTTACTGGAGATGGTAAGTCAAAGCCAGGCAGAGATAGCAGGAAGCAGGTGGATCTTAGCATGATAAGTACAACATCTCGTGTGTCAGCAAGCGTACGCAGACCTTGGTTCGGTAGCCCAAGACAGAGAAGGCAGTCATAAGCCGCAGTATACTCCATCTAGTTGACTTAGACCGCGTCAGCGCACCGCAGGCTGGTCTCGCCATTACTCCTCACGGAGGTTGGGATGGAGTGAACGGGATGAAGTCCGCTCGAGAGGGGTCAAGACTGCATGCAGGCGGTCCGAGCGTTTCTTCGCGCGCAGTGCTGGCAGTGCTACCTCCAGTGCTCGTCGAGCAGAAAGCAGCAGTGTACCCACACAACCGGTTGCTCGTCCGGCGCCGAGTCGTGTAACGCATCGAGGGAGAGATAACAGCGCGCGATACGCGCCAGCTCACGATCCATGATAGGAGGTAGTGCGGCTATCGAGGGCTCAACCACAACAAACGACGTCACCTTCCAATGACTGTGAAGGGCCTCTACGGCTTATCAAGGGTGCTTGGGACTGGAAGGAAAAGGAGTTGAAGCGATCGAGCAAAGTGTTTCGGGAAAGAAGCAAGTATGTACAAGAAGCAAACAGCTCAAGCGCTCACACCACCTCGAATGCTTCAAGTCATGATGCTCATTACGCAGGCACGCACTGGGAGCTAGCCATGGCTTTAGCGATGTCTTTGTCAATGTCGTGGCAGGTATAACTTACTAGTAATCATTCCAGACCTTGCAGGTGAACCCCGAAACGCACGAACTGCTGCCCGTGTAGCCTGAGCCGCCGCATTGCTGGTACTACGTCGTGTTAGCTTCATGTCGGTCTCAGGCAACGAAGGTGCAGATCGAATACTTACAGCTTCCACGGCGCCACTGCCGCCGCCGGTCGAGGGAGAGCCAGAGGGTGCAGGCGATCCGGAGGGGGTAGATCCAGCAGGGGCCGTAGTGTTGCCACCAGTGCTCGCGCCATCACCACCGCCAATCTTCAAGATCAACTCCGAAGCATGCTCCGCCGCCGCAACGATCAGCGCGCTCGGGTTCGTCGACACCATGCCAGGGAAGATTGAGGCGTCGACGACGAATAAGTTGTCCGTGCCGTAGACTTTGGCATTGGTGTCGACGACGGCGGTCCCACCTTCGAGACCCGAGTCTGTGCCCATGGCACAGCTGCCCATCCAGTGGTTGGCGGATCGAGATCCAGTTGTCTTCGGGTAGGCTGCAAGGAACTCAGGAATCGTCTGGTTTGAGCTGGGATACACGATCTCGATCTTTGGGTCCGCAGAAAGCGCTTCGAATAGGGTCTCAATGCCCGACTGCACAGCCGCGAGATCGTGCTTGTTGTTCAGGTAAGGCGTGGTTGAGACTGACATATCCAGCGCAGCGTTGATGGTAGTCCGACCACGTGAAGTCGCACCACGGCCAAGGTACTGCGAGATGACCATCGCCTTCTTGCTCGTGATGTCGTGCCCTCCTTCAACACGTGCAGTCCACTGCAGCTGGCGAGTGATGCCATCAGCGCCTTCGACCTCGTGCCAGAACACAGTCGCAAGGTTAGGAGCAGATTGAGCCAAGATGCCAGTGCGGCTGTCGAGGTAGCTCTTCGCGTCGGCTTTGATCGGGTTGTCGTACGCCTTGTAGAAGTCGTAAAAGCTCACGTTGGGGTGAGTAATGACAATGTCCGTGTTCACGTGGTCGTCGAGGTTGTAACCAACAGGCAGATCGATCCACTGGTCCTTAGCGATCATCTTCTCCGGCTCGGCGCCTTTCACGACCTTGAGCTGGTCCTTTGGTCCGATGCCAGAGCGGAAGAGGATCTTGGGCGTGTTGAAAGCTCCGGCGCTGAGGATGACTTTGCCGCCAGCCTTGACGTTGACGGTGCCACACTGTCCGCCTCTGAGGAAGGCCTCAATCTCGACACCAGTGACTTCCGTGCCGTTGCGGACGAGACGAGCAACTGTGGTGTCGGTGAGGAGCTGGAAGTTGTCCCTCTCGCTCGCTGTGACGAGGTAGGTTGCCATTGGACCGCCACGCTCGCCATTTGAGAACATATGGTCGGGTCGAGAGAAGGTGAAGTTCTTCTGCTCTGGGACAAGATCCGCGGTGACGTTCTTCCAGCCTGAAGCAGCGAGTGCGCCAGCCACGACGTTGTAGCCTTGAGGCTTGTAAATGATACCGTCCGTGGAGGGGTGGTCGGTAAACGGCACGCGATTGAAGACACGAGCGACCGCATCCTCCATGTCAGACGCTTTCCATCCTTCTGGGAAGTTGTAATCAAAATCCGCTGGGTTGGCGCGCCACCACAGTCCAGCGTTAACAGCAGTGCCACCGCCAAGCACACATCCGGCCATGACGCCAACATCGTTACAAGCGATACCAGTAGAGTCCGCCCAGATCTCGTTGTCAAGACCAGGAACGTCAAAGCGGGTGAGGTTGGTGCCCTCGAGCCACTTTGGCTTCATGGTTCCACCCCATCGGCCTGAGGATGGAGGTCCACGTTCGATCAAGAGGACACTGGCGCCCGATTCAGACAGCTTATCTGCCAGAGGAATGCCACCAGCTCCAGCGCCTACAATGATGTAGTCGAAAGTCTGCTTCGTCACCGGGTTGCTCTTAGGGCATTTTGCTGAGGTTGGCGTTGGAGCGGCTGAGGAGGAAGCAGCCACTGATGATGCTGCGGTGGGACTAGCACTTGCGGCGGGAGACTTGGTTGGCGCAGCAGAGGTTGCCAGCTTGGTCCACTTGGTGTAAGCGTTGTTACGAGCGGATTGCACTGCAGCTCCCCAAAGACCGTCGTTCGCGTGCTGCTTGATATCCGAGCCCGCATTGCCAGGTTTGGTGGGCGCACTGGTACCATAAGCCCAGCCCATGACTTGTGCTGCAGACTTGGTCGTGGCGGGAACCTGGGAGCCAGCCACGCCGTCTTGGCTCCATCTCCAGCATTCTTCGCAGCGGTACGTGATCTCGTAGTGTGTCTTGTTGCTGGATTGTGAGATGACGGAGAGCGTTGCGTTGCCAGTATAGATGTCCGGAGCCACGTAGCCGGAGGCATATCTGAACGAAGTCTTGACCTCATCTCCATCTGGCCAGGTGACAAGAAGCAGTGCGCCAGTCATGCCGCTGTTGTGGGTCAACCCCATCCAAGTTCCCGAGTCCGCCTTCGGGACTACGAGATGGCCAATGTATTCGTTTTCAAGCGCGCTCGCCGTTGCTGGTGGGAGGGCCATACCCCATTGCGCCTTGCCCGGAGTACCTTTGACGGCGGTGTCGAACGTGGCCTGCCAGAAATCGATGCCATTTTCGTCGGTGTAGGGCGCGAAAACCTGCGCGAGGGTGCCAGCTGCGGGCAAAAGAGTGGATGCGAGGTGAGAGAACTTCATCTTGCCTCGCCGGGAGGGGTTTGAAAGGTGCGCTGCACCGTGGAAAGGGACTGAGCGAATGTGGTGAAAGAAACGAATGTGGGCTCTCAAGAGAGCAGCGAACGAAAGACAGCAGAATGTGCTTACCGTTTGCACAGCAGGCTGGCGCCCAAAGCCTTATATACAGAGCGCTAGGGATTATATCGCAGTGCATCCTACGGCGGCTTCCCGATGCACACAGTGAAGCACGTATAGTGCTCGGCGGTCTCGTGAGAAAGGCTACCGCCGCCTTCCATGAGATCTGGAACCCAGGACCGGGCGCCCTGCAAGATGCTGGTATCATTATCTGTATTTGGCTGTCCCATGTTAATGAGGAGAATCCGCCGGAGTGTCACAAGGTGGTCTGTGTGCGTTCGAGATTCAAGCGATGAGGTTCGCGTGGCAGAGGTGTTTCAGCGAAATTGCGGCCGCGGGCAAGACCTCGAATTCTTCCGGCCAGAAGGTGTGCAGTATATATCTGTAGGTTACACTGCTGCAGCTAGAGAACAAGGCCATCTACTGCAATAGACACCTCGCAGTAAACTCCTGTGCAACATCGAGGACGACTTGTAGCGGGGACAAGGCCCAGCGTGCCTGCTGCAGGGCTCTGCAATGAAGAATGAACAGCGATGCGAATGTTGACAGCGGCTGGCACAGCTTTGAAATTCCTCAGAAGGCTCATCGCCTCCACGGAGGCAGTCAACAGCTTCTTAGTAGTCTCTCCTGGTATCGAGAACGTTTGTGTGGCAGATGCCGGCGTTGTGCAACTGTCACCGCGGGGCTTCATCTCGAGACGACCGATATCATCCCCTCCCTTGTGCTGCTGCACTGTCTCGACAAACCAGCCACAACCATGGATGGCCGTGCACTGGCTCAACGGCAAACCTGCTTGTTCGACCAGGAGAGGTGAAGTTGATGAGAAGGTGTTTCTCGAGCAGAATGAGAGAGAATGGACCCTTGAAACTAGGCTTTGCGCTACTCTGGTCGTGTGGGGAAGACGCGCGGGGAACCAATGGAGACCTCGTGACCATGCCCAGCTGCCAGCTGTACGTAGGTACCTCCTTCTAAGCAGGTAGAGAAGTATTTTCTCCCTCCTGACACCACTGCAACTTCAGCAGAACAAGTCACAACCACAATACCGGCAAAATGAGTGCAATCTACGAGGAGCCTGGGGACGCTGGCGTGGTCAATGAGCCCGTCAAGGTGTTAATCGCGCTCCACGAAGGCATGGATGCTATGGACGTTGTTGGACCATTGGAAGTTTTTTCGTGGGCTATGCACCAGCCAAAGAAGCCGGGTACGATTGTATGCCCCTCCTAAGCTGTGATCGTTTTGGCTAATGGAAGTACATAAACAGAAACCAAAGCCTTCCGCGTCATCTTCGCTGCTGAAGGAGAGGAGGTCACCAGCGCTCAGGGCGCTACCTTCAACGCCCACATGTCCTTCGCCGAAGCTATGAAGCGTCTCGCTGAAATTGACGTCCTCGTCATCCCTGGCGGCGGCACCGAGGCCATCCTCAAGTCCAAGGGCCAGCCGCTGCCATTGATCAAGCAGTTCGCTGAGACCCAGAAGAAGCAGCCACACCGCGAGCGTACCTTGATGAGCGTCTGCACCGGGTCCATGTTCCTCGCCGAGTGCGGTGTTCTGGCCGGCTTGAGCGCTACCACGCACCCAGACTACGTCACCAAGCTGGAGATCCTGTGCTCCAACGTCGCCATGCGTGACATGGCCGACCGCTGCGACGTCACCGAGCAGAGGTACGTGGTCAACAACCTCCGCTTCGATCTCGGCGAAGACGAAGAGTCCAACCCATACATCATGAGTCGCAAGGAGTACAAGGAGCACAAGCGCCGGAAGAGCTCGGCCGGCGGCCCACCATCTCCCATCGAGGAGCGCTCCAACGGTGCCAGGCCATCGGGCGGACGCAAGGGCAGCATGAGCTGGAAGGCTAGCAACAACCGCCGCGAGAGTGTGCTCAAGCGCAGCACTTTGCGTCTGGGCGGCTTGCGTGTCCTTACCACTGGTGGTGTCACTGCTGGCATTGATGGTGCTCTCTACATGGTTGGAGCTCTGGTCAGCGATGACGCTGCTGATGAGGTTGCTCGCGTCATGTGTCACAAGTGGGTCAAGGGTATGGTCGTTGATGGGACTGATGTTTAAGCGATGGTGTTGGTAGGCGCTGATGGTGCCATGTCGAGGAAATGTAAGGCTAGATGGCAATGGTATGGTCTGTTCTGAGAACACACAGAAGTGATGGCTAGCTCAGTAGAAGCTATAACGAATGAGATGCCTTTGCACGAATACAATCCATTTGTTTGCTACCACCGTCTGGTCGTCTTGTGATTCTTCCCGTCACGACTGCCGAAAACAGCCATCGTCACGTGACCAGCCATTGAAACGGACCGCGGGCCCCGTTCTCTCCGTCGAGCCCCTCCAACCACCAAACCTTGGAGGTGGCGTGAGAGTTGCGCGCAGTAAGCGACCAGCACGTGCAAATTCCTACATTGTCGAGCTTTCTTACAACCAGTATGCAGCGGCGATGAATCAGCGAATGCCGAAATGTACCGCATCTCTCCGGCTCACCACACCCTCCCCTTCTGAGAAGGCCGCAGTACCCGCGCGGTCCTCTCTCCTTGATACATAGCTAGACATGGCGACCAACGGACACTCGAATCTCAAGCGCTCCGCGAGCCTGGATGATCATGAGGACGGGGACGACAATCAGGAGCATGGCGGGCGCCAACGATCACGAGCGGCTTGTGCGCCTTGTCGGCAGAGGAAGAGGAAATGGTAGGTCCAATGCTTTCGATGTCCTATGGGATTCGAGAAAGCAAAAGTCACAGAAATTTTTGTGTCTCTGCGCCATACGATCTACTTTGCCTTGTCAACTTGTCAATCTTTGATAGCGTAAACTGACACTCGATAGCGACGGCAAGGTCCCATGCGCCACATGCGTGAGATATGAATACCAATGCGAATACACATCCTCCAAACGTGCCTCCATCCATGCAAATGGCGACGTCTCTCAAGAGCCGCCGGCTCCGGCTCCCGTCGGTCACACGCAACCCAGCATGCTGCAACTCCAGGCCCATCCGCTCACCGCGCCCGGCGCGAGGTTCCACCACCGCGGTATCCTAGATCCGAGCAAGACGCGCTTCGTGAGAGCCAACTCGGCCATTGCCTTCCCGCGCATTCTAGGAATGGACTTTGAGTCTGAGAGTATCCCTCGGCTGCACTCGTTTGCGTGGCATCTGGGCATTCGAAGAGAGCATCCTGATCCGTTGATGGAGATCACTTCCATCTTGACGTGGGCGGACATGCAACATTTGGCTAAAGCTTACTTCAATATCGTGAAGCCTGAAATTGGGCTGCTGGATGAGTCTGATTTTGTTGAGCAAGCTTCAGCTCGGTTCGCCAACCCTCAAGGTGATAGCGAGGTTGATGCGGTCCTGCTTGGAGTAGCTGCTTTAGGTTCCTTCTTCTCACCAAATCCTCATCCTAAGGAGGAAGACTTCGTGAGCCATGCGAAGAAGGTGCTGGATAAGCGAAGCATGGTCCGCTCGCCGACGTCGAATAGTGTCTTTGGCTGGATCTTGCGCACACTGTACTTGCGCTTGATGTCGAGACCGCACTCCGCTTGGGTCGCAAGCTCTGTGGCGATGCATCAAGTCGAAGCCTGCGGTCTGCACAAGGAGATGCAGACGATTGCGGTTGTCTACCCTGCAGCTCCAACGGGCGACCACAAGTTGGCCAAGATCAGGCGACGATTATTCTGGATGGCTCGAGCTCTGAACATCATCTTCTCCTTCGAGTATGGGCGATCAAGAGTCAACTTTGACGTTGTCACAACGAAGAGATTTGCAGCTGACAGCAGCGGCTACTCACATCAGCTGGTCGAGCTCGCAGATTTACTCCCAAGCGACTACGTCGACAGAGAACGAGAGCCTGATCCACCCGCAGCGCTGAGCTCCGCCCTGACCAAAATCGAAGAACTCCAATCCGAATCCTCCTTCATCAACATGCTAAAAGCCGACCTCGCATTCGCCATCTACCGCCGCCTCTGGCTCATGTCCCTCACCGACGCCAAAGACCGCGCCGACTCCGTCCTCACCCTCGGCAAAGCCGCCTGCGCCGCTTCCGCAACAATGCTCGAAGCGCGCATCCCCTGGTGGAACGTCCTCACCACCCCCTTCCAATACCTCTGCACTGTCCTGGCCATGGACACGCCTAAGTCGCTGAACCAAGTCTCTGACGCTATGACGTTGATGTACCGCATCAGTCAGGTCTACGACACGCACATGGTCCGCGAAGCTTACAACCAGGCGGCCTCGCTGGTCAAGATGTCCCGGGCGCGGAAGGAGAGGGAGCTGGAGGCGCTGAGCTCTTTGCCTGAAAGGCCGCCTTTCGAGGACCATCCGTCGACTGCAGCGTCGGCGACGATGACGGAGGTGCCGAGTATTGATTGGTCGACGGTGGATTTGCCGTTTGAATGGGATATCTTTTTGAACCCGGACCTGGTTATGTCGAGCCAGCAAGGGCAGAGTGCGGTTGATGCCGCTTTTGGAGGGCAGCTTGGGTTCTAGGCCGGTCAGTTTTGCTCCCTTAGGAAGTGGCCTCAAACTGTCGACATATGGACGACTATCACGCTAGTGGCACCTGTACATCGGCTTCTTGGCGTACATCCAATTTTGGCGCTCATGGCCTATGGCCAGATGGCTCGCTGATGCCTTCGATCGCAGAGCGGCGAGCGCGGAACAGTCACAATAAAGCTCAATGTAGCCCAGTACATCCACTCTGGCTCCGGCTGTGTTCTTAGAAAGAACGTGCTCATAACATCATGGCCACAAAGAGTGCCATCATTCGGAACTTCAGCATTAGAGCGACGGCAATCAAGGCGTTCCTACGAGGCCACTCGTCAAGGTCCCGTGCGTGTGCCGAGGCCACGCCTCAACGACAGTAAATTAGTACCTATCGAAGAACCCAAATTTTGGCTGGTGGTCGAAAGGCGAAGAGGAAATGACTGGTTCGCTTCACCCTCCAGTTGGAGACATCTTGCATTCTGGTGTGCTTAACCCCAACTCGACGCCTGGTATAACGCCAAATCTAACGCTATGCAATCAACAGCACCCAATGCTACAGTTCTACAGGCCCAGCGGGTTCTGCCCACTCTGAGTCTTGCCACCGACGCGTTCACCACCGGGAAGCTCGCTATCCGGCTTGTTCTTGTCCTCTCCGTCGCCAATGCCGTGCTCCTTCTTCGCCTGATCTTTGACATTTCCGGCAGCGTCTCCTGCGGGCCCGGTTACTTGCCCGACAACCTAAGCAAGAAGACGGTGGTTAGCATATGTCGTCGACAGCCGGGGCTTGCGTTGTCAGGAAGGATCACTCAAGCAAGTGACAGTGGACGCAACCCAGTGGGCAGATCTAACGGTCTTTTTCCCAGATCCAACCGCAAAAAGGTGGGCCATACGACACTCCTTGACGGGCTGTCATAGCCTGTGTGAAGATCCATCACACCGCTCATTTTACGATGTTGGGCCGATTCCACGGTTTCTTGTTGCCGCGATATGGATTGGAGATTACTTACATGTCCGACTGGCTTCAGCCCTTTGTCCAGCACCTGTCCAACGGTATCGCCAACGGGAGAGAGTATGCCTGCCGGTAGAGTAAGTCTGACGCAAGCATGCAGGTCGATATCGTCAAGCCATTCTTACCCTTCTGTTCTGCCGGAAGGGGTCCGCTAGGAGCGATATTAGGCATCCAGCTCGTGAGCCAATTAAACATGGTTGATGGTGTCAATGTGTATCTTGTTCTTCAATGGTGTTTTCTGATGCTGAGATGATGGGCAATGAAAGATTTGGGGGGTAGATGAGTTGCTATCTTCGGCTTGTTGGACATGAGCACAAGATGCGAGATGACGAGCACTCGCCACATGATTACTTTGCTGGACCACACCACAAAAGCCGAATCGGATGCATACCATGTCTCACGGGCCAACCAAACGACGCTTGTTCCACTCTTTGAACAAGGATGAAGCTTCCCCTCTTGAGCTCGCAAAGCTCTCTGCCAGCATCCTTTATAAGAGTAGCCGCGGAATTTTTGTTCTTCTTCCATTACGACAATCATCGATAGCGACGAACAACAATCAAAGAGATATTCAGAGTACCGGTAACTTCATCACAAACTACCACAGCTCCTGCTCATCGTCCGACGAACGCAAGCTGACTGATTCAAGCATATATCCAACTCCATTCTGTGTGTCCGCCGACGCCATGTGGCATCGATTCTTGTTCGATCATGGGCACTGTCCATCGAACTACCAAGCAGGTATTCATTGATAATGATGCATGAGCCGGTGCTCGGGTGTCCGGATCGGAGGTGGCTGCTGTCCGTCAACAGACGTTGAGCACCACCTTCGAGGCGGACACCCTTGCTGAGATTAGACGGCAGAACTTGATCAAGACAATGCTTGCGCCAAGAATCATGCCATCATGCTCCCTAACATGTCCATTGGCAGCAGGACTAACATTCGCAGGTGACTGAAACATCATGGCCCCACCAGCAGCATTGGTCGACCTTCAAGACCCGGCCACCAATGGCCACAACCCAGCCAAGTCAGCAAAGGTAGCTGCCGTGCCTCATACGACCGCCGTTCCGGCCAACGGTGCTGCCACCAAGCAGGAAACCATCGAGGAGATGGCCGGCCAGTGGTCCGACTTCCGCTTTGCTCCTATCCGTGAGAGCCAGGTCTCGCGTGCTATGACCCGTCGCTACTTCTCGGACCTTGACAAGTACGCTGAGAGCGATGTCGTTATCGTTGGAGCTGGCAGCTGCGGCTTGTCTACGGCCTACTGCTTGGCCAAGGCTCGACCGGACCTCAAGATTGCCCTCATCGAGGCTTCTGTCTCGCCGGGTGGAGGAGCTTGGCTTGGTGGACAGCTTTTCAGCGCTATGGTTATGCGTAAGCCGGCTGATGCATTCTTGAGAGAGATCGGGGTGCCGTAAGTCAGCTCTCAACAACTACACATGCCATAGTACTGATGAAGATGAAGATATGAGGACATGGACGCCAACTTCGTCGTGGTCAAGCACGCTGCCCTCTTTACCAGCACAATCCTGTCGAAGGTGCTCCATTTCCCGAACGTCAAGCTCTTCAATGCTACCGCCGTGGAGGACCTCATCACTCGCAAGACTGACGACGGTGGTATCCGCTTGGCTGGCGTCGTGACCAACTGGACCCTCGTGAGCATGCACCACGATGATCAGTCCTGTATGGACCCGAACACCATCAATGCTCCAATCGTTATTTCCACGACTGGTCATGACGGACCATTCGGCGCCTTCTCCGCCAAGCGTCTCGTCTCCATGGGCGGTCTTCCTGCTCTCGGCGGCATGCGTGGCCTCGACATGAACACTGCTGAGGATGCCATCGTCAAGGGCACGCGTGAGATCGCGCCGGGCTTGATCATTGGCGGCATGGAATTGTCTGAAGTTGATGGAGCGAACCGAATGGGACCGACGTTCGGCGCGATGGTTTTGTCTGGCGTGAAGGCCGCTGAAGAGGCTTTGAAGGTCTTCGACCAGCGCAAGCAGGAGTGCAGCGAGGAGATGGCTGTGTAAGGGGCGGATGCCAGCTCAAGGGCATACGTGTACGCTTCGCAAGAGAATGAGCAACATGCGTTGAGTCGCTGGTATGGAAGGCAAATCATTCGTTAGGCGCAGACTTAGACTAGCAACATCAATATGCGCCCTCTGCTGCCAGTACAATCTCACAGTCACTCGTGATTCGCTCCCTCGCCAGTCTTCGAGGTGGCTTGTGCTGATTCCGCACGTGACCGTCGATCCTGGTGTTCAACTCGAGCTTGGATACTGCGCCTCAACCCCTTCAAGTTACCCGAGCCTTGATGAGACATGGCGCACCCATGGCCATGTCGTATGGCACCTAGGCTACCATCATTTTTGGCGAGAAGGATTGCGATGGTCTCGGTGAACCGCCAGTTAGGTGCGTCGTAAGGCTGTGAGAGGCCTACCTAAGGGAGGAAGGCTTGCGACGCCTAGCCATTCTCCTGGCCTGGTGTCGCCGGGGAAGTGCTCTGAACGCAGAGCGGGCAGTTTTGTTGCTCCCATTTCCGTCAACTTGTACATCCTAGACCGTTTGCAGGCCGGAAGTGCTTATGTTCCATACGACATCGAGTCGTGGCTCCGGAGGGACATCATGTTCAGCTCTGCGAGACGGTAGGTGTATATATCTCTCTGCTCCACCCATCTCATGAGCAAGACCGCAATACACCCACCTTCCATTTCCGAGTCCCTTCTCAAGCACAAACTCTTCTCAACAGCATTGAACGTTGCAATGGGCCAATGCAAAGGTATGTCTTCCTCGAGACCTCTCCCTCCTCTACTGACCAAAAGTTCAAGCCATAAGCGATCTGCACAGTGTATGGCCGGACTTCTGTCCAAGCCTTCCAGCTGCCTACCTCTACACCGTACTTTTCGGCATCACCACCATCGCGCACGCCGTGCAGATGTTCCTTCATAGGAAACCGTACAGCTTTGTCATTACCTTCAGTGGAGCGTTGCAGACGGCGGCATACGTCCTTCGAGTTCTGAGCATTCAGAATCCGGCCAGCGTGGGATTTTATACGTACTGGTTTGTTATCATGATGGTTGCACCCATTTGGACCAATGCCTACGCTTACATGGTGAGTACATCAACATCGTACTGTGAAGCAAAGCTGACCAGTGACTAGGTCATGGGCCGCATGGTGTACAACTTCACGCCCAGCGCATCTGTCTTCAAAGTCAAGGCATGGCGATTCGGCCTCATCTTTGTTCTGCTGGATATCCTTGCCTTCTTGGTGCAAGTTGCTGGAGCCATCATGGCTAGTGGGGAGAAGAAGAGTACGGACACAATCATGGCAGGCTTGCACATCTACATGGGCGGCGTTGGCTTCCAGCAGCTGTGCATCTTCTTCTTTCTAGCACTCGCCGTTCGCTTCCACAGGAGACTCCAACGCGAGCCGCCGTCAGCTAATCGATCTCGAGGGTTGTTGCTGCTGTACGTCGAGTACGCAGTGGTCGGGCTGATCACTGTTCGTATCATTGTAAGTTACCTGAAGATCTTCTGCGTGATCAACGCTGACCGCACACAACAGTTCCGCCTGATCGAATACAGCAACGGACTGGAGTCAACGATTCCTAGGAAAGAAGCCTACCAATACGTCTTCGACTCCACCGTCATGCTCATAGCTCTGGTTCTTTACAACGTCTGGCACCCAGGGCGACTCATGCCCGGTCAAGAGTCGAATCTTCCCAGTCGCAAAGTGCGGAAGACGTGGAAGCGAGACGGCATACAACCTCATGGTCGACTTACCGACGATCTTCTGCTTCCAAAGTATCGGTCCGCAGCAGCTTCTGGCGAAAACCTGACGGGGGTTGATACGTCTGGGCAGTACATTAGGATGGCGACACCGCAGCCTTCGCCGTAGACTGCTTGCTTGGGAATGACGAAGGTACCACGATGATAATTAGTTCGATAGAGAGAGAGAGGAGTTATGGATCATCGTACGCTCACGCAAATCGATAGATGGCTCTGATTGGACGTTTTCGAGTGAAGGCAGCAAGTGGACCTATGTATATAATGGTTATACATAGGAATTCGATGGGGGATAGATCAGATATTATGGTAGTGCCTGCAAACGTCTCTTAATATCGTCTGCAAGGACAGCTCGGTGAACTGGTCAGGACTGTTGCTGTTGTACGTTGTGTTTGCCTTGAGAGTTTTGCGATGACGCTCCGCGGCATTTTGAGTTTAGCCCAACGTTGGCATTGAACCAGGTTTACATCCAGCCTCCTTGAGCCTTTGGTCCTTCTTTGCAACAGACTCATCAGCAGCTGCAGTGATCGCGAGATGCGGCATACCATATTGACGGGCCTGGTGGTCCTCTTCAGCTTCGGCCAAGCTGCGATTGTTCCGATAGCACACCAACAGGAGGCACTCATGTCGGACTCAAGCGTCGTGCGCAAGCCGGACAGCGGAGTTGGCCACTTTTCAGAATGGTCCAGACAGACCAAAAAGGAGTTTCTAATGGAATGGCAAGAAGACAAGGCGCACGAATGGATCTTCGTGATGGGCAACGAAGCGGGCGACCTTGACAGCGTCACTTCCGCTTTATCGTGGGCGTACCACTTGGAGCACAAGTCGCAAAACGATTCGGATCCGATGAAGGTCGTTGCATTACTCCAGACACCCTCCGATCAGCTCGATCTCCGTCCCGAGAATAGCCTTGCTTTGGCCGACTCGAAGATGTCCCCTGAGCATCGTGACTTGCTGACCATCAACGAGCTTCCGGAAGATGTCGAAACGCTAAGCCGCAAAATCAAAGGCATCATCCTGGTCGATCATCCCGCGCCGCTGCGTAGATGGGAGGATGCTACTGTGCTTGGAATCATAGACCACCACGAAGATGCAGGAGCTGCTCCAGACGCGCCCCTTCGCATCTTCGAAAAGACAGCAAGCTGTACTACTATTGTGGCACGCGAGATGCTCGATGAACTGGAAGAAATGGACCAAGAGTATCATATGCCGCATGAGTTGTTGCAGCTTATGCTCGGCGCCATTGCCATCGACTCCGACGGCCTCAATCCCAAGAAAAGCATCGACACAGACAAAACCACTTCGGAGCGTATAATCAAGCGCAGCCGCTGGAATGACAAGGATCTAATGGACGTCATGGATGACCTCGATGACAAGCTCGGTGATGCTAAGAAAGACCTCGACCATCTAGGGGTTCGGGATCTGCTCAGAAGGGACTGGAAGAACCTCTTCGTCGACACGCCCTCCCCGCGGACACCCACGGTCCGCCTCGGCCTTGCTTCTATTCCTATTGGAATGGACGAACAGATCAAGCGAACCGAGTGGGAGCAAGTCTTCAACTGGTTTGTGATTCACGCAGCATGGACGGCAGAAGTCAGCGTAGACATCAGCGTTTCTTTGAGCAAGTACAAAATCAAAGACCCCGAGACGGGCAAGAAGAAGAAGATTCGTGAGATCGTTCTCGCTGTGCGAGACGATATTCGCGTGGATGAAGACCAGGCTGATGAGCTGTTCGATGTTGTGTACAAGGCGATTGAGCAGGATGAGAAACTTAACGTCAAGCCATGGCATGCAAATCAGAAGCTTAGGAAGAGACAGATGGTATGGACGCATGAGTATTCGGATGGGGGGAGGAAGTATGTCCAGCCGCTTGTTGAGAAGGCTGTGCTAGGGTGGAAGTAGTGGTGACGAAGCGTCAATAGGACGATGTATACTACAAAGTAGAGCACAAGGACTCTGCTTCTCTGAATGTAGACGCCATGCTAAGTTCCAGCTGAAGTGGCAGTCAGACCTTGCCTCCTCCTTGACACGATGGCTTACTGTCCAACCTGGCATTGGGTTTTCCTCTCTCTGTTGGCTTAGAGGACTACACAGCTTGCCGGCCTGTTTCCTTCTCTCTGTAGGACAATCTCATACCCTGAGTAAAATTCTCAATGAGATCACAATTTATCCAAGTCGAGCATGCGGAGACTGACACTTCTTTGGTACGAGGTCTGACGTCTTGCTGGCAGAGAATTGTGTCAGATTACTTGACAGCCGAGATAACTTTTGCTATTCATATCATCAAAGCTACGTTACACGTCAATATCATCCACCATCTACACACCCTCAGCAGCACCAGTCAAAGCCTCAAGCACACCGTCATAAGCCGCCTTCTTAACGAGCGGGTGGTTGGCACCATGCGGCTGGAAGAAGAGATCGGCGTAACCCTGCCCGGCAAAGGTGGACGGAACCCAGCTGTAAGTGTCGTCGAAGTCCCAGACAACGATACCAACGCAGCCAGCGACGTCGACACAGGACTTGACGCTGTCGTAGTAGTCCTGGACTTGCTGTGTCTGCTCGGCTGCGCTAGGTGGCAGAGTAGCGCGGACGTCAAGCTCGGTGATGACGACCTCGACGCCTTCTCTGACGAAGGCACGCTTGGTCTGCAGTTGCTGGTGGTAGCTTGGGGTCGAGCCTGACATGCGGTTAGCATGAGAACTCGGGATGGCAGACAGGCATAGATACGTACCAACGATGAAGTGGCTCTCAAGACCAACACCGTCGATTTGGATGCCACGGCCCTTCAGCTCAGAGACAAGGTTCAAAGCGGCAGTAGTCTTCGCGCCAGGAGACTCAATGTTGTAGTCGTTGTAGTACAGCTTGACCTTGAGACCGTTCTTCTCGATGACCTTTTGGGCGGCAGCGAAAGCCATAGGCACATACTCGGGACCAATGTTGTTGAACCAGACATTCTTCTGATAATCACCGGCCGGGGAGTCTGCGAAGGCCTCGTTGACAACGTCCCAAGAGTAGCAGCGGTCGCCGAAATGCTCCACGAGGTTCGTTACGTGGTTCACAAGCACCTTGGACAAGGTCTTGTTGGTCCACGGGGTGGCCGGGTTATTCACCCAGTTGGGAAGCTGAGACTGCCAGATGAGATTGTGGCAGCGGACCTGCTTGCCATATTGCTCCGCAACGTCCAGGAAGTAGTCACCGCCGGTGAAGTTGAAAGAGTTTTGTTCTGGCTCGGTGGCATCGAACCTGGGATGGGTTAGCACGGATCGTGAGAGCTCTCTCTCATGGGCTGTACGGACTTCATGATGTTTGCCGGGGCTTCAGGTAAAAGACGTCAGCATTCTGTCCTGTCTGCAAAGGTGCGAAGCAACGCCATGTCCCACGTGATCCGACTTACTCGCTTCTCCGAAGTCATGAGGGCTCTTGAACTCCCTAATGCATCGAACTCGTCAGCCAAGGTTTCATGTGCGTTGCTGATGCATATCAGTCGCCAGCGGACTCACCGAAAGTAGAACTTGTCTTGTGCCTCGCCTGTACCCGGAATGTCGACCGCGGTACCAAACCAAAGCTTGCCGGCTTGCTTAGCGGCATCGTTAAGACCGAATGCCTTGTTCGTAGCGGTAGCAAGGAGAGTCGTAGTTGTTGCCGAGACATCAGTGGTCTTTGCAGGTGCTGGGGCAGCAAAGGCTGCACCCGCCAGCGCGGCGACAGTTGCAAGAGAACGCATAGACATATTGAATGATGGATGGATCTGGTGATGGTGAGAAGGAAAAGAGCCTGCTTCGCCCTTGAAGAGGTCTTGATATATACTTGCCACGAGGTCAATTAGCCTGGACGAGATCTTCTGCGAATGCTACAAGGAACGCCACATCGAACAACACTTCGTGACTTCGAGCCCGGATAAATGATGGAAGCGTTTTCAAGACACCACAAGCCGCGGGCTTGAGGCTTGTTGTGGATAAGACGGGAGCCAGAGAGGCAAGCGATGTGCTTGGTCGATTTGCCGGAGCTTGGATGTGCAGCCACGGGGTTGAGGAGATCCCCACAAGCCATGCAGCAGGCTAGGAACTGGGTTAGTGGGGTTTTTGCGATTCGTTGGGTAAATCGAACAGTCCTCGATGTGAGCCGCATTAAGAGACATCATGACATAGCGGACACGTTCGACGGAGGGCCCTCTTGATTTATTGTGTGTTCGAGTGTGGTTCGTAATGGCGAGCTTGGATGAGATCCAGATCCAGAAGACGTACACCCACAGCATCGGCATGTCTCCATGGCACGAGTGTGGGGACTACTCCCGGCATTCTGCGTGATTTTCTGGACAGCCGCAATACTCGCCACAGTGTGGGTACATTTCGAGTCTCGAATCTCTGCTGAACCGAGCGAGTTGCCCAAATCAGGGTGTAGAGTTCGCTCTCGTACAAGGAATAGATTGTCGCAACTATCTGGACTGCTGAAGTCCACTCGACCGACGGATAAAGAGGATGGATCTCATCTGGAGTGGAACCAATATTGCTGGTTGTCGATCGCTGGTCGAATTCTAGGGCTACACTAGCTAGGGGATCCTGGATGCGGATCCAGGCGATTGATCGCTGTAACAGTAACTGTTGTAGCACAATCAAGTGGCATACAGGCACGTATAGCACAAGCATGGTCCGTCTGGCGATTCTTCATCGTTCCTGGCTTCAATAGTCTTCGGCGGTGTCGAGTCTTCATGTCAACGTTGCAGTAGGTGAGTGGTGAGTGTATTGGCGTCGTTCTATCCACCGGGTAGGACAGCATGTCTTCTACCATCCATTCGGTGCTGTAGGCAAAACAATCCATCCCAAATGGTGATGAATGGGGGCGCCGCTAATGTCCGGTAGACGTGTAAGTCGAAGCGCTTCTAGGTCGCCCAGTGGGTATAAGCAGAAGCGTGGGCTTGCTCGTCGCAGGGTCTTAGGTCGTTTATCTTCGTCGGCAGAGGAACTCAGACAATGGGATCGGCACCCCTGTCGTCATTCGGCATGCGCATGTAGGCATCGATCGCAGCAGAGAACGCTGCGAACCCAGCGCAGCCCACCACCATTGCTTGCGGCCCGGCACTCTTCGCCAGAAAGCCACCCGTGAAGCATCCAGCCGCGACGCCATTCGACAGATCGTTCTTGCCCCGATATCCTTCAATCACACACTCTGACCCGGCGAACAGCGCCCCAATGTATCCAAAGTTCTTCGCCGAGCTGAAGGCACTGCGGCCCATATCCTTGAAACCGTGTCGAAGCTGTTCGCGGACCGGTAGATCGGAGATGGTTCCCACGCCGCCGGGCATCCCAGATGACATTGGAGTGTCGTAGCGCATACTGGACATGAAGACGCCGAACATGCCTCCCAGCCCGAAGCCCATGGTCCCAGCTATTACTGTCTTGACGGGGCATGACTCCATTGCTGCTTGCATCTGGAGTAGTAATTAGGATGATGTGGTAGTTGTAACGGGGAAGGAGGACGAACGTATTTGACCATTTGCATCTGCTGCATTTGTTCCGGATCCATGCTTTGCTGCTGGCCCATGCCTCCCATACCGCCCATACCTGGTAACGCCATTGTTCCGGCGACGACTTGCTACACCTATCAATGAAGTACTGATAGAAGGATCGTCAGACGGAGTATCTTGTGAACCGACACGAGATCGCGCTCATCCGAGCTAAGCGGAAAGGAGATGCAGCCGCCCAAGCCGCCAAGACCCCATATCACCTCAACGTCGCCTGTTACACTTTCTTTCTTTCCACTCTACGTATAGCATGCGAGGGTTCATCTTCGACCATGTGTTTCACCATAACGATAGGTCTGGCTGTTCGTGTCTATAGAGCGCATTGAAAGAAAAGAACTCCAACTACGAGAGCGGAAAAGAGATGATCACGCCACGACGCGTACGAAAGACCTATGACTACGATAAGTCTTCCAACCCCTTCAATTCATCTTCAGTCCACTTCCACAGCCTCTCCGCCAGATCCTTGTCTCGACCAGCATCAGCCAAACCCGAAGTCTGACCTTTCTTTCCTGCCTTCTTTCCTACTGGGTCATAGTACGCACCATTTTCCACGCTCCCCTTCGGCGCTGTTGCCGCCCAGAGCGCGTTGTACGCTCCCTGCTCTGCTGAGGAGTACAATGGCGTCCAGGTCAATGATGTCAGGATGCTGAACATGAAGGATGGCTCAACGTTGTCTGCCAGATTTGTTCGCACGAGCCCTGGATGTACCGAAACGCTGGTGATCTGCGGATAATGCTTCGCCATGCTCTTCGCGAGGAGGATGTCTGCGAGCTTACTTTGGCCATAGCGCTGCAAGGCTGTCCCAGCATCAGGTGTGCGGAGGCTGTCGAAGTCGATACCGCCAGGAAGATGCACCGTGTGGCCGAACGAGCTCAACATAACCAGACGCGCGTCAGAGTCTGGACTACTCTTTGCAGTCTTGACCATGAGGGGACGCAGTAGTTTCAACAGGATGGCGTGGCCGAGATAATTGCTGGTGAACTGTATCTCGAATCCCTCGGCACCCAGGGCGGGCGGAACCGCCATGATGCCAGCGTTTGCGATCAGTATGTCCAAGCGTGATGACTTGAATTGATCTTGGATGCTGTTCCGGATGTCCTCTCGCGAAGCGGAAAGGTCACACTTGATGAAAGTAACAGCACATCGCGGTGAAGACTGCTTCGCCTCTGCAATGATTCCAGCTCCAGCTTGAGCGTTGCGACCAGTGAAGTATATCTGTTCTGGGCTGTGTTTCGCAAGCTCAAAGACAGCGGCTTTGCCAATGCCAGCGGTACCTACATCATTGTCAGTGCATTGGCGACAGGATAATGGCTGCGAGCGGTGTGTCGTACCTCCAGTGATGAGGATCACCTTGCCGGAGAGATCAGGTATGTCTCTTTCTGGGTTGTACTTCATTTTTGGAAATTTCTCGATAGTGTAGTCGTCTCTAACCTGCTGCTGAGTGTTCTGCTGCTTGGTAGTGCTGTTGGAGAGGGAGGATTGGAATATATGCACTCGGTCTGACGGCGCTCCATGATCCGCCTATCCGATATCACAACTTAATGCTACGCCTGCCTCAAACATCACCGCATTCTCATTGTCAAGCTGAGGCGCGGGTGCGGAATGTTTTGATTCCTATCCGCCGTCGATTGGCGAAGCTGCTTTACGGACGTAAGTGTCCTAGGGTCGGTGGCTGTCTCTCCCTCCGAGCACTGCGGATGTTGGAGGTTAGTAAGTTCCGAAGACTCCCATGGAGCTTGCTTTGACAGTGAGACGATTTCAATCAAGAAAGACACCAGCACATGCCGCATGTAGTTGTTCAAAGAAAGGCAACTATGTAGGTTACTACAGTGGTAGCGGAATTGAGCCGACAGAGTCTCCAACAATGCCTCGGCATCCCGACCGCCCGCTTTCACGACCACGTCCAGATCCATCTCGTCCTACTCTACTCTTTTGCGTCGGCAGACTCCCTAGGTTGGTTGTTTCTGTATCATGAGCCTTGGAGCGTATATCTGTTAGACGGTGTGGTTTTGCATTTTCATACGTCCGCATACATCTCCTAACGATCTAGACAAGGACACAACAGAATGGCTCTAGGTATCATGCCTTGCTGCGAGGTATACAGGTGACTGACGCTGACTCAATCCTTTAGCAGCGGCAGCGGCAGGTGGTTTGGCTGCAGCCGCGTATCTGGACGGCAAATATCAGCTACGCCGAGACATCAATCACATCCGCAGCCTCAAGAGAGCCGAGCGGGACTACAACAGACGAAGTAGGCCATCTCCACCTTGATTCAGCAACTTTACTAACAACGAGACCAGCAAAAGCAGACAAGCTATCGCCATGGTACTTCCTCGAAGAGACCTGTGCCCGCCAGCCCGCCTCTCGCGCAATCTGGACCCGTGAACGAAGCTGGACGTACAAGGAAGTAGGCGACTATGTCCTCCAGCTCGCCCAATGGATGCTGGACGAAGGTATCCGGCCAGGCGATCTTGTAGCTATCTACCTCCACAACTCTGCCGAGTTCCTGATGCTCATGTTCGCCACGCTGGCAATTGGCGCCGGTCCGGCAATGATCAATTACAACCTTGAAGGCAAAGCGCTGATGCACTGTCTCGCAGTGGCGAACAGCAAGCTTCTGATCGTCGACACTGACGCAGACTGTCAGCGCCGCGTTGAAGGCAGCAGAAGCGAGATCGAAGCTGGAGGAGCCAAGATCGTGACGCTGGATTCTGATCTCAAGCAGAAGATCGGCTCGCTGCCTGTCGTCCGACCTCCAGATGAGCTTAGGAACGGAATGACTGGCGCCTGGCCTTACGCACTCATCTACACCAGCGGCACGACCGGTCTTCCTAAAGGAGCGCCGTTTACTGTTGGCCGCATGGTCCTCGCTGGCGCCCATCTCGAGCCTGGCTTTGGTGCCAAAAGCGGAGTGGACTGCTGGTACTGCCCCATGCCGCTGTACCACGGCACTGGGTTGATAACCTCTTCGGCAGCGCTGTACAGTGGCGTCGGTGTAGCACTTGCGCCTCGCTTCTCTGTTTCAAACTTCTGGTCAGACATCTACCACTCTGGATCTACTCTCTTCATCTACGTCGGCGAGACGGCGCGGTATCTGCTCGCTGCACCTCCACACCCTCTAGAGCGGAAACACAAGATCCGCTGCTGTTATGGAAATGGACTGAGACCGGACGTCTGGTACAAGTTCCAGGAACGCTTCAACATCCCCCAGATCGCTGAGTTCTTCAACTCCAGCGAAGGCGTGTTTGCTCTGGTCGTCTGGGCGCGAGGACCGTATCTCAGCGCCTGTGTTGGGCATCATGGTGGCATTTACCGTTATCTGCTCCGAGACACTTTTGTTCCCGTGCGGGTGGACACCGATACTGGCGACATATGGCGGGACCCTAAGACTGGTTTTGCGCAGCGGCTACCGTATGAGGAGGGTGGGGAGATGATTGTGAAGGTGCCGAGTAAAGCTGCGTTTGGTGGGTACTGGAACAACGAGGAGGCGACGAATAAGCGCTTCGCTATGGATGTGTTCAAGAAGGGAGATCTGTATTACCGGAGTGGAGATGCGTTGAGGAGGACTCCAGACGGGCATTGGTTCTTCTTGGATCGGCTGGGAGACACTTACCGATGGTGCGTTGCCATACCTTCTTGTCGTGTTCATGCTTGGACATATTTGCTAATGCTTTCACAGGAAATCCGAGAACGTCTCAACGGCTGAAGTTGCCTTAGCCCTTGGCAACCATCCCAGCATCACAGAAGCAAATGTCTACGGCGTGACAGTCCCTGGTCACGAAGGACGAGCAGGCTGCGCAGCTGTTGTGCTGAGCAAGCCGAACCCAGACTACGCAGAACTCGTCCGTTATGCGCGGTCAACGCTGCCTCGATACGCCGTTCCAGTGTTCCTGCGCGTGGTGAAGCGGAGCTCGCACATTCACAACCACAAGCAGAACAAGGTGCCATTGAGGAAAGAGGGCGTGGATCCGGAGAAGGTTGGGACAGAGGAGAAGGAGGGTGTGGATGATGTGTTCTTGTGGTCGAAGCCGGGAGCAGAGACGTATGAGGCGTTTGGTAGGAAGGAGTGGCAAGACCTGGCGGAAGGGAAGGTGAAGCTGTGAGCAATCTGCACTGCAAGTACAGTCTGTAGAGCCATGGACATTGTCTAGGTCCGGGGGTAGAAGATACATGTAGACAGGAGTGGCTGCGATGATCGAGCGAATCCAAGGAGTAGGGCAGGTCCCTCTCACCTTGAATTGTCATCTGATGTGGTGACTTGACCACTCGCCCAACGTTCCAGACAAAGGTTCGTCGTCAAGGCAGGACTTCCATCACTTCCAACTTCCCAAGATGTGGGCTAGTCGCAGGCTTGCGAGTCAGGATGTTTCACGTGTCGCCGTGCGACTCGGCATGTCTGTCTTCTCGGGAAGCACAAGATGCTCAGCAGACATGACCGTCAAGTGTCCACAGCACTTGCTCGCGCGCGAGACGTTCTAATCGTTAATATAACTCCCGGAAATGCAGCAAGGATGGAGATCATATTCGAAGGTAAAGTGAAGTGGAAGTGGGAGGGCGCTGATCGGCCTGGCCTCGGTGCACGAGCTCGCGCTTCGGCGGTTGCTAGGCGTAACAATGGCGCTCGACCAGGCCGTGAAGAAGGCCGACTACATCATCCTACATGAGCCAGCAGACCCCTTTATCTTGACTCTATATATCTTTACATGCATATGCCATTGCCGTCGCAGCATCGATTCGTTGTTTTGCCATCACGAAGCACGCGCTGGAGCTGATCTCGACGTTGAAGGCAGAGTAAACACAGCTATCACCGAGCTCCGACGAGCAGAGATCATTCAGTATGGCGGAGAACTACCAGATGCTGGAGGAGCTGGGCAGTGAGTTATGGTTTTGATAGATGCCATGCATGCGCTGACCACTTACACCAGGCGGTTCCTTCGGCATCGTCTACAAAGCCCTCGAGAAGTCGACGGGCCAATACGTCGCCATCAAGCACATCGATCTCGAAGGTAGCGACGACGACATTCGCGAGATCCAGCAGGAGATCAGCCTGCTCGCGACCTGCTCCTCCTCCTACGTCACAGCATACCGAACCTCTTTCGTGCGCGGGACAAAACTATGGATCGTGATGGAGTATCTCGGAGGCGGCAGCTGCCTGGATCTGTTAAAGCCAGGCGCAATGGACGAGCGATACATTGCTATCATCCTGAAAGAGCTACTGCAGGGGCTGGACTATCTGCACTCGACGGGGAAGATCCACCGAGACATCAAGGCGGCGAACATCCTACTCAGCCAGACGGGGCAGGTCAAGATTGCGGACTTCGGGGTGGCCGCGCAGTTGACAAACATCAAGTCGCAGCGGTTGACGTTTGTGGGCACACCATTTTGGATGGCTCCGGAAGTCATCCAGGAAGCCGGGTATGACTACCACGCTGATATCTGGTCGTTGGGTATTACGGCCATGGAAATGGCACTCGGAGAACCACCACGGAGCGACGTACATCCTATGAAAGTGCTCTTCCTGATACCGAAGGAGAAGCCGCCGAGGTTGGAAGGCAGTCGCTTCAGCAAAGAGTTCAAAGACTTTGTTGCGCAATGCCTCAACAAGAACCCCGAGGGACGTCCTTCGGCTAAGATTCTGCTAAAGCATGCCTTCATTCGTCGTGCTGGCAAGACCGATTTGCTGCAAGACCTTGTGCAGAGGACGAAGGCATACGAGCAGAACGGCAGGGCTCATGAGAGAGACTCCAGATACTATGAAGAGACGCTACGAGAGATGAGCAGTGCAGATGAGGAAGACGAATGGGTCTTCGACACCATCAAGCCCGCGACCAAGTTCGGCACGATTGCGAAACACACGGTCAAGAGACGGAAGCTGGAGCGCATACCCTCGGGTGATGGATCGGATATGGAGAACGCCACCTCAGCAATGGAGGGTATGACCCTGGATGCTGCGCCGTTAGGCGATATCACCAATTCCACGACCAGCACACCCACTCGGGAGATCTCCACCATCAAAACCCCAAAGCCGCGCATCAGCAGCAGTGTGCGGAAAGTGTCAGCCATCACCGCCCGCAAAGTATCCGTCTCATCGCCAACAGCTCGCCGCGTGAGCCGCAAGGTCTCTGGCAACAATGCAACATCACGCAAGGTCAGCGGCGCACCAGCGCAATCTTCCGCGCAGAAGCAGCCCTTGGGTCTGGACATGTCCTTCGGCAACGGCACGTCGACGGTCCGGCAGTTCAAGCGGGTGTCTTCCAGCCACACTCCTTCATCCCCCAAGCATCACAACCAGCCTTCAACCTCGCCGCAAGACAGCGTCTTCGACAGCGATGCTGAAAACAAGCCACCGCCTGCGCCCCAGCAGCAAGCCCAGCCTGCTGCGCAGCCCAACACGAAGGAAGCCATGGTCGGTCGCCGCGCTTACGACAAGGCACTGGATCCTGCGTTCCAAGAAGCTCATGCTGCAACAGCCGACCGCACCAAGCGCGAAGCTCTGGCAGGCGTAGCAGAATCCTGGGCCCACCTTAACGCCGTTGACCCGGAAGGAGAGCTGGCACTTCTGCGAGCAATGATGGATCGCATCCAGTCCGACCCGAAGCTCGCCTCCGCTCTGCTACCCCAACGAGTCGCGAACGCCCAACTAGCCTCTCTCCGCATGAATTCGCCTACGAAGAAAGGCAGCATCCGCGTTCACGAGTCCGAAGTCTCCAGCAGCAGGGACGTCACACCTACCTCCTCACCCTCCAAAGCCGCCAAGACACCCTCTTCGTCTCCACTGAAAGACAAGTACGGCGCGAGCCCCGGCAAGCTGGTGTTGAACCCGCAGAACCCGCATCTTAAGAAGATGCGGTCGAGTCAGGCGCTCAATGCCGAACGGGAGAAGGAGAAGCTGGACGAGAAGATGCCGGGTCGGCCGAGCGAGCCGGGGATGGAGCATGTAGGCATGCTGGGGGAGGTGTTGTATGGGCGCTGGACGGAGGGTTTGAAGGCGAGGTGGCCGATCAATTAGTATACTGGTGGTGGACAACAGCAAGCGAAGGGTTGATGAATGAAGGGATGAAGATGGGATTGTTGAAAGGGATGACGGGACTGGATGCGTTTGGCTTCTTGTGGATTGCTTGCATGGCGACTGCGTTTTGGGAAAGCTTCTGTTCTACCGTCGACAGCGACCGACCGTCCGTGGACTGGCTCTGCGGGCGGTACTTTTGCATTTGGGTTTGGATGGCAGCATGGCTCGGAAAGCCGATTCTGCGTGTGTAGCTAGACCTTAGAGGAGTGCACCTACTGTACCATATGAAGACTCGACAGCAAGATTCCTTTCCCAAGCAATCAACACGTCTTCTTCCAATGATATCGACCTAGCGTCGTGCCGCGTGCGCTCCTTCCTTCAGTGGCTTTGATGCGGGTTATATGCAACATGGGCTAGCGTCTCCTACTCGTGAACCAATCGCCTTCGTCTTCAAGACACCACCTTACTGACCAGGGTCTCGGCCTCGCAAGATATCGTTACAGCGAGGATCTCGGTTGACATGCGTTAGCCTGCCTCATGCACCGTCCAATGACCATGGGAGCTGCACAGCAAACATCCCTTGCGGCACGCGTGCTCCTCTGCATCCCTTGCGTGACACCCTCGTGCGAGGTACACCAGCTAGCGGCACCACTCAATCACCCAATAACCCCCCATTGGCGCTTTCCCCTTCCTCTGTTTCGTCGGTGCTAAAAGACATCCTCTAGCGCCCTCACGCCCTCCTCCAGTGACCAGATCGCTAGCATCGGTTGTGGAAGCGAACGATGCGATCGTTTCTGCAACGTAAACTAGCTGCAGCTATGCGCAAGCCAATGGCGGTGACGGGGGCGTGAGTCGAACGACTCAGGAACGGTCGTGGGCACACCTCTTCGTGACTCGGCGTTGTCCTAAAGGTGAGACAAAGACCAACGGTCGATGGGGGAATGACCGCGCATATGCGGCATGGGCTAGTTGCGGTGGGTGGTGAACCTATCGTGTTTGACCATTGACAGGTGAACGAAGTCAGTCTTTCGAGACACCACGGCACTAAGAGAAGGAAGGAGGACAAGATGGTAGAGGTATAAGCAAGCTGTCATTCGACCTCTTCGCACCTCAAGCTAAAACTTCCAAGAGTCCTTACAACCCCATGCCATAACAGTACACCTTCCTCAGCCATCGAACACGTAGTCAGCACATCATTAATCTAGCAGTTCGCCCTCAGGGGTTCGCAAGTAGCAAGTAAAGCATCGACATCGAAAGCAAAACTGGCCGTGACAAAGCCAGACCCATAAAGCAACCCCACGCTGTGAAACCCCACGTACAACCACCCATCTCTTCTTCCGTACACTTGGTGAAGGCTTTCACGAGTCCTTCTCGTCCATGAACGCACCCATACCGAGGCTCTGCTCCGCGAGCTGTTGCAGAGGGTGTGGCACCGGTTGGCTTGCATCCGGCATAGCGACATCCTGCGCACCGCTCGAGGTAGGCATCGAAGAACTGCCCATCTGCACGTCAAGCCCGGGATCCTGCTGCTCCTTCGTGTCTTGCACTCCATCAAAACCACCAAGCGCATCGTGGTCGTGTACAAGGTCCGCAAACACGTTGTCGATGTTACCGACAGACTGCTGGCTGCCCCCGTACCCAGGACTGTTCAAACCCACGTTGGCGAATGCAGACACCTTCGGGCTGTCGAACATGCGGCTCGGGCCACCAAAGTCGCCTGGAGAAGTGACGGCGGGCTTCATGTCATGCGCCGGGCTGTCGAAAATGGAGGCGGATGGATTCTCAAACATGTTGCCGTCGAAGGAATGGTGCGGCGAGTTATGTGGCTGAAAAGCAGGCGGCGAGCCAAATCGTGCTGGAGACGCCAGACGAGGCGCTTCCGAGGCGGCCGGGTACGGGTCGTTCGTCGTCTGGAACAGTGGTGAGTCCCTGTGAGCAGAGCTGCTCGACGGGCGCGGGACGTTCGAGTCGTAACCGTAGGCGCCTGGTGTGTGGGCACTGGGCGTCGGCATCTCCTTCATCTTCTTCGTGATTAGAGGTAGATCGTCCCAAA
Organism: Saxophila tyrrhenica; assembly: GCF_035928015.1. Taxonomy (NCBI): domain Eukaryota; kingdom Fungi; phylum Ascomycota; class Dothideomycetes; order Mycosphaerellales; family Extremaceae; genus Saxophila; species Saxophila tyrrhenica. Next base: position 118,173 of record NW_027041751.1, on the reverse strand, counting down.
CGCTGCGGTCGGTCTCGAGGAGAATCTTCACTTTCGTAAGCTTGTCACGGTTCATGTGAGGCTCCGCCGTGAGCAGCTTCGAGACAACTGGCGCTTCACACAAGCTATCCAGCACATGGATCGCAAGTGGCGTGAGGAAGCGTTTCTGACTCGCAGGCACAGGAGGGACGGGAGTGCCAGATTCCTGCTCAGGCAGCGCGGGCGGAGCTGGTGTTTCGATGGGTGACGCCGAGTTGGCGGCAGGCTGAAGTGGCACCTGTCCCTTGGTGACCGCCTCCGATGCCTTCCTCTTGGCGATTCCAGGCTTGATCTTGTACTGCGGTGGCAGGTCTTCCCTCTTGGTGATGCCGAGAGACGCCATGAGCTTCTGTTCCTTGGTCGGTCGTGGTTTACGGGTCGATTGCGAATGGTCCTTGAGAGGCGGTGGCTCCGGCGCCACAGGAGCCCACTTGTGCAGCTCGCTCTTGAGGAAGTTCGTCTCTTCGGCCAACAAGATATCGGCGCCCTCGATCTTGCGCAGGTGGAAGCGCATCGTTGGCACCTCTTCCGGCGAAGTCGGCACATCTGAATGGATGATCGGCTTGATGTACGCCCTGTAGTTCTGCGCATGATCGCAAATCTCCACGAGCGTCTCCTCTTCATCTGGTTGAAACGGTAGGGTCTCCAGATCATCAGCCCAAGCTTGCAAGTCCTCAAGCTTGGGACGAACAGCATCACGCGGAATCTTCATGCGCCAGTCGCAGATCGGGCAGGTGTACTTATCATCCTCCTTCACCTTTCCTCGCGCAATCTTGAGACACTTGCCGTGATACCACTCATGACAGACCTCACACTCAATCATCATTCCAGCTTCCGGCTTGCGACAGATGCAGAATACATCTCTGCTAGAGTTGCTTCCGTCTGAGATCGGCATGCCGTCCACCGGGGTGACCTGACGCGACGATGGCTCGGCAGGCGCCCTAGGCTTGTCCGAGATTTCGAAGCAGGCTTCATTGCGCTCGCGAACCAGCTTCATGTGTTGTAGCAGGATATGAAGTGGGGCGTTGGCTTTGCCGAAGAGCTTTTTTCCGCGGCGCATCCAGTCTTCATGCCGGCGTTGCTCCTTTTCCAGGTCAATCGTGCCGCTTGGCTTGCTCTGAAGTTCTTCAATGGCGTCCATAACGTCCTTGACTTCCTTGTAATTGGGCCGCTGGCGGAAATCGGCTTCTTTGCTCCGTTCGACCAGAGACATAATCTTCTCCTGAACTTCACGCTGCTTCTTCAAGATGGCGTCGACAGCAGCCCGCGTCTCCGCACGTACAGCAAGAGAGAAGGCTTGCGCTGAAAGCGAGTCAAGCTGCTGATAGTGTACCTGGTCGGCTGCCATCACTTGTTTTGCCTTCTCTTCCCACAGCTCTCCCTGGGCTCTGTGTTCGTCGAAGTATTTCAGGTCCTCGTTGGTGTCCGGCACACCTACTTCCTTGCCAAGCGCGATGAACTTCTCGATCTCGTCAAGAGTGTGCTCCTGCCGCTTCGAAGTAAGGTTCGGCTTCATGTCTTGTACTGTCTCGTTCCACTGAAGTCTCCTCACGACGGCCTCCAGGTGCTCGATCTCCGGAATGTCGACATGGAAGTCGCGTCCGCGTTCCACCAGTTCTTTGAACTCCGTGGTGGTCTTGCTGGAGAGGTCGCTCAAAGCCAAATTGGCTTCACGGCGGAACTCCTTGATGTTCTCGGCACGATCACGGAGGGTGTTAATCTCAGCGCAGTCAAACGAGATCTCGTCGGCAGAGGCAAGCAGCCGGTGGATGTTGTCGACGTTGCGGAGTTCCTTGTCCCGCTCCTCCATCTCCTGCTGTTTCGCGGTGTTCTTGCGCCAAGCTTTCTCGTTCTTCCGCCGGTTCTGCTGCTTGCGGGTGATGTAGTTAGTGGCCTCCTCGACCCACTCATTGCACCTCTCCACGAAGCGACGCAGATCCGGTAATTGCGGCAGCTCGTACTGAATTTTCTCTCCTTCGGTCAGCAGTGTGCGAAGATGCTTCAGCGACGGTCGCGGGTTATCGTCCAGCTCGCTGTCAACTTTAGCTGCCCAGGTCTCCGGTATGTTCGCCTTGTCCACGACTTTGCTCACCGTCTTCTTCAGAGCCTCGTCTGTCATCCGGTAAAACATCGTGTGGGTGCCATCTCGACCAGTGTAGCGTTCATGCTCCAGACCATCACAGCACTCAAAGCTGCCGGCGTGCCGCGGACATAGGTATTTCCCAGACTTCAGGCACTTGAATCGAGACAGATAGCAATAACACTTGCAGAACATGCAGTTCACCTCATCCTCTTCTGTCTCGGTATCAATGATCTCAGGCTTCGACTCGTACCGAGGGCCAAGGTACACCTCGTCTGGAGCGTTCGGAGAGTCTGCATCCGGTCCTGAAATGAAGTGGCTCCGTGCAGCAAGCTCAGCATCTCGCATGCGCTCCATAGCTGGCGCAAGCCATTTCGCAGTCCGAATGGTGTGGTCCCGAGATGCCGCGGAGAGGAGCAGCTCATCGTGAGAAAAGCATGGCTGCTTCCTGTAGTCTCTCATTCGCTTTGCGCCAGCTTCACCAAAAGGCTCCCAGTCTTGCGGTGCAAAGTTGACAGCCTCGTTGAAGTTGAAGCCATGGTTGAAGCCGGCATGGTACGCTTGCGGGAACGTAATGACGAATTGGCCAGCGCGTTGATCGAGGGCGAACACCCTGACTCCGGCGGCTCGGAGCTTGTCGGGCTTCGCAAGTGTCACAAGCTGGAACAGAAGGTCCGGCTGGGTCTCGAAGAGCTCTGGAATCTCCTGTCGCATGGCGTGCTCAAACTTCTCGGTATCTTCAGCGGGGATGCCATACCACGTCTTTGTCTGACCGAAATGCTGATAGTTGGCAGAGTAGGCGAAGTGGTCTTCATTGTGCCAGCAGAACGTCGAAAATACCATTCCAACGTACAGCCACGGCACCGTCATGCCCGAAATGTCGGACTTGATGTGCCGGAACATGGATTCCTTATCCAGAGGCAGGATGTTGAGGTTCCAAGGATCCGTGGAGTATGGATCTCGTGGTTGCTTTTCGATTGTGGGAAAGCCACTGCCGTGTGTAGTGGAATGTACGTCGGCGCCATACTCAACTTCTGTAGAGTCGTTCATGTTCTCCACCAGCCTCCAGAATTCACGCTCAACGTCATACTCAGTCAGCTCACGTTTGAAGTCGTTGAAGGGACTGTATTGCTGAGGCAGACTGTTGAAGTGGTATGTCCGGAACTCTTGCGCCCTCCGTTGGAATCCCGACAGTGAGTAAACGTCTCCTTCCTCGAAGCCATACTCGTTCGTACCGACAAGGCATCTCGGACAATGCCATTCGTAGTCCGGTGGTTGCTTGAGAGGGGGCTCCAGGCAATACATGTGGTAGGCAGCATCACAGCTCTGGCAGTTGACCAGCCTGGGCGCATCCTCCGACTTGCCGCAGTTCTCGCACATTTCGCCAAGCCTGTAGCTTCCGCGATCCTGCTTGGGCTGGAAACGAGCGGCCGCCATCCGGGAATGATGCATGTTGCTGCCTGCTACGATTGGCACATCCTTTCGCAGGCGCTTTGACCGTCGATTGATAGCGTCGATGTCCTCGGGTGATAGAATACTGTCGCTGTGCTGTCGCTTGAGTGATGACAAGCCATTCTGATATGGCGCGAGATGCGAAGGTCCGTTACTGGTCGGTGGCGTCTCGGTAGGCCGCTGGGGCGTAGCATTACTCGAGTGATATCCGTTGACAGACGTGAATGAATTCGATGGAGTCATAGAATTGACGGCTGTGAAGCCTCCAGCATTGACAGGAGTGAATCCACCAGTAATGGGAGGTGCCGGTGCCGGGGGGCCTCGTGATGATTCGTTGGACAGCGGAGGTGGTGGCTGAGAGTGAGAGCCATTGATAGATGAGTTTAGTGCAGCTGTCGCCTTCATCGTTGGTGTGTCTTGGTTCATTCCAGGTGGCGTGTCCGAGTAAATCTTCTTGGCGGGTGAAGGGCCGGGCGACGGTGTGTAGGGACCGCCGTTGATCATCTCGAGTTGTTGGTGAACACCCGGTCTAGCAACCCTCAAGTATTCTTCGTACGGTAGAAGCCATTTCTGATACGAATTCTTGAGCGACGTTGACAGTGAAGACATAATCTTGCCACTGTAACCCAGATCTCTCCCTACTTCGGCCCATCTCTTGCCCTTGCAAACAGCCTCGAATCCGCCCTTGCGCTCAACCGTTTTTTTCAAGCGGTATAGATCGAGCGGTCGCTTGTCCACACTAGGAAAGCGATTCAGATTCTGTCCGTTCTGCTTGTGAAATTTGGCAAGCTGGTCGAGGTAGTCGTTGTTGACACGGTTTCCACCTTCGACTGAACTCAGCTCTTGACGTCGGGTTCGGAAGTGGAAGCGCTGAAGAGTGACTTGTTAGCAAATACCACGCAACACATGCGAGCGACATTTTGAGATCTTACCTCAGTGTTAATCGCAAAGGGTGGGTTCCAGCTGTCCGGTGGAATGATCTTCGCAATCCCATATTTACTGCCCTCTGGAGCAATCTTGCGAATGTACTCCATCGGATCGCGAAACTCTTCTTCGGTTGGTCTGAATGTCGGCGCCTCGGGGATACCGAACGGTCTTGGGCGCTGCGTTATCTCGGGCGCCATGTTCGGCTGACCTCGCCGCTCGACAGTCTTCAGATCGAGTGGCTCTGCTCGTCGGGCGGACAGTGGAATGGCATGGTTGTTGCCTGATGGTGGCCCGTTGAGCGTTCCGGGCGCGGTCTGCGGACCTGGCCTCGCTGATGGCTTAGGCGTAGTTTCGGAGGGACCTGCCGTAGGTGACGCTTGCGATGGCGGGCGTGGAGGAGCGAGCGGCGCGGCCACCATGGGAGCCGCCATAATTGCTGGCGGTGGGCGCAGAGCCCCGGAGAGAATGTGGTGTGTGGAGTCGTGTGTAGGTGTAGGGGCGTTATGCGGATCGAAGACAGGCTGATATGCGGGCGACGTGCGGCATGAGCCGGGCACGACTCAGTCGTCTGATTGCCGCGTAGTGTATTAGCTGGCGGTCCGCAGTATGGTCGCAAAGTGGCTCATGAAAGCTCGCCGAGGAGCATCATGAGCCGTGAATGTAGAATCGGCGGTGGAGGCACACAGGCGGTGGTGTGGTGTGGTGTAGCGTGGTGGAGGAAGAGGGTGGAGCGGAAGTGCACTTCGAAGAGGAACGACTTTCGGCAAGCCCAGAAGGCTCGCTTGGCACTTTTCGACCAATCAGGCGTGACGGGATCGACGTGAAGTCAGACTGGGCCGCGACCACACCTTCTCCAAACACGGGAGACGACATGACCTCCGTTACAAGCTTGAGCGCCTCACGTACTGGATGGTACACTTGGAATGCGACAGAACACATTGAAGAAGCAAACTTTCATGGGCGGACAACTACGTGCTGCAGTAACACTGATTCTGCTCCTCCCGACGCGTTCCTGCTTGAAGACGACATCCGGGTGATCATGTTGGTGAGATGATGTGAACATGGCCAAAGCATTACCGCCAATACCAGCGTTCTACGCGTGCTACTTGCTACGGTCAACCATCCGGCACGCAAGCCTCTACGTTGGAAGCACACCAAACCCCGTGCGAAGGTTGAACCAGCACAATGGCAAGACCAAGGGGGGCGCGGTCAGAACTTCGAGAGACTCATTGCGGCCATGGGAGATGACATGCCTGGTTACTGGCTTCCCTAGCAAGATTGCGGCGTTGCAGTTTGAGTATGTTTTCAAGCCTTGCATCTTCATTCACACTTGAGAATGGTCCCGTTCATTGTACAATGCTGATAGGCCATCAGATGGGCGTGGCAAAACACCCACATGACCCGCCACGTCGCCCCCGATTCGCGACTAACAAACGCGCGGACTACGGTTCGCATATCACCAAAGACTGGCCGCCCACGCAAACGTCCAGCACGGCCGCGTCTATCGCTCACAGATCGACTGGCAAACCTGCATCTCCTGCTCGGGTCCAGTAGCTTCGCGAGATGGCCGCTCAAAGTGACGTTCTATGCCGAGGATGTTTTCCGCGTCTGGCAGAAGTGGGTCGCTCAGGATAGTGTCGAGGCACTGCCTTCTAGGATGAAGATCATTCTCGATCCTTTAGCTAGCAAGAAGTCCGGTCAAGCCAATCCCGCGGAAGAAGCGTCTGGTATCCATGCAATTGACGTTGGATACAGCGGGATGAAGCCCTATTTGGAGAAGACGAAGGCTACGCTAAGCGCCTCTTCGACTTGCGCATGCTCTTTCTGCAAGCAAACGATCTCAAGCAGCGTCAGGGGTGCCCTTTTTTGTCCCACCGATGGCTGCAATGCCGTTGGCCATCTAGAGTGCTTCGCCACCGCATTCACCAAGGACGACCCTGACGCCATCGTGCCACTCAGCGGGTCATGTCCTGGCTGTGGCTCGCAGCTGCAGTGGATCGACCTTGTCAAAGAGCTCAGCCTACGAATACGTGGCGAGAAGGAAGTCCAGAAGGTGTTGAAGGTTCGGAAGCCGCGTACGACCAAGAAAGGGGCAGTGGCTGATGAGCCGGCGGTTGCCGAGGATGAGATGTCGGGCGATGACGAAGATCTGGATGACGCATGGCACGTCCTATCGGATGACAGCGAGGACGAAAGATCAAAGCCCACCATTCGAAGCGGCCCAAGCCCGGTTGCGATATTCAAGGCTCCTCGAGTGCAGATGGTTGATGCTGCGCCCTACTCTGAGCCGATCATTGAGGACAGCGACTGGGATGAGGCCATGGTGCTGACTTGAGCAGCTCAACAACCACGTGCCATTTATGCTTGAAGTCTCATCTCCATCTTTCCTGTACCATGTGCAAGGCGCCGCTTGTCGCAAGGTCAGTCATGACAGCTATACGTCCTGGCGAAGCTATTCCGTCGGCAACCAGCCTGGATACGAGTTCTTTCCGAAAATGAGTCGAATGCATCAACCCTCCAGCAAGCACGAGCACCCTATCTTCTTTGGCGCCGTCAGACCTGGAACAGCTTGCCCTCGCCAGATTTCCCAGGTCCGCAGCAGCTGAGTCTACGATCATTCGAGCTTGCGGGCTGCTGTCGATAGAATCCAGTACGAGCTGCGCACAAGCGGCGACTCTTCGTTTGGTGTCCGATGGAGAAGCTGCCGAGCCCGATGGTTCCACCAATACTCTATCTAGCAGATTATGCTGGTCTTGGGAAGCGCCTTTCGATCGGAAGTGGCTCGTCAGCAGCTCGTGTAACGGGTCTTTGACAGCACCGTTCTTGGGCCCGTGGGTACTCTCGACGACATCTTGCTCTTGAAGAGCCAGCCGGATAGCCTTACGACCGACATCGAAGCCAGAACCCTCGTCCCCAAGCAGCGCTCCCCAGCCGCCCGCCCTTGCAATTCTGACGCACCGTCCGTCCGCGAGGCGATAACGCATCGCTACTGAACCAGTTCCGGCAACGAGGACAACGACTTCTGTGGCAGCATGTTCTCGACCAGCAATTGAAGCAAGTAGCTCAAGGTCGTTCATCGTGTACATGTTTGCTCCTGAAGTTTCTCCCAGAAGTCTTACCATCTCCATCCGCATACGGCTTTGCAGCGGCTCTCGGTCAATGCCCGCTATGCAGATTGCTGACTCTACGAAGTGCACATCTGATACACGGCTACCTTTTGCCTCCGGATGTGAGCTTATCGCATTTTCAATGGCGAGAGCTATTGCAGCGACAGCCCCTTCGATACCCAGGTCGTTCGGGTTGCATGGTCCTGCTTCTCCACGCCCGAGTTGCCCGTGTCTATTGGCCACTACCGCACGACCTTTGCTGCCTCCTCCGTCAACGCACAGGACGTACGGCTCACGCTCTTCCGGCGTGACAGCATTATTGAGGCCGCTCTCAGCATCGATGAGCAAGTCTGCAAGGACTCCATTTGCATTTTCAAGCCGCTGTCTAGCTTCGTTGATGCTGACATCCAGCATCAACTTGGCAGCCGCCAGCTTGACACTTCTATCAGCCTCTTCAAGAATCTGGTCGATCTCGCCGTCAAAAGCTAGGCAACGATCACCACAAATATGCCGCAAGATACGCCGTGCTCGCATCTGAAGTTTGACATTGGTCGATTTCACATCAATCATCTGCGAACCGGTCAGCGATGTTCTGCACCTGACAGAGAATGGCGCAGCCTACAATATTACCAAACGTCTTGCCCGTCCGAATCATCACACCCGTGCTGATCATGTTCAAGATAAGTTTCGTCGCCGTACCAGCCTTCATCCGAGTACTCCCAGCCACCACCTCTGGCCCCGTCACAGCATCGACCATGAAATCGACATGGCCGCACTCGCTCATTGGGGAAGGCGCAGAACATGCAATGCCCACGGTAACGCATCCTTTCGCCTTCGCAAACGCAAGACTACTGAGCACATATGGCGTCCGGCCTGACGCAGCGATGCCGATCAACGAGTCAAGCTCTCCGTTGATCTCGAGTGCTTCCAGATCCTTGACAGCCCCTTCGACCGAGTCCTCGGCCCCCTCTTGGGCGGACCGCAATGCAACGTCTCCGCCAGCTATAAGGGCCACGAATTGCGACGGAAGAGCAGAGAACGTCGGCGGGATCTCTGAAGCATCTAGGACTCCTAGGCGGCCACTCGTACCTGCTCCGACGTAGAGAACTCTGCCACCTGCTCGCACTCGAGGTGTCAGAGCGTCGATTGCTGCAGCGATTGTGGGTATGCAGGTCTGCACCGCGCCTGGGATGGTCGCGTCTTCATTGTTGATGATCCGGCACAAGTCCTGGGTTGAGGCTTTGTCGATGCTGACGCTATTGGGGTTTCTGCCTTCGGTTTGCAGCGTCGTGATGTCGGCGTTGGCAGCCATTTGGCTTTGGTTGTCGAGGCGGCTGTTGCGATGAGTACCACACTACCACACGGCTACCGACCCCAGCGATACTCTGCTACAAGCAGACCGCTCTCCACATGTCCACACAAGCCTCAGGTCGGATCAAACATGCCGCGCGATATCTTATCTCGTGAGCTCTAATGCTTAATGTGCAGCGATCGGCGGTGGGGTTGTCGTGCGAATGGTTTAGCTGTTCGCTTCTCCAGCTCTACCTCCTAGCACAATGCAACGTTGGCCGAAAGAACGGGACAAAATCTCTCGTTTGACACCTCACCAGCTTATCCGCGCGGATGGCTACGTTACATGGGAGCCATGTGAGCGGTCGGATCGTCGGCTCTCCACGTGAGCATGTGCTTTCGACGATCGTACACGACAAGACCTCTAACATTGGTGTATCGAACAATCACCATTCTGTCTCCTAACCACGAAGTAAGATGTCCAAGGAACGCAGCGATGCGGTCGACAACGAGCAACATGACACCTCCGAGACGGAGCTTGAAAGCGGATTTGTTCAACCTCAGAACCGCTTAATGGCTCTTTATGCCAGTGAGTGTCCGCAAGTCCAGCAACATCAGCATCAGTTGACAGACCTGACAGACCCATGGATGCAAATCATCCTCATCAGTGTCATCTGTTTCTGCTGTCCCGGGGTAGGTCTCCAGCTTGTACGAAAACCAGCCATTGACTAATCAAGCACCATCACAGATGTACAACGCCCTCAGTGGCCTGGGAGGCTCCGGCCAAGTCGACCCAACCGTAGCAGCCAACGGCAATGTCGCCCTGCTCTCATGCACAGCAGTAACCGCCCTGTTCTTCGCTGGTCCACTGTTCAACCTGATCGGACCCAAGTTCACCTTCCTGCTTGGCGGCTGGACCTATGCACTTTACTCTGGCTCTCTGCTCAACTTCAATCATACTTCCAACGGCTCGTTCGTCATCGGATCAGCTGCAATCTTGGGAATCGGAGCTTCCATGCTCTGGGTCGTCCAAGGTGCCATCATGACGACCTACGTTACGGAGGCACAGAAGGGCCGAGCCATAGCGACCTTTTGGGTCATCTTCAACTTGGGCGGTGGTGTTGGGAGTCTTGCGTCCTTTGGCCTAAACTATCACTCGGATTCGGGCACCGTCAGCGATAGTACTTACATTGCGCTGATGATCATTATGCTGTTCGGTTGGGCTTTGGGTGTACTCATCTGCTCGCCGAAGCGGATAAGGCTCGCTCAATTGCTGGAGGCGGAAGAGCGTGAGAAGCGAGGGTTCAAGGACGTTTTCGTTGCTGCTTTCAAGACTATGGCGAAGTAAGTGGTAACGTAGGACCCGCCAACTCAACCCGCTCGCTGACAGCCTTACTTTCAAGGTGGAGAGTCCTCTGCATGCTCCCCCTCTTCTTCTGCGCCAACGTCTTCTACAGCTACCAGCAAAACTACGTCAACGGCGAGACTTTCAACATCCGCTCCCGCTCCTTGAATGGTGCATTCTACTGGATGGCGCAGATGTTCGGAGGCCTGATCATTGGCTTTCTGCTCGATCTTCCCATGCTATCCCGGCCAAATCGTGCCAAACTTGGCTAGGCGTTCCTCCTCGTCACCGGCATGGCAATCTGGGGAGGAGGCTACGCTTTCCAGATATGGCTGGATCGAAGGATCGCAGCTGGGCACGAACAAGATCTCGACTACACCAACGGCTCTCTTTCAGTCGGACCGATCTTCCTGTACATCTTCTACGGAGCATACGATGCTTTCTGGCAGGGCTTCAGCTACTGGCTCATTGGGACGGAGTCGAACTCTTCGGAGCGTGCAGCTATTCTGGTGGCTTCGTACAAGACTTTCCAAGCGGCAGGTGCGGCTATGGCTTGGAGGATTACGGCACTGGGCAAGCCTGCTATGACGCAATTGGCGATGGATTGGGGATTGTGCATTGGAGCGTTGATTGTGGTGTTGCCTACGGTGTTGACGGTATCAGAAACGACGAGGCCGGAGAATGAGGTTACTGCTGGCATGTCTGATGCGCAAGGGAAGGCTGTGGAGGCTTGAGAGTGCTTCGTCGTTGACGCACGTTTGGGTTCGATAGATGATCATGCCTCGTCCATTCACATCAAAGCCAGTTCCGCGAAGCTACTACGCACGATGAGATACCGCTGTTCCGAGTTTGTGCAAGGCGAGCTGCAGTCGGCCGACGTTGGCCGAAGTCGAATGGAACCTCACCTGTCATCAATGTCGCATTCGACTGTCGATCATTGAGGCCTTCACCTTCTTCATGCAACGAGCTGCTTTGGAGAAGCATTTATGGCTTTCTGTGGCTGGGACTGTCTTGTGACAACGATACAGCCAGCCAACGACTGCTCGCAGCCTTTCTGTCGTCACAGCATATCTGGCAGACACTCAATGGCACCTGGTTAACCGCATTGCGTACCAACTCACCGCGCGATGTTCCTACCTCTCCAAATTGTCTCTCTTTGCCTTGCAGTACTGACTTTAGTTGGCTCAAGCTATGGCAGTTGTACGCCTCAATGCAAACTCGTTCATGGCAGTCCGGCATCGGTTGGATTGCTGGCCAAACCATTGCATCAAGCTGTAGCCAACATAACAGCATACACCAAGCCTGCAAACTACTCGGACGCCAGCTACAACGAGATACATCCAGTGAGTTCACCAGGCATTGTGAGCGGTACGCCTATTGGAGACACTGGCTAACCTATTCATACAGGTCGAGCCAGGCTCAGCCAACATCGTTGGGCATTGCTCAACAATCGTGGCCGAATGGGCAGATGGCAAACGTAACCTCTATGCCGACGTCAACGGAACCCTACTGCCTCCAGGCCAGCAGGAAGACGCTACGATCGATACGATCTACGACATGGCCAGCTTGACCAAGCTCTTCACGACCGTTGCAGCCCTTCAGCAGATCGATGCCGGCACACTGGACCTTTATGCTACTGTAGCAAGCTACCTTCCAAGGTTCGCCGTCCATGCGAAAGAGAACATTACTATCCTGATGCTGCTCACTCACACGAGCGGCTTTGATGCGGATCCGGAGCCTCCACTGTACTATCCTGTCTACAAGACGTATCAGCAACGCGTTAATGCAATACTTACCCAGAAGATTCTCAACCCGCCGGGCTCGAAATTCCTGTACTCCGATTTGAACTTCATGACACTCTTCCTTGTGCTCGAGAAGATTACCGGGAAGAAGCTGGACGAGCTCGTAGCGGCCTACACCGAGCCGCTGGGCATGAAGAGCACCTTCTTCAACCGCGGGAACCTCTACCCTCCGGAGTTCCCAAAGCAGTCGTACAACCGCATGGCGACCCAAGAATACCAGATCGCCGTCCTCGGTCCTAAAGAACCCCAGCGCCCCCAGCCAGTCCGCGGTACCGTCCACGACGAGAATGCCTATTCCCTCAACTGCGTCTCAGGCCACGCAGGACTCTTCTCCACAGTCAGCGACACAGCCATCTTCTGCCAGATGATTCTCAACAACGGCACATACGATGGCCGCAGATACCTCAGCCAAGAAGCCGTAGACATGATCTTCCATAACTACAACAAACGCTTCCAAGACGACAGTCATGGCCTAGGTTTTGAGTTGAATCAGTACTATACTGCTGGACCGATGGCTGGGAAGAGGACGGCGAGTCATACAGGATACACGGGGACGACGTTGGTGATTGATCGGCCGAGTAATACGTTCTTCTTGCATTTTGCGAATCGCGTGCATCCGAGTCGGGAGTGGTCGAGCAATAATATTGTGAGGGAAGCGCTGGGATATTGGGTGGCGAAGAGTTTGGGACGAGATGTGGAGTTTCCGGAATCATGATAAATTGCAGCTGTTTTACGCTATGAGTGCTATTTCTGTGTATACCACGTCTTCTTTCATTTCTCGATTACTACAACCTTTTCGAGCGGCGCTTTCACCCCTCCCGCGACTCCTGAGCGTCGTGGCGCAGCTGCATGTACCTGTCGAAGGCGTCTGGGGTCTTGTGCGCCCGCTGCCTCCTAGCGAGGATACCCTCATAGAGCTCATTGAACGCTTGGGCCTCCTCGTCATTCACGAGGTCCCTGCTCTCAGGAACGGATATCCACGTCCCGTTGACTGGGGTGTCGAGTCCAGGGATGGTGAAAGACAGGCCGCCTCTCTGGACTCCGTGATTCGGTGGCGCCTGGGTCAACATGATCCATTAGCACCGTGGCCGCATAGCCTCCCCTCAGGTCAGACTCACGTGAGTTACTGTGGCCATGCCCACCATCCCCTCAATGCCATCATGCTTCGCGTCTCCCGTCGAAGTAAACACGGCCGTACCATCCGGCGCCGTCATATTCATCCAAAGCCCATGCAAACGGCGGAGATCCGAGAGACGTAGCTCACTATCGTTGATCTGAAACATGGTGGCCTGGTTGGCGATGGTTGAGCGTTTGCTGCCCCAGTGCTGGTCGAGCGGGCTCGGTTGGAACGCTGTTCCCATCTTCTCGCTGATGAGCGAGACGGCAAATGTGAAAGCGCTAGTCCCGATGACCCAAGTTTCCATGGCAATTGTGATGCCGAAAGGGAGGACTATGGCCATCTTGAAGGACGTTGATGAGAAGGATACGGGAAGCTTGGAGAGGGAGCTGAACAGCGCTGGCTGGGTGGATGGATGAGAGAGAGAACAAGTATATCCGCATACCTGTTCTTCTGTTTGGAGGCCATGGGAAGGAAGGAGCGGGGTTGCTGGCGAGGACAAGCAGAGTGTTATGCTCGAGCGGTTCAACTCGTCATGCTGGCCGTTGCTTTCCACGGAGTAGGTGCTCTCCTTGCGGAGGCCAAAACAGAAGCAAAAAAACCGGGGGTCTGCGTACGCATGATCTTGCCCATGACACCAACCAAGGTTCACCACTAACCGTCAGGAGAAGAGACCTGTGCTCACTGGGGGAGGAGACTTCCCAGAGGGACTGTTAAGGAGCGACGGAAGAGGGGCTCGCCCGGCTCGCCTGGATACTTATTGGGACCCATGGCGCTGCAGTCATATGGCCTCCTCATCCGCGTCAAAAATTGGATCAATGTGAGTGGCATACCGATAGGAGGAGACCTACATCCCGAGAGGAAGTCGTCGGCAACCATGGTTCAAGTGCCGACACGAGCCCGAGAATCGCCGATCAACAGCCGACTTCAAGATTTGTTCATGAAGGGCGCGTCGAGTGTCTGCAGGACAAAACACGCGACATGATATTGCGATGACCGTGCAACCACTAGATGCGGTCCATAGGGACAAGATCGCGCAACTACCAGAGGAGATGTTCACCATCATCAAATCTGTTGGACGCGCAACTGAACCACGCTTAGGACGACTGCACATACTGGGGCGAGACACGCTGGAAACACCGCACTATGTCGCCACAACTTCTCGCGGCGTGGTACCACACATCACTCAGGACCTGTTCGCGCGGGCTACCGGCATCAATGGCGTCTACGTTCCCCTAGAAGACTGTAAGTCGGACTCCCCATCCTCAGCCATCCCACGCTGACATTGATATTGACAGCTTGAAGTCATAGAGAAAGCGCCAGACAAGATTCCACCGCTCTACCAGTTCAAATCGCCAGATGGCTCATCGCCACTCCGACGCTTCATCGCGTTACGCGAGCGGGCACTACTTGTTCTAGGAGCCAGGAGGACGCCGCCCATAATCGCGCCAGCAGCGAACCCAAATACAAACACCAGCGTCTCGATATCCACATCTGTTGGCTTCCGACCACTGACAGCGGAGGACTACGCTGAGGCGGCGGAGAAGCTACAGCCTGATATCGTTGTGGGGCTGGGGGACATTCCGTACGGACGAGCACTGGGGTCGAAGCGGATCGAGAAGGCGACGGATCGGAATATCGAGTGGTTGCAGGCACATGTGGATGTACGGAATGACTGGTACGAGGATACCACTGGACCTAGTACCGAGCTGTTCGCGCCGCTCCTGCCCGTGTCCTGCGCGAATCAGCATTATTACATCGAATCTTTGCTGCAGGATCGGTCGAAGGATGTCGATGGATTAGCGTTCTACAATCTCGCGGCGCTCGAAGATCTACCAGATGGGCTTAGCCATCTACCACGGCTCGCGCTCACCGAGCCAACTACACCGCACGAGGTACTGCAGCACGTCTCGCTCGGTCTGGACGTTCTCACTGTGCCTTTCATTACAGCAGCGACAGACGCCGGAATCGCGTTGAGCTTCGCGTTCCCTGCAACCGCCGCTCCCAAGGCAGAAGCTCCTCCCGTATCTCTCGGCATCGACATGTGGACCACGGACCATGCAACTTCACTTGCACCGCTCGTTGAGGGATGCGAATGCTATGCATGCACAAACCATCACAGGGCATACCTTCAGCATTTATTGAGTGCCAAAGAAATGCTGGCGTGGGTACTGTTGCAGATTCATAATCATCACACGCTTGATCTCTTCTTCGCTGGCATTCGGAAAAGCCTAGAGGATGGTAGCTTTCAGCAGAACGTGGAGGGCTTCGCAAAGGTGTACGAGAGCCGTCTACCAGAAAAGACTGGTCAAGGTCCGCGGATACGAGGCTACCAATTCAAGTCCGAAGGACCTGGCGAGCCGAAGAAGAACCCTGCGCCGTTCCAGATGCTGGATGACAGAAGCGAGAAACTTGCCGAAAGCACGCCGCCGGCTGCCGATGCAGACGCCGCAGAGCTGGAAGAACAGGGGTTTGCTGAGAAGCAGTCGTGAGCAATCATAGAGCTTATACACAGCATATACATTACTGCTCAGCACTCAACCCGTACCTTCCCAGAAATTCGCGGCTCCCTCCAAATCATCCGCATTCAGCAAATCCACTCCTGCCTCCCACAATATCCGCCACACCGCATTTCGCGTTCCGACGGGCCAGCCTGGCGTGTCCCAGTACCGAACCATCATCCCCTTTCCATGGGCCGTCGCCACCTGCTCCTCCAGCGTCGCCTGTTGCGTCGCAGTAAACGTCTGGTTCTTCACTTCGCCGAACACGCTCACGAAGTCCGTGTTCGCCGTTAAGCTGACATCGCTGGTTATGTCTTTCGAAGTCGTCGTGAGCTCTGTGAGCTGCGCATCGTAGAAGTAGTCTCGGTTGTTCACGCCTTGGATCTGGTCGAGTGGCGTATTACCGGTCCCAACCACGGTCACGGCGCCTGGTGTCACGGTCTTGCCGTTGAATGTCGTCAAGTAGCCCGCTGATCGCAGCGGCTCCAGCGCTTTGATAACGTACGGAAACGTCTTCCTCCCATCCGTCTTGACGTCGACGTAGAGGTACAGCGTCTGGCCTGCGGAAGTGTCGTAGACGCCATTCTTCGTCTTGCCTTCCGTCAGGAACTCCGAGTCCGGATTCTGCTTCTGCAGTACAGACAAGATCGGCTGGACGTATAGCGCATCGAACGTCCGCTCGTTGGTTAACGCGCCTTCCTCGTGCCCGACGTGCAGGGTTTCGCCGTAGAGCCAGACGTCTGCTTCGATGGAAATGGCGCCTACCGAGAGCGCGGAGTAGAAGGGGAGGGGGCGCCAGTAGTCGTTGTGGGAGTGGAAAGACTTTGGTACGATTCCCTGCGTGAGGTCGGTGGGATAGGTGTACAATGGGCCGGATTGAGCGTGGGAGAGGACTGCCTGGAGGGGATGGGAAAGGGAGATGTCGGATTGTGCTGTTGCCACTGTTGCCAGCGTGGCGGCCAGAGCGATGGGATGTAACATCTCGGTTCTGATCAGGTTGTGGTCCTGCTGTGATCGTAGGCTCTCGGACGGAATTAAAGATTACATGTAGCTTAAATAGAGATTGGTTGCATGTTGATCTTCAAAGGTCTTCTAGGGTGACGACAGCGACGCAGGAACAAAAGCTCGAGCCATCTGGAGCCAATGGTGGCAGCCACGTGCTTCACGAGTCTTTCTTCGACGGCACTTCATTCCATCGACGCTTCTTCGGTATCGGGAATGCTATGCCCGATCATGTACCACGACAGCCTTGCTACGGACGATAGAGCTGCATCTCGGAGCAACGATTGCGCACGTAATCGCATTCGCTTCCCCTTCATGTTTAATCGGCGAGGTCTGCTTAGCGAAGGCTGAACAAGGAGAGTGCCTGAAATCAGCTCTGCGTTTGAGAATATGAATAGTCCACAATCTCATTACTTCGGACTCACAAGGAGATACTGACCACGTTCCTCGTACAAAGATGGAACCGTTTACAGGTACTGGAGGCCACGCTCCGGGCGGCAACGCCCTCTACTACTGCATCGCCCTGGCGGTGGCAGCACTACTCCTGTCGTATCTGCAGCCGCTATTCTCCGTGCCAAAGGACGGACGCGAACCTCCTGTACTCTCTAGCAGCATTCCAATCGTAGGCCACTTGATCCAGTTCATCCGGAAAGGGAGCGACTACCTCGTGGATCTCGAGCGCCAGTATCACCAGTCACTCTATGTGCTCACTGTTGGCAAAGGTCGCATATACATCGCTGCCTCGCCAGAGTGGGCGCAAGCCATCCACAAGTCGTACCGATCGCTGCAGTTCAACACCATAGTCTTGAATGCGATGAAGAATATCTTCCTAATGGACGAGCCTTCAATGAAACTTATCGAACATAACTCGAATGGAGAGGACGGCACGAGGAACGGCATCTTACTCGAGATGCACGATATGCTTGGCTCAGTGCTTGCGCCTGGACGACATCTCGACGATCTGAATCATAGCATACTGAACGAGGTCCTGCCAGACGTCAACAAACTCGCACGCAATGGCCCTCAGCATATCCAGCTCTGGTGGTGGATCCGGCACCACTTCTCCATCGCCTCGATAACTGCCATCTGGGGACCGAAGAACCCGTTCATGCTCCACTCTGACATCGAGCCGTTGTTCTGGGACTTCGAAGCAGCCATGCTACCACTCTCGATGGCGCCTCTCCCATGGCTGTTCGTTCGCAAGGGCCATCTAGCGAGGAAGAGGATCTTTGACGCATGGGAAGAGTACATGCAGAATTCAGGCTACGATGAGCCGGGCGTCAGCCAGCTGGTTAAGAATCGTGTGGCCCTCAACATGGAGAAGTACGGCTTTACGAAGCGAATGCACGCCTACGGTGAAGTCAGCATGGTCTTCGGTGCCATCTCCAACACCGTCCCAACCGCTTTCTGGCTCATCTCGTACATCTTCTCGGACCCCAATATACTCGCCGAGATCCGACAAGAAGTAGATGCATGTATCTCAACACCTACCTCGGGCGAGACAAAGCGCATCCTCAACGCCACCAAACTACGAACTTCCTGCCACCTCTTCACGTCCGCCCTCCGCGAAACCCTCCGCATAGCCGGCGGCGTCAACATCACCCGCCAAGTCTCCGAAGACGTCACCGTCACCAACAGCGCCGGCGAGAGCTACCTGCTCAAAAAAGACGCCATGGTGCAGATCGCCAGCAACGTCATCCACCAGCGCGAGCTCTGGGGTTCTGACGCTCATGAATTCAACGCACGACGGTTCATGCAGAATGAAAAGCAGCAAGCTGACAGTACTTCCACCAAGATCCCGGATCCAGCGGCTCCGTACCGCGATGCGCAGGGAAAGGTGGTTAGTGCTGCGTTCCGCAGCTTTGGGGGAGGCAATAATGTCTGTCCCGGAAGGCACTTTGCGCAGACGGAGATTTTGGGACTGGCTGCGCTGTTCGTGGCTGGCTTTGAAATTGAAGGGGTGCGGACTCCGGGGCGGTATCAGATGCCTCCGACTGAAGCTCTCAAGTCGAGTCTTGCCGTCATCAAGCCTGGTAGGGACGTCGATGTTAAGATCAGGCGGCGAGCGGGATTTGAGGACGTGGAGTGGGGGTTTAAGATGTAGGAATGTGCTGCTCGAAGATACCTTGAACGATGAACACATGATAATTGATGCCCATGCCGCAAAATGCTAAGAACGCCTTGCTATGCCGAAACGCTTGAACGCTGCAGACCCAACCCAAATCATCAATGACCACCCAGCAGCTTATCCCACAGCGCGCCCTTCTCCACAAACGCATGGCTGATGATATTGACCAGATAATAGTCCTTCCTAATCCTCTCCAGCAACTTACTGCTCTCCGACCCAGGCTTATGCACTTTCTGCCACTCCGCCAAAATCCCAAACGCCTCCTCGCACCACGCCCTGAAGCTCACTTTCTCAATGATCGTGGGCGTGATGATCTCCTTGCCGGCAAAAGTCCCCCATGTGACGGGGTTGACGGACTCGGCGTCGGAGCTGACGAAGTCGCCCGCGGCATTGTCGGCGAAATATGTCACTTCGTCGTCCTGGTCGAGCTCGGCGCGGAGTTTCTTCCAATCTGAGGAGGAGAGGAAGAACTCGACGAATGGTTTTTGGAAGACGAAGCCGTTCTTTGGACCCCAGCCGAATACTGGATCTGAACTTCGCAAGCCGTTGACGGCAGGTTGAGAGGCAACGGTCCACCAGCCCTTCTCGATCATGCCGAGTAGCTGCTCCTTGATAGTCAAGGTTTCCGGCTGGAGCGCATCTTCGGACCATGGCATAGCGTTGATTTCGCCTTCCAGATGTCGTCGGAACACATTCGAAATGTCTTCGACAGACGTCGGTCGGCCCCATAACCTCATCGCTTCAGGCGTGCTGACGTGCAAACTCACGCCGTACCCGTCAATCTCGCCGTACGCTGGTGAGCGAGCGTCGCCCCAGCGTCCGTTCGGGAAGTCGTCCCAGGTCGCTTCGCGGCCCATTTCGCCTTGTCCTTCGGAGATGGCTAGGGTGTTTGCACGGCTGTTGATCTCTTCCATCGGCACCCCGGCTTCGTCTTCACGTGCTTGCAGTGCTGCGGTCCGGTTGCTGCTGGTGCTGGAGGCGCGCTCTCTGCTCACGACGAGGCGGTTACGAGGCTGGGAGTTTGCCATGGATGACTGGCGGCGATGGCGTGTCTTCTTGCCATCTTCCACTATTAGAAAGCCGTCGGACTCGTGTTCGGCGATGGCTTCTTCCACGTTGCCATTTCGTCCATTGGCGGCAACCATAGGTGTGCTTGGTGGAATCAGGTCGCTTCGTTCCAGGATTTGAGTAACGACTTTCTCTAGATTCAGGGTGTAGAAGTGGAACCCTCTGGGACCTTGGCCTGGCATGTCCTTCATCGCCTGCACGATCTCGCTAATCACGTCAACGCCAACACGCTTGACAGCTTCATCGTCGCCCTTCACCGCTTCAAACCTCTTCAGCAGCTCTGGCGGTAATGACGAATGGCTGAGCTTCGTGGTGCGGCGTAGAATCTGGTAGCTTTGTACCGGCATCAAGCCTGGAATGATAGGGATCGTCTTGAACAGACCACTTTCGTGCTCCCTCAACTGCCTCTCATACTTCTGATACGCCTGCACGTCGTAGAACAGCTGTGTCATGATAAAGTCCGCGCCAGCCTTCGTCTTCTCCACCAGGTACGGCAAATCGTGCTCCACAGACTGGTGCTCTGGATGAGATTGATCCGAATGTCCTTCCGGATAGCCAGCCACTCCAATGCAGAAATAGTCCCCATACTGCTTCCTGATGTACTGCACCAGATCCACCGCCCATGTGAAATCCTTATTGCTATCATCCTCCTCAGCATTCGGATTGCTATCATCCCGATACTCCTCGCTCCTTGGAGGATCGCCTCTCAAAGCCAGAATATTCCTCACCCCCAACACCTTCGCCTGCTCCAGTGCCTCATCCACCAACTTCCGACTCATATTCGTACACGTCAAATGCAGACATGTCGTCAACCCCAGCGACCGCTGCGTCAGCTCCGCCAGCGCCAGACTCTTCGCCGACGTGCTCCCACCAGCGCCCCATGTGACATTGACAAACAACGGTCGAAGCGCCTGTGACATGCGCGAGAGACGCGCTTGCAGGTTTGCGAAGCCCTGCTGGGTCTTGGGCGGGAAGAACTCGAGGGAGAAGTAGTTGCTGTCGGGCGGCAGGGCCGCAATCTTGTCGGTGAGTCTATCCATGGTCTTTGGAGGTGAGAGAGAGGTCCCGGGTGGTTGATGAGGTCAATGTTGAATTGCGCATCCTTATCGATGGATCTGGATGCGTCGTGGTGGGCATTATCGGTTCGGCAGATGGATGAGGCTCAAATCGATGCCTTGTTCGTGCCTGCCGTGAAGGGTTAGGGTTGGGGTTGCTCTTTCCTTCTCTAAATAACATTGACAGCACCATCTTCCGTCGATCAAACCAGACTCATCAAGATGGCAGGTAAAAGAGGCATGCTCGTCGTGTTTGAAGGTCTCGATAGATCTGGGAAATCGACTCAATGCGAACGGCTAGCTGAGACATTACGAAAAGAAGGCGAATCTGTCGAACATATGAGGTTTCCAAACAGAATTACACCAATCGGCCAGATGATCAACAACTACCTGACTGGCCAAACAAACCAAGATGACCATGTGATACATCTACTATTCTCCGCCAACCGGTGGGAAGCCGCGAAGACCATCGAAGACCACATCAACGCAGGCACAACAGTGGTCATCGATAGGTATTCCTATTCAGGCGCCGTGTACTCGGCAGCGAAGCAAGTCCCAAGCATGAGTCTGGAGTGGTGTCGGCAGCCTGAAGTTGGACTACCGCGACCTGATCTATGCCTCTTCTTGGACCTTTCTAGTGAAGAGGCCGCCAAACGAGGTGGCTTTGGTACTGAGAGGTACGAGAAGCAGGACCTTCAGAATCGAGTCAGGCAGCTTTACGGCGAGATGAGGAAGCACGACGACGAGCGGGAGGACATCACTGTTGTTGATGCTGGGAGACCGATTGATGTTGTGGAGAGTGACATACTTGAGATTGTGAAGAAGGCGAAAAGCAAACTCAAAGCCGAGGGCTCTGAACTCAGGCGGATGCGGCCATGGTAATCACGCGAGGGCAGATTGTTGACGTATAGCCCTGAAGATCGCAAGCCCTGCCTCGAGTTTGCTTGACTTGAGTTCTTCGCCAACAGCAAGTGGTCGCCGCGGCCGCCTCAGATGCGTCACGATACAACGTCTTGAGCGCGGAGCTGTCACCGTGGTCACCGGGGGTCACCTCACGAACATCGTGGAGGGTTGCGCATTACGGAGTCTTGTCCGGACCAAGCGCGACCAGCAGCAGAACCGTCCGACGGTCTCGCACGAGCTCCTCCAATGACGATTGTTCGCACGGGGGGTGGTGTTCGTTCAACATCACAACGGCACAGCGGTGTCATGGGGAGGTCACTCGAAAGCAGGGTTAGGCAAGCAGGTGAGGCAGGATGAGCAGGTGTGCAGGCAATACATCGCGCTGCTGCGATCAATCGAGGAACGCCACCACCGTGACCACCATGTACCTCAACATCGAGCAGATTATCGTCGATGGGATGACCTCTCCCCCGATGTCAGCTCGACACTCGATTTGGGTTCTCGGCAGCAAGCGAACGTTGTCCGGAAGCGCGTCAGAACTTGTGGGCCTTGGAGATGGGATGAAGTCGCCCGCATGCGGCTCTGCTCCTTTCCTTCATTAGGTATGGTTTAAGACCGTGTGCGACCGTGCGACGGCCACTAGAGATCTTTGTGGCGGGAAAAAGTGAAGTCAACGCAAGCAGCACGACTTGCGCAAGTGTGTAGCCCACCAAGTCCATCATCCAACAACTTCATCAGCTCCAGCAACGCAACGTTGAATTGTGGGCGCAGATCACCCTGGCAAGAACCCTGCAGATGACGGCGCATCCCCGCATTCAGGGTCCAACGACATCATCAGCGCCGAGAAAACATTCCTTCCCGCACCTGTTCCTGCACGCCTCCCGCCTCGATAACAGCGGCCGGCTCCACACGCCTTGTCATCGAGCCTATCGTCGCCGCCTGTGATCAGCTTTTGCGACCGTGCCCTTATCGAATCGGCAGCGTTGACCTGGGAGGCGAACTCGCTAGCGGCGGACCCTGCGGCTCTCATTGCTCAAAGGCGGCTGGCGACATCATTCGGCGTTGGAGGTGTGACGCAGGGTCCCCGCTAAAAGTAGCCTGGGATGATGAGAGAACTGGTGCTGGGTGTGGATGGCAGCCAATATAGACTCCAGCAGTGCCGCACGACGTGTTTTTGTTCTAGATCACACGACCTCGACGACTACCACCACGACACTTCACTTCAAGCACACATAGCTTTCGACCTATACACATTTGCCTAGCAAGCATCAACAACATCACAATGTCTTCCGCAGAAGCACAACTCGTCTACCAGCGCGGCAGCGACTTCGCTGAGCCCATCGAGGCCGCCGAGACGTTCTCCCGCCAGTTCGACCTTTCGCAGCCTGATAAAGCCATGGATGCATACCAAAAGTCCGTCATCCATATTACACCTATTAGTTGAGCGTTGCTAACATCATTCTAGAATTATGCACCAACACACCAAGCAACAGTTCGAGATGGCCAACGCGTCCGAACGACGACGATCGAAGAACGGCTCGATGGGTGGGGTCTCGTTGTCGTCCGAGACCAGCAATGGATCTGTCAGCTCGACGTCGTCGTGATAGCATCTGATCACATATCATTGTAATATTAGCATGGGATATTGAGCTTTGCAGCGTTTGAGCGGGCACTGGATTGGAGATGGGCAGGATCACGGAGTGGGAGCACGCAAGACCACAGGCTTACCACGTCAAGCCTCAACATGTGTAGATATCGGTAATCGATCAACGCATCGCAACATTTATTTATCAGTCCTAGTGGAGGTGAATAACCTCATGTACATGCGCGTAGTGAATATGGTTTGTGGAAGTGTTGTGACATGGTACAGAACCCGGGTGCCCGTTATGCACTTCATTGCGAATAACGTCCCATGTCAACAACCACTGAAGTCGAGTTCCTCGCAGTTGCAGTAATACCTATGATCCTGTGATCCCGATTAACTTGCGAGCGAACGTAACGTACGCCAAGACACACTAGCGTGACATGTGATTGTTAAGCAAGTGAGGATCTCTTTCGCAACTCTCTGCCATCTCTCGCCCTTGCTACAATCATCGCACAGTATGTCGCTCCAAGACATCAAGCACATCGCGCTGGTGCTATCAGGAAAAGGTGGCGTTGGGAAATCCAGCGTCACCACACAACTCGCGCTCGCGCTCTCCCTCCAAGGACACAACGTGGGCGTACTCGACATCGATCTTACCGGACCTTCGATACCGCGCTTCTTCGGCATCGAAAGCGCAAAGGTGCGCCAAGCGCCTGGGGGATGGCTACCTGTGCAGGTGCATGATGGGCAAGAAGCATCAGACAAGACGAATGGGCATCATGAAAACGGACAAGAGAAGAACAGCCAAAGCGGCCACGGAGCACTCTACTGCATGTCCCTCGGCTTCCTTCTAGCAAACAGAGGCGACGCCGTCGTCTGGCGCGGCCCGAAGAAAACGGCCATGGTGCGGCAATTCCTCTCAGACGTCCACTGGGGTCCGCTGGATTACCTCTTAATCGACACTCCGCCCGGCACGAGCGACGAGCACATTTCGCTGGTCGAGACGCTGCTTAAATCAGCTACGCCTGAGCAACTCGCCGGCGCTGTCATCGTAACGACCCCGCAAGCGATCAGTGTGAGCGACGTCAAGAAGGAGATAAATTTCTGCCGGAAGACTTCCGTCCACGTCCTCGGCGTGATAGAGAATATGGCCGGGTTCGTGTGTCCGAACTGCGCAGAGTGTACGGATGTCTTCTCGAAGGGAGGTGGGAAGGCTATGGCGACGGAGTTTGAGGTGCCTTTCTTGGGGAGTGTGCCGATTGATCCGATGTTTATACGGCTTATTGAGGAAGGAAAGGCGCCGGTCTATCCTGAGGGGACTGTCGTTGATGGGCAGGATATGCATCAGAATGGCGAGAAGAGTGAGGTTGGAGACGAGGGACTACTGGTGGAGAAGTATGCCAGGTGCTCGCTTTGCCCGGTGTTTGCCGGGATTGTGAGGGGGTTGGTGGACAACATCAACGTTACGGCAGGATGAAAACTTCAGCATCCGGTCACACATAAGCTGGAGACGGTATGACCTGGCTGCGTCGCTGGACGTTGCCAAAAGTCGAATGGTGCGACTACAAGGCGGAGATTCGCATTAGCCGCTCGGACCGTCCTCTTTACTGCTGTTGCGCAAAAGGACCTGGACATACTACTGCGAAGGCCGGGCATCTAGTGTTACAGCTTCGCCACAACAGAATGCCAGGAGTACATTCCTCATCGGCATGTTCATCTAGGCTCATGCCGAGCGCAAACCCGGTTCGGCATAGTCTGGACCGGCTTCGGAATGTGTATGCAACGTCAGCAAGGCCGCGAAGAAGCCCAAGCGGTCCGAAAAGCACGGCATGCCGATCTATACGCAAGACTGAACATATTGAAGGCAGAGATCATATTGAGAGCACACAATGACGGGCGTGCTGGCGAGTATTTTCCCTGGACCACCGCCTCCTGAACAAGTTCAGGTTCTGTCGATGGATTCTCGGTATACATCCATTAGCACCATCAGCATTTAATCCTCGACTCTGTTGGCCGTGGTCGCACTCGATCTGGAGCATTCCGGCACATTCGGAGTTGTGATCTACGGGACTTGCTGATATGTAGCCGATGCTCGATGCATGCCGAAGCCGAACCGAAGGACATACGCAGATGATTGTTTTGATATGTTCTCGTCAAAACAAGCACATGCCTACGATCGACTGATGTGCCACACAATGTTGATGGACACTGGGGCGGCGTCCAGTCCTAGGCTGGAACCCGGACAGCCTGCACAGCAGATTACTCAGGCGCAGGAGCAAGCCTACTCAGCGTTGGTCCCCTTTCCATGCCATCATCTCTCTGAACACAACAACAAAATCAAAAGACTGTCTGTTCATAATGCTCTCGTTGCGAGGGAAACGCTTGCGAAGCGTTGCTCACTCCTCCCTCATTCTCTGTCTGTCTCTACCGGAGCTTTTCACGTTCCTGCTTGCCGTGTCTGATATTGGCATCCCGTCGTTCGGCCAACTGTTCATTCATCAGCCATGAGGCCCCTAGGCTTGCTTATTTTTCCCTTGTTGTTTGTTGTTCATGATGGGAGAGCGAGGGCACAGCAGGTTGGCGTGCAGACGGCGGTGCAGACTGCAGCCCAGACATACTTTGCAGCGTCAGGCACTGGGACGTTCGGTGCTGGTATTGCTGCAACAGTACAGCCGTTTTCATGCCCAGATACAGCCACGTGAGTACCTCTTCACCTCCTTCAACGCTCAACATGTCTGACATTGAGCCTCAAGGGTCACCGTCTTCCCGCCAGACTACAGCGGCACATGGACCTCGATCCCTACAGTCCAGCCTGTAACCTTCAGTACAGGTGGTCTACCGTCCATATCAGCCTCGCTGAGTCTATCGAGTGGCGGCTTGTCGGCACCCAGCGCAAGCATATCTACACTCGGCGTCAGCTTATCAGTACCGACTGCTTCGGTATCAAGCTTGTCGGGTCTTAGCCTGAGCGTCTCGAGTCCGAGCTTGAGCTTGTCCAGCCCGACCAACAGCCTGTCACTGTCTGGTCTGACGTTGACCACTGTGAGTATCAGCAGCCTGAGCTTTAGTGCAAGCCTGTCGGTACCGAGTGTCTCGCTGTCGAGTCCGAGCTTGTCGGCCCCCAGCCTGAGTTTGTCGACACCAAGTACATCTCTGCCGAGCATCAGCCTTTTGAGTCCAACCGTCTCGATACCGAGCCTTACTTTACCCTCGCCAACTATCTCCGTATCAAGCCTTAGCTTGTCGACACCAAGCCTATCGGTTCCGAGCTCAACTTCGCCAGGTCTCTCGCTGACAAGCCCAAGTCTGAGCCTCCCGGTTCCAACAGCCACCGCGATACCAATCTTCTCCTGCCCAGTCGACAATGGGCTGGGCTACGTATCTTCCAGTGGCAAAGTCTACAAGATCGAGTGCGGCGTCAACCAGCTTGGCAACGACCTATCAAGTGCCCCTGAGCCGGACCTCGAAAGCTGTGTGGAGTCTTGCGGTGCTGTGCCAGGATGCACCGCCATCTCCTGGCAACATGGAACCAGATTGTGCTTCTACAAGTCAACGGTCGACCAGCCTGTGGCCGATCTGACCTACGACTCTGCGGCATCAGCAGATCTCTCTTGCCCGAACGCTGATGGCGTATCCTTCATTGATGCCACTGGATACATGTACCAAGTACAGTGCAACACTTTCTTCCCGTCCAGCAACAACATCACCAGCAGCGACGGAGGTCAGGATCTTGCGGACTGTGCTATGCAGTGTTCGACCATGAGCGACTGCACGGGAGCTACTTACATGGACAGCAGCTGTACGTTCTTCAGTGATCCTGGTTCGAACGATGGTACTTCTCAACCGGGCATCACGAGCTTAGTTCTCCTTTCGAAACGGTTGGTCTTGAGTGGACTGGCAGAAGGCTCTACGGACAGGGCGACTAGCACGCCTGCGGTTGTGCCGAGCTATTCGATGTCAAGAAGGGAGCTGTCGATCATTACGAACTCGATGCCGACGACAACGCTGCCTGGCTTGAGCTCCACGTCTGTGTCGGTCACATTGCCGACGAGAGGACCGACTATCAGCGCCGACTCGTTGTCAACATCTTTACCAAGCGGTTCGATACCGACCGTTTCCCTCAGCTCTCTAACACTCTCAAGTTCCAGCTTGAGCATTGGCAATTCGGTCACTGTTCTGTCTACTTCGGTCTCCCTGCCATCAGTAAGTCTCGACACGGATACCGGAGTCTCAGTCAGCCTGCCGTCAGTTACCACTTCTGGACCGTCCGCGTCGGTCACATTACCGTCTGCCTCTGGAAGTTTGAACACCGACCTGAGCTTAAGTCTGCCAACGACATCAGCGTCAGCGTCAGTCCCAAGTGTCAACACTGGCCTCACCGCCACTACACCATCAGTATCCGGTAGTGAGCCCTCGATCTCGGTGTCTTTGCCTTCGACGAGCGTGGACACTGCACTGTCGTCACCATCTGGAAGCACGCTTCTTCCATTCCCGAGTTCGCTATCTGGCTTACCGTCTATGGGCATTGATCCAAACGCTTCTCCGACCCCGGTAAGTTCTTGATCCATGTCTGGCTGCATATACAGTGCTAACGTTTGCTGCTCACTAGGGAGCGAGTCTCAGCTCATCGTCTGTCTCGCGCCCGACTGGTATCCCACTGAGCCTTGCCTCTACAGTAACAATCCTTTCGTCTGCGACCGTTCCCACATCTGCCGCTCCGACGCAAACCACGCCGGCTTATTCATGCGCGGATAACGACGGCGAAGTCATCAACGAGAACGGCTATGAGTACGTTCTCAGCTGTAGCAACGACACCACTGGCAACTTCTACAGCTCCCGATTTGCTGCAAACAACTTCAACGACTGCTTCCTACATTGCGACCAGAGCAGCACAAGCGACGGAGCTCAGTACTGCACTGCCTTTACCTACGTGGGCATGCTTGATGGGAAAGGGCCTGGAATGTGCTACCTCAAGAACAGTGTCGGCGAGAGCACTATGCCCGGTCCATCACATTACGTGGCTGCAGTCCGGCTGTCCAACTATGCTGGCCGGGCCGTAGTTGGAGCTCAATCCAACTCGTATCCATCAACTGCTCTTCCTACGAACCCAGCGACTATTCCCGCAGCTTCGACAACGGGACCATTGCCGACCAGTGCCTCCAGCCTTGCGGACGTCAGCAATGCTGGCTCCATGCTAAGTGACTCTAATTCGGCCTCCCTGCCGGCCATGACTGGCAGCCCGCCTATCACTACGCCATCTATTTCAGCATCAGTGCCTACTGGATTTGCAGCCATCAGTGCCACAGCTTCCATCGACTCTCTCACCACCAGCGGGGTGTCTTCAGCTGTGGCCGGCGTCACAGGTACCACAATAAGCAGCCCTGCCGCAATCTCTTGCGCCAACGGTGGCAACATCCTGAACGGCTGCATCATTGCTACCGTGACCGATGGCGTCGGCGCAGGAGTCAGCGGTGGCATTGGTCTCAACGGCCCATCCAGCAGTACTATCCTCGACGTGCAAATCTCAGCCGCTGCCAGCGTCTCACTATCTCTGGATGCCAGTCTCGGTATCGGCGTCAGCATAGGGTCCAGTGGCATCGGCATCGGCGTCTCAGGCACACTTGGAGCAGGTGTGGGAGCGACCGTGGGCGCTGGATTGAGCGGTGCGCTGGGCGGCTTAGGAGGGTTAGGAGGCGCATCCACGCCAGCGTCAGCCCTGTCGTCGCCGACGCCGACGGCGCCGAGTGTTTCGACGACTACGATACAGAGCATCACGACGGTGACATCCTGCTCCACCGGCCTTGGAGGTCTAGTGACCTGTCCCGGCGGCGTCACAATCTCCAGTGTCCGGAGCATCAGCATCACTGTACTGACATCTTCATGCTCCACGGAGCTTGGTGGTGTGCTGAGTTGCACGAGCACGAACACCATCACGCAGGTAGCGGTGACCACCACAGTGACCTTGTCAAGCCTGTCGACAAGTATGCGATCTTCTACGTCGGCTTCATCATCGTCTTCTACGAGGACGAGTAGCTCGGCAACGGCTGCTTGCAATGGCGTGGTGAATGCTCTGGGTGTTTGCGCGAGCGCAGTTGCTTGTATACCTGGCTTGACTTGCTGAGATTGGGACTGAGACTGAGATTGCGGTATGGGGTCTGGGTGTATAGTTGGGTCTTGGGTGTACACAATGGGGGAGCTTCGTGTTTTTTGTTTGTCGTTGACAAGATATTAGGCGTTTGGGAAGCCAGACATGGGAAGTTGGGGCAGACTGTATCAGGCATCGGATGGCGTTTGTTACGTTAGAGATAGTCAGAAGCATGATATCATGATAGCGATGCGCAGAGCAGCGCGTATAGAATTTTGTTTGAGCGGTCTGACTTCCGGTAGCATAAATGCTATACATTTTCTACAGCGTGCACCAAATCAGTCGTACCCTTCGTCCTTCCCTCCACGGTCAACCAAAGCCTCCATTAGCATGCAAATGTGAAGAGGGTCCTCATGGTTCGGCGCAGCGCTATCGCTCCATCTTCTTTTCAAGAGCTCAGGTCCTCGATATGATGACGGTTGAGACGCAGGCAAGCCACCAAAGAAGCTTCCTCCATGTCGAGGGCGGTTCTTCGAACGCCTGAACATCTACATTCGCCATCAGAGTCGTTGTATCGTTGTATCGTTGATTCGTTCTATGTCGGCCTCTCCGTCAACGATGCCGTTCATACACCTTCCATCGACCGATCCTGCTGAGTCGTTCCGCTGCTGCTTGCGACGACAACCTCGTCGTCATCCTCATCCACGTCTGCGATGTCTGCTTCCGACGGCTGACCCTCGACGCCAGCTCGTTCCACCTGATTCCCCCCGGCTTGCAGAAGGTGCTGGACGACATCGTTCTTCTCAGCCCTCTCTGCCTCAAACATGGCTAAGTGGCCGGCATTGTTCTTGATCCACATATCCGCTCCAGCTTCCAGGAGTGCTTTCACGATATTCAGCTGCCCGTTGTAAGCCGCCCAGTGGAGTGCTGTGTTACCTTCGCTATTCGATTCGTTGACGAACTTCGAGCGATGGCCGGAGTCCGATGATCTGTCCACGCTAGCGCCGTCGGTGTTGGGAGTTGAAGCAAGCTGGCTTGTGAACGTCTTGACAAGGTCCACAAACCCATTCGCAGAGGCAAAGTGCAGCACTGTATTTCCCGAGTCCGGATCGATGCCTGAAGTGATGACATCCGCCACTGAGCAATTGTATTTTTTCGTCAATTCTGAGATAGTCTGATCCAGCTCGCTCGCCTCATTCACACGAGTCAAGTACAGCAGGTCGTCGATATCGTCCACGGTAAAGGATGGCGCTCCGAGTAAAGGCATCTTGTCCGTCGTTGGTATTTGTGGTCAACCTGTCGTCCGGCAGAGGACGAGTTATAGATTTTCTGAACCTGCGCCGGGCGCTACTGTTAGCTCCCGCCTCCGCAAACTTAAACCTAATTGAAGCTGCATCTGAAGTACGTAATTTCCGGAGCCAGCCACAGCAAATTCTCCCTTTGCGAGCGGAGTCATCTCATCACCGTTCCTGCTATTCACTCCCGTCGACGACCGTCCATTCCGTGTCAGAGAACCACCTGCGCTGCGAACCCAATACAAACTTGGATAAGAGTGGTCGAACAGTGGCCAACATCCGCTGCCATGTTTCCCCCCTCAAGCGGGTATGACTTCGACATCGAGGCAATCAGCGGAATATGTGGTAGCATCTCCATCGCCTGCTGGGTGGTCGTCTTCAGCCCTCAGATCATTGAGAACTTCCGACGTAGCTCAGCAGAGGGGCTGTCAATGGAGTTCCTGGTCATCTGGTTACTAGGTAAGTAAATTTACGTGGGACATGTCGCTGCTATGTCTTACACGTGGAGTGTGCTGGGGGTTGGCGAGCCGAAACGACCTCTCGAGGGCATCTCAGCTTGCGCACACTTCGTCTTCGTCGAAGACATAGTAGCCGACACTGCCCCTGTTTCACCCATGGAAGGAAAACACGCTGACGTCTTTCACCTAAACTTTATAGGGGACTTCTTCAATATCATTGGCGCCGTTCTGCAAAAGGTCCTGCCAACCATGATCATCCTTGCCATCTACTACACGTTTGCCGACATTGTGTTGATTGCGCAGTGCTTCTACTATCGAGGCTTCTCCTTTCGGGATCCCAAAGACCAGAAGCCGGCAGAGGTGGCCGATGGACCTACATCTGAGCGGACGCCTCTTATTGGGAACGGCCACACGAATGGCCAGACGAACGGCAGCGTGGAAGAGAGGCCCACTATCGGCTCGATTGATCCTGCTTCGAGGACGCGGTCACAGTCATCATTCAGAGACCGCTTTGCGAGCCTCGACGGCACGCATCTATCACCTGCAACGCCAATGCACCCGCAGCCCAAAGATTCAGATGAAACCGAGCCACTAAAGCCATCTCAGCCCCGCTCCTGGCTTCAAGCCATCTTGTTCAACAGCACTGCCATTGTGCTTGTCGTGCTAGCAGGTGTTGCAGGCTACTATCTTAGCCCTTCCCAGCCGCCGCCGACACACCACCACACGACGCCTGCAGACGAACAAGCGCAGTCTTTGCATTTCAGCTTCTGGGGTCAGATCTTTGGATACATCTGCGCTGTGCTGTATCTTGGCTCGCGCATTCCTCAAATTCTGCTCAACTACCGTCGAAAGTCTACAGAAGGTAAAGGATACCACACACCGTCTCCTGTCCTTTTATACTGATCATGGCGAACAGGTCTCAACGCTCTTTTCTTCATCTTCGCTTGCGTGGGAAACCTCACCTACGTCTGCAGCATTCTCGCCTTCGAGCCGATATGCAGCAGCCACCGCCACGGACATTGGCATGAAAGTAACTGCAAGCCGGGCGAAGCATCTTCAGTGTACGCAACATACATTCTCGTCAATCTCAGCTGGTTGATCGGGAGTGCGGGCACGCTTGGTCTCGACTTCGCGGTCTTCGTACAATTCTTCTTGTACCGGCACAATGTTTCTGGCAATACTTTGACCGCGGAGGATGTGCCTAGGAGGGTGGACGGTGAAGGCAGAGGAAGGGAGCCGAATGAAAGATAATGAGGTCTATGAGATGCCTTGTCGTTGCTCCGGACCATCGGTCGCCACCTTTACCGTTGTCTCTAACGCACAGCGACTCTCTCCGCTGCGATCCGCTCTTATGGTCCTCAGCTTCCAACTTTTCACTCGTGGCATGAAGGCTTGGCCCATCAGCTGGTCGTGTTTCCTCGCATACTATGCGCCAAGATACGTCGACAATCGGACTGCAACTCCGCTCTGCGTTCTAGGACGTCGAGACGCCTCGATAGTTCCTCCAAATCCCGCTTCATCTCGTCTTCGACCTTACCAACCTGCTGGTCGATGAGTCCCATCGCTCGGACCGAGACTCTGCTCTCTAGATCCGGTGGATCCTCTTGGTGAATCTTCTGCTTCGGAACGCCCGCGCTCACGAGAGCATCGGAAAGCTTGCATGTTGGTCTGTCGATGCGGCTCTTCGCCTGCAAATCGACCCCGTAGTCCTCCTCACAAGTGACGAGGGTGAGATGCTTAATCCGAGCAGCCAGCTCCGGCCCTATCAACTCCACCCACCGCAGCACGCCGCTTGGGTCCTCGGTGCCGTCGACTTGGACGAAGAAGTGATTCTCGGCGAGGAAGATGTTTGTAGCTTCTTCTCGGAGCTTGTGTGATGCGCGGAGGGGCGCTGTCCGTTCGGAGATGTCCTCCTTGGAAAAGGGTGTCTTGGTATCGAAGACGAGTGCTTGGCGGTATATCATGTTGCGGAGCTCTCCTGGTAGGGACGTCAGGGGGAATGATTTGGTGGTAGAAGCGGTGGCGGCAGGATAGGTTGGAGTTCGCACGATGGTCGGTGTCGATACAATGGCGGGGTTTGACACGTAGATTGGTGTCCGTACGATGGTCGGGTAAGACATTGTGAGAGACCGGGCGTCTGATGATATTTGATCGAGACTGGCTGGCTCGTGGGCTTAGGTGGCTTATGGATGGAGCAAGGAATCGTATGCTGAAGGTTGGGTCGGTGGACGGATGAACTAGCACAGGTGCGGTATCCTAAGGACTTATAGAAATCGCAAGAACACGACTCACTTCTTGGAATATGAAGATTCCGATGATGCGATAATTCGAAACTCTGAGAGGCGTGGGAGAGGTCACATACCGGTGGGCTGGTAAGCGCAAAGCGCGGTGGCCTATTGGCTTACCTTATACTGTTTGACGTGGTAATACAACCTCCATCACCATGCACTTGTTAGGAGGTGTATGAATTGCGAGAACGGCTCAGAGTGTAGCAGGCCGTCTTATCGTGCCTGAGTAGGTTCGTCTCCTCGGTCCGGATCTATGCTCTTCTGCACTGCCACCACGACATACCACATTGCCCCATATCACGAAAGGCGTGATAGTGCCATGATAGGCTGCTCGGAACAGTGCGAAAAGAGTTGACCTATACTAAAGTAAAATGCTCTATTCCAAGACCATCTACGATCGATAATACCTAGCAGGAATATCCCCATCCGCCTCCAACCCCTTCTTCACCTCCCCCCACGCCCCCTCGATCAACCTCGCCTTCTCCTCACTCCTCACCCGAATCTCACACGCAAAAGGCAGCGGGATCGTCATCCAGCCCGGCATCATACCCGCTTCTGGCTCGACCACAACCCC
Source organism: Saxophila tyrrhenica (assembly GCF_035928015.1). NCBI lineage: Eukaryota > Fungi > Ascomycota > Dothideomycetes > Mycosphaerellales > Extremaceae > Saxophila > Saxophila tyrrhenica. Next base: position 84,093 of record NW_027041751.1, on the reverse strand, counting down.
ATTCTCATCGACTTTCTTGGACAAGTCGAAGCCCCAGAGCACCCGCGCAATGTTCAGGAAAAGCGACTTCTCCGCCAGATGCACGCCTGGACATACACGACGACCGGCGCCGTAGGAGAAGTGGTCGCGGTCGTTGGGGTCGGCGGTGTTCAAGTAAGAGGCGGCGGGGAGAGGGTGGTTGAGGTAGCGCTCTGGCATGAATTTCTCGGGTTCGTCCCAGTGGGTGGGGTCGTGGTTGATTGACCTATCACCAAAGTGTCAGCAGAGGACATGTGTTGGTGGGTGGAGAGGACTTACCACCAGTTCAGGAACACGACTGTGCCTTTGGGGATGAAGTAGCCTTCGAACCAGTCGTCCTCGGTCGTGGAGTGCTGGATGCCGATCTTGTTCGGTGGTCTTGTGCGTAGCAGTTCTTTGATTGTGGCACGAAGATAGGGCAAGTCTTTTTCGTCTTCCCAAGTCGGAAGCCTTTCTGAGCCTACAACGCGGTCGATCTCTTCCTGCGCCTTCTTGGCCACGGCAGGGTTGCGCAGCATCATTAGAATGAAAGAATTCTGGTACGCAGATGTCGTCTCTGACCCGGCCTCGACAAGCCCCCCCGTCTGATACGCAGCTTGGAGCTCATCTACGCCCTGTTTCCCTGGATCCGAGAGATAGAAGTCCCGCGCAAAGCAGGGATTGGCGCGATCCTGATCGACTTCCTGCTTGAGGTTCCGCCACAGCTTGAGATAGATGGGCGAGTCGTGCTCGAAGCACTTCTGACCAAACGTGCGCCAGTTGCCTAACATCCACTGTGGCAGGATCTGCAGCTCGGGGAAGGTGTCGACCATCCACATACCAGGCGAGGCAAAGTTCTGCAAGTTGTTGACGACGCTGTAGATGTTCTTCACTATCTCTGCATTCCAGTTTGGAATCCTGTGGCCATAGGTGGCAGTTACCACGACGCTGGAGGAATATCTCCGATTGTGGTCGTAAAAGTTTTCCGGATCATGCAGGAGGTCGTACATCAGCTGTTTGGACTCCAGGTCTTGAATGGGCTGGTAGCTTGTTGAGATGGTGATGTTCAGAAGCGAGTGTGCTATCCTCCGGACGACACGGTAGGCCGGACCATAAGCCATGAACAGCTGCCTCCTACCAGCTGAAGCAACATCTCCAGCCAACGGCGTCGGTGGCCGGGAAGAGTATATAGCTGACCGCTTGTCCATCAACTCCTTGACCAGCCTGGGAGAGTTCAACCAGATGTAGTCTGATCCGCCCACTTTCGTGTAGAAGATCTCGCCATATTGGCGTGCCCAGTCCTGGACGTGGTATCTGAATGTATCAGGCTTGGACAATTCGAGGTAGTTTCCTAGGAATGGCAGACCTCGCGGACCGGGAGGAAGATGTCGCCGTCGACTGTCTTTTAGCGAGTTAGGCGTGACCCATAGGTAAAAGCCTAGGAAGGTTAGGATGGGCAAGGCAACGGATACTGCTGCGTAGGCGAGTATCGGGACATCTGAGGTTATACTGGTCATGGTCGACATCTTTAGCGAAGATGTACCTACTACTCTTGGTCTTATCGTGAAGAGAACAGCAGTGTTGTTCCCATCTGGAAGTCACACCGTTCATGAAGGCTTGAGCGGGGTCTCAGTGTGTACATTCGGGTCTTGCACAGCCGCCATTGCCGACGTCTTGGTACAACCATTGGAGGTTCCATCAATATTGACACCTAGCATTGCAGTCTCTCGACTGTGCTTTGCGATCTTGGAGAGTTGAAACATGCTGTGGAGCCAAGTCCGCCGACTGGAGTCTCGAAGTCAACGTCAACTCTGGCGAGCATCGACGATTCTCTTTCACGTGCTGCAAGGCAAAAAGGCTCGAGCGCCGGCGTACTCAACCAATAACGAGCAGCGGCCAGGTTTCATGGCGCCATCGTTGTCTGTGCGAGACTAAAAAGGTGATCAGGGCTTGTCCTCGTATTGGCGTCAACGCATTGCAGAATGTGACGTTGCGGATAGACAAGAATAGAGAGGCCTGCCTCGGGTTGGGAGGGATGGGCGTGTAGAGAGCGTCGTCGAGTTGCCACAGACTGTACTTTTCGTGCCGAAAGGAGAACGAGAAAGACGGAACATCAGCCATTGAAAAAGAATTGCACACGGTCCACGTTAACAGGCCACTCATATAGCGCTGGGCACATCTCTCTCGAGATTCCTTGCATTTTGATTGACATCAACCCCCCCTCACTTCAAGTCTTGCGCTCCGACAACCACACCTCACATCCAACCTCACCCCATCCATCACCGCTATCTCGTCCAATCTACGCCTTCCAGTCTATCCGCTGCATTCAGCCCGCCGCTGTAATCTCAAAGGTGAGTCGTCTCCGGTCTAGACTGGCCGTGTACAAGGCAGAACCCCGGCGGTGGCGCATCTCACCCGGTCCGCCCTATCGCGAGACTGTTGGATTGCACATGCTGTACCAACGCACGTGGGGCGGAGAGCGGAGAGCTCGGCGGGATCTTTGCTGCTACCGGGGTTCCGATGCATATGCAATGGCAATGAGAGGAGCTTGAGGCAGAGAGAGTGCTTGCTGACCTATTGAACAGCAGACTCTGACAAGCATATCTCTACCTGCCTTGGTTCTTGTCCCAACCCTATCTATCTGCCTCGCGTCCGCCGCACCACTGAGCTCGCGTGCAGCGCCGTGAAGGAACGGTCTTACGCTGCCGTATCCACAATCCTGTGGAGGCAGCTGGAGCACTGTGGGCCTTAGCTGAGAGTTAGCAAGACTTGTTGTTTAAACAACGTCAACACCTCTTGCTGCTCGAAACAGTCTCCTTCTGCACCCGTTTTCAAGAGCATTGCAGAAATCTCAGGTCGACACGGCAAGGATAGCTGCGGTGAGGCTCTGAAGCTTACTCTGCCGCTGCCAAATCCAGCAGAACGTTCTCGGCCAGCTGTAAGAGGGGGGTTGGAAAGCATAAACAATTTGACGATAAGCTTGGAACGCCGGCCCGGAGTTGCTTCCACGACATATAGTGGTACACATTCACTGAGGGCTGGCATATCTTGGAAGAGACATCTGAAGAGCACTGAAGCACAATGTCCTCCACCGCAATGATGAATCCTGCACAATCGCTACAACACCCGCACCGTAAGCCTGTACCGGCAAGAGCGTCGTACAACAACCTCCAGCAGGCGCAAGCCCAGCAACCGCCAGCGCAGTATCCTGTCGACCAAAGAACGTACTCGCGAACGACCACCAACTCTTCCTCATCACCCGCCAACACTATGTACACTGCCCCGTCTGTTCAACCACAGCAGCTTCCACAACGAGAACGGCGTACCCTATCTAATGCCACCTCATCGACCGCTTCGACGACCAATGCCGGCCTCCAACGCGCCCCTACCAATGCCTCGCAACCTAGGCGTTCGACCTCTTCGCGCTCCACCAATTCCGCCTCGCCTACCTCCTACGTAGCTCTCATGCGCAAGCAGAAGGCCACCGTCTGGTGTGACCGCGCTCAAGTCGAGAACCCAGAGATCCTCGCCCGCCGGCGCGCTATCAAGATGCAAGCTGCGAAGGATGTCGCCGGCGGCTCCCACCGCTTCAGCTCAAGCAGCAACAACGCTCCTCAAAGCATTGGCATCCGCAGCAAGATACGGCACCATGGCCTGCCCAAAGCGAACCAATACACTGGCCAAGGCAATCTAGCAGGCGCAGGCGTGCCCTTACGGCTCAGCGCCACAGAAGTCGACGAAAACGACAGCGACGAAGAGCAAGACTCGAAATACATGAAGCAATACCACTCCCGCAACGGCAGCCGCGGCTCCAGTTTCAACAGCGGACGCCAGCCCAACAACAATTACCTCAGTTCCGGCAACGGCAGAGGATACAGCAGCGGCTCCACGCCTCGCAGCGGCCATAGTCCGGTCGACAGCACGACGGACGTTGCGGACGAGACGCCGATGCCGAATCAGTACGGACAGCAGGCTGGCGGGTACTTTGAAGAGGGCGATGAGGCGGCGGAGGAGGCGAAGTTTGGCGGGGTGGGTGGGCTGCCGCAGCGCACGAAGCCGGTGCCGCAGGAGGGGCATACGAGTGATGATTTGAGGCGGAGAGGGAGCGTGGATGATCGGACGATGACTATGAGTGGGGTCAGGTTGTTTGTTGCCAATCCGGATTTGAGTGATTGAGGGGTGTGTGAGGGAGGAGGGGAGGGGGTGGTAGTTTCTTGAATGCGATATTACTATGCCCAGCATTTTCTCGGTCAAGCCGGTCAGGACTGCCTTCACATTGCCTTCGTTTGTAAGTAGTGGAATTGGTCGGTGACCGTCATGTGTAGGATGTGTATAAGGAGCTAAGGCCAAAATGGATGTCATATTTCAAGCCGAATCTTGAGCTTTCATGTGAAACTTTCTGCTTTCTGTAAACACACCACCACAACCCGCCAACATGGAACTCGAGAAAATCACCACCGCGCCCAAAGCAACAGACTTCACCGCCCTCTCCGAACACGAAGAGCAAACCCCCTCCTCCTTCTTCGGCGCCAAACCCGTCCTCCACCTCCCCGCAACCGCGAACCTCAGAATCTCCCCGACAGACCTCGAATCGCAACCCGCCCTCTCCGCCCTTCTTCCCACCTCTACCACCACCTCTACCACAGAAGATGACCTCACCATCGAAGACATCTCCGTCTGGGTATCTTCCCACCACCTCACCCTCTTCTCCCCCACCACCGCCTCCGGCGCACGCATCCCCTACCCCGCCATCGTAATCCACGCGCAAGAAGGCTCCGCCGTGCTGCTGGGACTCAACCTCTCTGACTCCAACACGGCCGATGAAGATATGGTGTTCATCCAGCTGCGGCTTATCCCTACTTCCGTGAGCGTGCAGCTGGAGGAGGATAGTACGGCGCTGAATGGAGAAGCGACGACGACGCCGGTGCAGAAGCTTTTCAAGGCGATCTCGGAGTGTCAGGAGTTGAACCCTGATCCGGTGGAGGAGGGGGATGAGGATGGGGAGGGTGGGTTTGATGAGACGGCGCCCGGGGCGACGGGGTGGATTACGAGTGAGAATATGCATGAGTTTGTCGGGGAGGATGGGGAGTTGAGGATGCCGGAGGGGGTAGCGGTGATCGGGGGTGAGGAGGAGGATGAGCCGCTGGGGGAGGGGGCGGGGAGGACGAGAAGGGCGGAGGAGGTGGACGGGGTGGATGGGGAGGAGGCGAAGTGGCAGCGGACGGGGTGAAGATGCCAGAAATGAAGTATGAGCGATGATGAACAGAGCCATTGAGACACCAGGCTTGCAACATGCGACTAGAAAAGGGCAAGATCGAAGTGGCAGCATCGGATGCTTGACATCAGGACAGCGAAGACTATCTTGCGCGTCCAGACCGCTGCATACAGTCCCGGGCTGCTTTGAGCGTGCATGTCAGCCAGCGACTGGGTCGAGGTACGGTTGCGCACTTGCGATCTCAAGTTCTTCGCCCAAGCGTTGGCATCGCAGTCAAGACTGGTCGAGAAGAAGCGAAGTACGTACTCAGCGTCTACCTACGAATTACGACCTATGTCCTCAAGAACCCATCCGAGTCATACAAACTCTTCGGCGTCATCTGAATGCTCCTCGGGCGGTCCAAAACTTCCTTCTCATACCCTGCGCTCTTCCTCGGCGTCACTACAGCAGTAGGCAGCGGACTACTCTGGCCCGGCCTCTCCCAGAACTTCTCCCCGTCTTCCCATACACTCAGCGTCTTTCGCTCCTCCTTCCTCTCACAGATTCGGTTCCGCTCTTCTATATGGTCCACCCCGAGTCCCTGCCCAACAGGCATCCCGAGTACAGTATCGTCACTCCCCGCCGCAGCCTCAAAACCCGCCAACGCCCCATCCAGCCTCCTCTCAACTTCACTCAAATCAATCTCATCCAACCCCCCCGCTCCCTCCCACTCATCCTCCTCAGCCCCCGCAGCCGCGAACCCAAAATCAAACACCGCGTCCATCGCCGCACCATCGCCTTCCCCAAGCTCGGGACTTCCTATCCACGGCAGCAAGGGCGAGGCTTCCCGGCCCATGCGCAGAAATTTTTTGCTCTCGCGGTTGGTGTCGTAGCTCCAAGCGTCGTTCTCGCCTTCGGTCGCGTGAGGTTGGGCTGGAGACCAGTCGGTAGGGTTGTTGACTTCGCTGTTCATCCTACGGAGGGCAAGAGCGTTCTTGAGGACGGAGTTGGCTGGTTGGCTGCGTGGTCCTACTGGGCCGGGCGAGGGCTTGGAGGTGGATTTGCTGCCTAGGTGGAGCGGAGAGGGCATTTCGACGTCGGGGAGGTCTTCGTTTCCTAGGTCGCTGGAGGGGATGGTTGGCATGGGTGGCGGAGGCGCGGAGCGGAGCGGGTGGTATTGCGGTTGCGCGGTAGAGGTTGAGCGTTGTCGACCGCTTGTCGTTTGCGACGCTTGTGGGCGCTGTAGCGTCGTCTGCATATACTCCTCCGCCTGTGCCGGTGGAGCGAGCACAGGCGCACCCGGAAAGTCGACCGTCTGGCCTACACTCGGCATCCGCGCCATGATCGCACTGGCATTAGAAGACGTCAGCATCTCCTCCTCAGACCGTCTAGGTTTGGAGCCGGAGCTGCGGTTGTCGAAGAAATCCTGGAAACCCTCCGGCATCGTCTTGGGCGAGCAGGGCGGCGTGTCTGGTAGATCGCCGCCGTAGGAGTTGGGCAGGACGGTTCGGGGGGAGACGTCTTGTTCGGATCCAGCGCTCGCTGGGATGGAGGGTGCGGCGAATGGGAAGAAGGGGGAGCTGCACACTGGTTCTGTGGTGTCCCAGGATGGGCTTGTGGGGTCGTATTCTTCTGGGCTTGGTTGGGGGATGGTAACGGTCGACCATGCTGGGTGTGCCGGGTCGTACTCTACATGCTTCGATGCTGGTAGCGGTGGGCTCGAATGCATGTCGCGGTCTGAAGAGAGCTGGAGACCGAATGGCGATGAGCTGTCGTCATCCTCGATGTCGGCCGATGGCCGAGAGAGGCAGAACTGCGGTACAGGCTGGTTGAGCTGGATGTCCGATACCGTCGCTTTGATCGGGCTTGGGAACGAGGGGATGGTGAATGCTGACGAGCAGTCCGACTGCCGTGATCCAGGCCTTTTGGCCGGCGAGGCAGACAGCTGCGAATCCGACGGTAGCGAAGGCAGACCATGCTCCTGGAAAGCATTCCACGCCGACAGCGTGGGCGAGCTAGGAGTCAGCGAAGCACGCAGAGTCTGAATGCGAAGGTTCGGTGCGAAAGACGCTCCGCTCGGAGGTCTCGAGAGACGGTGGTTCGAAACGAAGCGCAGCTGGCCCGACTCCTCATCATCAGTCGGTTCTTCCTCAATTCCGTGCATGATATTCGGACTCGTTGGTCGACTGGGCGGCGGGCCCAGGATCTGTGGTGTTAGTGTCGAGATGCGGACGCAGTTCTGCCTCTTATGGCCTTTCCTGGCATTCGGGCTACCTTTCAGCGCTGATGGTTTGGTGAGAGGAAGATCCCACTGGAACGGATTTCCATTAGTACTGCGTCCAGAGTCCTGCGTGGCGTTCGAAAGCTGGCGGGACGGTCCCATGGAATTGCCGGAAATATCGCGTAAGACACTCGTCTTCCTTCGCTCAGCAGGCGAGCCGCTGGCGGATACCGATGTTCGTCTGGCTTTCCGTGGTGTGACGACTTTCTTCACCCCGGAGCCGCTGCTCAAGGAGTTGGACGAGGAGACTCGACTGATGCTGATCTGGTCTGCGGTCGCGATCTTTGGGATCGACAGTCTGTTGATCTTGGTTTTGGTGGAATCCTCGCTGGTAGTCGACAGGCGACTTGTTGACAGTGTCTCGATGCTGTACCGGGCCATGTTGCTGCGAATCGACGCCTTGGACTTCGACATGTCGCGGCATAGTACCGAAGGTAGCGCCATGGCATTTTGCGGTGCCTGCCATTGCTTCGTAGCCACATTTTTGAGCGAGGCGCTGTCATCGTCCGCGATCACGTCAGCCACGGTTGGAGACGCTGGCTGCTGGTCCTGATTATGCATCGTCAAGATGGGACTAGACACCAGCACCGAGCTGCTTGCAGAATCACGACTCGAGGACGAGGATTGCCTCGTGACACAGAATCCTTGCCTCACATTCGAATCGTTGGTAGTAGACAGCGGTTCGATGACTGGCAGCGGCGGCACGGGACATGATGGAGGTCGACTCGGAGGCACACCCAAGCTGATGGAACGCGTGTGCATCTGCGGTCGACTGGGCATCCGAACCTGAGCCAAGTCTTGCGGCGCGAAGACTGTCACTGTGAGAGCGCCCACGGACCGTGAGCGCGAGGCTTTCGTGGTGTCGTTATTAGTAGCGATCCCGGCTCCATAACGGCCTGGCGATCGGATGGCGAAGGAGGGTAGAACGTCCGGCTTCGGGCTTCCAGGACACATGAAGACATCTTCATCGCTGACTTTGCGAAGCGTATACGCCTTGGACGGCTGACTCGGTGGCTGAACCTGTTCCACCGCCCTGTCCTGCACCTGATCCGGAAACGCAATAGCCGGAGAAGCAGCAGCCTTACTCCTTGGACTCTCCATAATCGCCGTCAACCGCTTCATCCTCAACGAAATCCCCTTCCGCTTCTTCCCCTTTGGCAGGGACACCGAGTCCCTCTTCCTCCTCTTATCCGCTTTAGCAGAACTCGGCTCATCAACCGTCTCATTCGACGACAGCGCGCCCCATCCCGCCCTCACATGAAGCGGGTTCAGTGTGCTGCGGCGCACCCCACTGGCTGGTCTCGGGACTTCTCTGATCTCTTGCGCTCGCGCGACCTGGACCGCTTCTTCCACCTCTAGAACTTCGATCAGACTGCGGTGTTCGCGGTGCTTCTTGACGATCTTGACGACCACGATGACGATGGCGATGAGGATTGCGCCGCCGACGCCTATGCCGAGACCTAAGTACATGGCTGTTGAAGGTGCTGTTGCTGCGGCGCCAGCAGCTGCGCGGGTGACATGGCTGGTCCTCTGTAAGTCATTGAAGTGTTGTTCTGCCGCTGCGACCCATGGTCCTTCGTGCGTCGGCGCCATTGCTGTCTTCGAATGTGCCGATCTCCTCTTTGCTGCTGTCCAGGTCCTTTCTCTACCGGCGGAGTCGTCTATCGTTCCTGGCGAGCGCGCTATATTGCCCTACCTTTGCCGCATCCGCATCCCTGAGATTCCTCCTCTTGTACCTGTTCCTGCTTGCGACGCCCCTTCGGCCTTGGTCGACACTATGCATGGCCTGCATGTTGTGATGAAAGCTTCGGCAAGGTATGCGATCGGTTGTCCTAACAGGGCTGTGGAATGTGGCATTTTATTAAGCCAAGGGAGGACTTTGTCAAAGTTCTCAGAGCCGGACAAGCTACAGAGCTGACTCGAGCACGCCGTAAAACACTTAGAAATTGTTTTGTGCTTCGGAGAAAGCGGTAGGGGAGTAGAAACGAGAAGTTTCGACGTACTCAACATTGCCACCATGATTGAGGCATCACGCCATCCACAAGCTGTCAGATCTTCTCGATCTTTCCAATTCAGTTGTCCACAATACGGAACGGATCTCTTGGTCTTGACACAACATCACGAGTGCGGTGAGAACGTCCAACTAGGAAACTTCTCCCTAAGCATCGGCAAATGCCCATCCCACTCCCCGTCCCCCAACCTCTTTAAAGCCTTAACCCTGACCTCCCCATCCTCAATCCAGAACCCCCATTCAAATCCGACACCCGGCCTCACGTCCTTCGACATCAAACAATCCGGCAGCCAAGCCAGGAAACTATGGCAAGTCCAGTCAAAATCCCTCACATTCTCTCGCATAGGACAGTCGAAAAGACTCGGCTCGGGTCCGAACCAGCAGAACGGCGTGTCTAGGCCTTGGAAGATGGGTGCCGGATCCATCTCCCAGTCATGGGAGCTGTCGCGCGTCATTTGGACCCAGCCGTACATGGATCCGTAGCCTTTCATTCCGATGGCGCGGACGGTGGCTTCGCAGACTGGGAAGTTGGCGAAGGTGGAGGAGGGTTTGGAGGGGAAGAGGAGGGTGCAGCCGTAGAGGGATGGGTCGGTGTTGGGTTGGACAGTAACGGAGACTTGGGCTTTGCGGCCATGGTGGGACAGGTCGAGGTTGAGTTCTAGCGTTTGTCTTTCTTGTATGTTCTCTCTCGAGTGGGAAGTGGACGCCATGCTTGAGACCGTCAAAGGAGCAGTGTTTGCTGTTTTATTGTGTTTGTCGTAAGCGACCGCCAGGAGAAGTCCAGGTTGTTGTGAGGTCGTGGTTCTGGAGCTGAATTTATATACTTACTGCCGCTTCATCGTGACCCACCTGTTGCGGACTTGCAGCTTTATTATATGGCCTACTAGCAGCCCAATAAATACACGTATACTCCGATACGGCGTTCAAAGGAGTTGATGTCGTGGTGTTTAAATAGATAGCGGAACGAAGACAGTTAGACCCAACGAACCGGATATCGGCGGCGACAGGTGAACCCTGACCTCGATCCGACCCAAGGAACGGGAGCGGATGATGAGATTGGATTTACTTGATGCCTGATTGCGTTGACAAACATAACAACCTCCTGATCTTCACTTCGTCTTTGTCTTCAACAGAGAGTCTGTTACACCATTCGATCGAAACAACTACACACTGCTTTCACGGAGTCGGAAAGGGGAACCGTCAAAAACTGGTCGACATCTGGATCGCACCGCGCGCTGCGTATCACCACAATCAACCGGACACGAGACTCAGCTGTACGATAAGGTGCTCAGCGCACGAGAGAGCCACGTGAGCGCGGAGAGCCTAGGACCAACATACGACCAGCACAGTTGAGCCGAAAGAGGAAGGAGCGCACAGCAAGAAGCTGGCAACGAGAACATGTCGCAAGCGAACGGCAGGCCCGTCAACGGGCACCCACGAAGCCCAGCTCGAACGGCCAAGAGGGACGACGACCAGACCGACGAGAACATCTTCCTCTTCGTCCCCAACCTGATCGGTATGCGCTGCACCTCCTTACACTATGCCCCCCACTAACACGATCCCACCAGGCTACTCCCGCGTCGTCCTCGCCCTCGCCTCCCTCTACTTCATGCCCCTCCACCCCCGCCGCTGCAGCTTCCTCTACTCCGTCTCCTGCCTCCTCGATGCCCTCGACGGCTGGGCCGCGCGCAAGTTCAAGCAGTCGACCCGCTTCGGCGCCGTCCTCGACATGATCACGGACCGCTGCACGACAACCTGCTTGCTCGTCTTCTTAGCGACCGCGAAACCAGCGTATAGCATGATCTTCCAGGGTCTGATCAGCTTGGACTTTGCGAGCCACTACATGCACATGTACGCGACGTTGTGTATGGGCGGGCAGTCGGAGAGTCATAAGAATGTTAGTGCGGAGAGGTCATGGGTTATGAACTTGTACTATACGAATAAGGTACGTCAAAGAGAGTCGAAGAAAGTATATCCGCCATGCTAACATGCCATCCAGACCGTCCTCTTCGTCGCCTGCGCCCTCAACGAACTCTTCTTCATCGCCCTCTACCTCCTCTGCTTCAGCTCTCCCCTCATCACACCAGCTCTCCTCCCCACCAACGGCAGCCCCGGAAACCTCACCTCCCCCGTCGGCAGCTCGCCCGTCGAACCCTTCGCCCCGGCGCCATCCCTCCTCTTTCCAAGCCCCTTCTCCGCGGCAGCGATGGAGATGGCGCGCGCGAACAAGATGGACAGCACAGTACCCTGGATTTTGACGGTTGCGTGTGCGCCGGTGATGATCTTCAAGCAGGTCGTCAATGTGATACAACTGATCAACGCAAGTCAGTGGTTGGCTGAGGGGGATAGGAGGGACAGGAGGAAGGCGGGCTTGGACAGCAGGAAGAAGAGGAGGTGAAGGGAGGAAGAGAGGGGGTGTAATACTGGGATATGCGTGTGTGATGTTTAGCGCGGCGTTGAGGGTTGTATGGATAGATTGGGGTTTGTTTGAAGGTAGTGTAATCACGGTCGAAGTATCACGACTTTAATTTCTCGATCGCTTCTACGATGCAATTCTTCTTGCTGATCAAGGGTGGCCAGGGTGCTGAGCTGAGCCACTGATCCCGTTGCGATTACATGGAAGCCCAAGCCACTGCGATCGAACCCATGTGACTGCAGCACGGATACCCCCCTCGAGTATGAGACTCGAAAGGTCCTTCCACCAAAAGAAGGACCTTTCAAGATCGTCTGCCGTGGCGTCCGCCTGGCATGCGAGCTCCAGTTCTTCCCGGGATCTTAGATCCATCCAGTCATCTCAATGGGGTAGCTAAACCAATTGCCACCATGAGGAAGCGACTCGCATCACCCCGGGTTCAACAAGCGCCGGGCCCGGTGCAGCGCAAGACGTCCCTTCGCCTGCTTCGATAGCATCCTCATGGCTAGCACTGCCGTTGTCATACCGCGTTGACGGCAGCCGCATGGCCTATTGATCCGCCTACAGCGTACAGAATCGACCTCGAAGCAAAGTAAAAAGGTAGACGCTGTCCTCAATACTCCGGCCAATCGCTCGTAGGCTTGATCATGAATCGAGCCTGGATAGAATCATCTTTTACTACCCGGACATCCGGATGCAAGGTATTCGCTATAACCCGCCACACACGGTTGTCCCTTCCTCCCCGAAGGATGATATTGCAGCTCTCCGTCTTCTCAAATCTGGAATGGCGCGTGGCGCTGCGGCAATTTAGCTTAATCATATATACTAAGTCATCAGGGCCATCAGGGTCTTCAGGATCGAGTGCAGCGAAGTGGAAAACCAGACTCTCCATCCGGCCGGAGATATCTTCATGAAACCTCGAGCGCGTTACCTTGAACGCCAGCGTCTCGAGCAGAATACCCTTGTTCGTTACCGCGTATGGTGGTCTGGATTGATAGTCTGTATCACGACCAACAATCTTCTCGGCCTTTCTGGTCCTTTCAAACCACGATACGTCCGGTGCGAGCAATCCAAAAGGCTGATTCGGACGAGCGCTTATTTGCCATGCGAAGATGGACTCGTCGTCGGACTGCCGGATGATCTCGTGCTGCAGACGGAGGAATGCTTTTTGGCTCCCTTCGCCATACAGCAGCGGCATATTGATGTCCAAGAGTCTTAAAAGACAGTAGGCCATGTCTTCTGGTCTCGTGGTCCTCCTTCTCGCTGCCCAATTGAACTTCTCTGCTACACAGGCGCCTTGGACGGTCTTCGCCGAGTAGCTGCCCGGCAGGTACCTCTGCTCGATACCGGACGCCGACGATACGTGTTGTGCGAGGCCGATGTGCCGAAATTGAGATGGATGAAAGTTAAGAAGAGCGCCGATGATGGACCAATGTTGGTCGCAGAAAGTTACGGATCTTGGAGCCAGCAGTTCTTGCAATGTCCAACCGCGAGTAAACCATGCGCTGAGTTCGAATTGTATCCACTGGTCTAGATCCGCGCGTTTGGGACGAGTCTTGGAAAATCTGCCCTTTCCAGCCGTGCTCTCGACGTCGGAGAGGTACACGATGCATCTGTCCGCGCGAGCATACCATTGCCACATGCTGTTGATGGCTTCGGAGAGCTCGGCGGAGCTTCTTTTGTCTATGCCTGCTCAAGCTCAGAATTCGTGAGACTACCCAGTCAAGAATTGCTGCTGCGCAACTTACACACTGTGTCTACCCAGACCCACTGCACAAGAGTACCAGCATCGATATCGTTGTAGGTCCGCAAAATATTGTGGGATGTCTGCCTAAATTGCTGCTCTTGGACAAAAACACAGAAGTCTTCAATCTTCCGGTTGTCAGTCAATGTGTTTCCCTCCGCCTTGCCCTTTTCCTTTCCGTCTTTCTCCTCTTCCTGCTCTGGATTGCGCTTCCTGAACTGCTTATAAGTCGGCTCGTTGCTGGTCCATCTATGAGAGAGTATTATGTAAGGAGGCGGCTGGCCTGTAAATTCCCTGAGTTCAAGGGTGTGAATGTTGATAAGACGCATTTCGTCCAGACATCAGCGGTCCGTCAGTCTTCAGAACATGGAACGAGACTGGCATGCAGCATAGATGTCGAGCTCTGTCATCGGGTTAGTGATACGAGCACAGAGGATGGAGGTGGGATGCGTACTGAAGTGAGGTACGGCAAGGCTACGTCGAGCTGCAAGCCACGGCGGGCGGAGCTTGCTTGTATCAACAGTACCACTCCACAATGTCGAGGCTGTGGGCATAGGGTCGGAGACGCTAGTAGAGAGCAATCGCGTGCTTTGTTATCGTGTTCAGCTCACAGATTCTCCCTATTTTCGATACACTAGCACCAATCGACAAAGCATAACGTTGACGATGTACAGTTTCGCGATCCCTATTGCTTTCCAGCGCCGCATTCTGTCCGCTTATAGACGAAGAAAGAAAGGCTTCTGAGGCAGTGCCGTCGGACCCTCAGCTACTCGTGCCTCCTCCATCGCTGTGTTGCATTTCAACGGGCCCCCGACTGATCAAGCGTGTCCAGTCTGCTTCCCAGATTGCTTTGAAAGTGTCGAGAGCGGCCTGATGATCTGCTAGAGGGAGCTTAGATAGTGAGAGCTCGGATTCCTCCTTGCGTTGTAGCAACCTGCGCCTTGACTCGCCCCATGCCTTCGCGTCCATCGGGGCCGTGCCTGAGGACTTCAGGTCTTCGAGAGTGTGCGCCTGCTGACCATCCAGTTTCTTTCGTTTTGATAGCCGCGATCTAAACTTTTGCGCAATCGACTGCTCCGATCGAATGGCGATTGTGTTAAAAGGCTTCTGGTCTTGAAGTATGACGACAACGTCTCGCTCAATGAAGGTTGATTCATGCTTGGTGTACGCCTGCGTCTCTCCTAGAAGGTCGTAGCTGAGTAGTACATCGCACTCAAGGCCGTCCAGCACATAGAAGTCCACTTTGGAAACTTCTTCCTTGGAGTCATCATAGCTCCACTTCAAATTGTGAACCACGCCGGATGTTCGACCTGATGAGCCGTCTGCAAACTGGAGGTCCTTTTGGTGTTCGAACGCAGTATCAATCACAAAGCCGTTGCTGGTGGCGTACGCCTCCGAGATCAGCATGAGGTCTGAACCTGTGTCCGGTAGAGCATAGACAGGCTTGCCCTCAAGACTCCCGCTGACCAGCTGCTGAGGTGCGCCCAGATATCGCACGCGACAGGCTGAAGCATTACGAAGAATGCGTCAAACACGATGACGGAAACGGGTCAACGTCTCGGTCAAACGTAGGACAGCGAGCCAAGGACTGCTTGGTGGCTGCGCCCTGGTAGGACCACGAACTCGACAGGATGGAGCTTTGTCTCGTACTTGAAAGCCAGGTGAAGTGTGACAGTGCCGACAGCCTTGGCTATTCCACCATTCGCCATCCTCACATGGCATCTCGTCGTCTCATCGATGGAGACGCCGTAGGTCTCCGCACAAGCTGAAGACATGTAATTCGCACCTGCCCCTGTATCCGGAAAGCAAGAGGTCTCGTTGCCATTGATCTGACAAGGAATAGCCGGCTCAAACTTGGGGCAGCCTGTCTGCACCGACTCTGGGTGATATGTGCTCTGAGATCCTCGAGGGTAAGCTCTTGTACTTCTTCGGCGTCTTTGCCTTCGACCCCCACGTGTGCAATCCCCGTGATGGTTGTAGAGCGTTGCCACCGACTCCTGCCAAGTGCGAAGCCTTGCCTACAGATCAGCCAGAATCTTCGTAATACTGCCCGCCTTCTCAACATAATGTTGGAGTTTATACGACAAGTCGAAAGTATCGTTACTTCCCAGTGTCAGATCTGAGAGTCAATCCCCAGCTGCCCTGCCATGTGCGTCTAGCGGCTTGCAGGTTTCTCGCCTTGCGGACCTCAACAGTGCGCGCAGCCACTCTTTGTCTAAGGACTCCGCGCCGCGTTGAGCTTCACACCAGTCATCCCAGAGCGGCTGAACATGGGAATGGAACCTCAACCATCGGATTTCGCGATGGGCCTCCCTTGCCCTGCGGTATTTCGCGTCCAGTTCGATCAGTAGTTCTGTGAAGAGGTCATGTCTACCCTTCCAAGTGTCTTCATATTGCCGCAGCAGATCCCTCATGCTCGCAGGCTCACCGCTTAACTCATCGCACAGATCAGCATCGTAGATTGTAGCAGGGTCGCCTTGCCATGGAGAGACGTCGTGCCATGTAGAGAAGTCCATCCATGGAAAGAGCTCTCGCTCATCCCATCGGGACAATCGATCATTCCATGAGAGGAGCTCTTGGTCATCCCATGGAAAGACTGGGGCATCTAAGCTCACTTTGTTGGCCGAAGTGAAAGAGAACATCCTGGGAGTAGACGGGAGATAAGAGCTCCGTAGTCTATGGCGCCGGCTCGGAGAACTGATCGCGAAGCTGAAAATAATTGAGCGTAACGCAATGCTTTGCAAGTTTCAGAAAGATTTCTTCCCACCCAACTTGCCGCACAACTGTGCTTAAGGGGAAGTATCTTCATCATACTGAAATGATTCGTGCGCGAGGCTCAGCCACCACTAAACGCACCCCAGCGCAGCAGTGACAGCGCATGGTTAGCTGCAGGCCAGCCTCGGACTTTCCAACCCACATCTTGCCATGGTATAGCAATGGCATACCGAACGGCGATGACATCATGGCGACTGGGTTTTCGCAAACGCCCACGGCCGTGACCAGGCAAGCCAGGTCGCAGCATTTGCACGTTTCATGTCCGCGGATGCAGATCAGAAAACCTTCTTCTGGCGATTCGGCAATCTCACTGCGAGGAATATTGTGCAGCTGCAGAGTGAGCTGATCGAAGTGGAGGTATGCACTGATGGGCCGAGAGGGTGTTCAAGACACAACCAAGCTGGCCTCTTGGAACTTCTTGAGAGATCTCACCAAACAAGCAGGCAAATACGTTTTCTCATAATCCACCAAGGTTTGAGCGCGCATGTGTATCTTCTTATGCTGTGTCTGGCCTCAGAGCCACAAGCCGCTGCCACTCGACCATAAGCCGCTGCCATTCAATCTCCCATTGAGCATAAAAGCTCTTAAGTGCTCCTTCGCGGTCTGCAATGGGAAGTCTTGTCACAGAACGCTCAAATTCCTCCTTACGGCGTAACAGCTCACGCCTTGCCTTGTCCCATTTGCGCCGGCTCAGCTCATGATGGCTCAGGACTTAGACAGCTACCGGTGTAGGCTGCGGGGCCCGAATGAAGTCCCGTATGAAGTCCCGTGTCTGCTTTGGTTCCGAGCGAATCCTCACTGTAGTGCCCACATGCCGGCCAGTGCCCAAAGATGCTGCATCCCTCGACCGATCCTCATCTGTACGATGTTGCTCGTAAGCATTGCTGTACTCGCTGTAGTAGTTGTCGCATACGTCCAGTGTGTAGTCAGTACCTACCCATGTCGACACCAGGCGAGTCAAAGCCAGGCATGTCCATCGTCAACGGCCTCGAGAAAAAAATCCTAAAGATATTGTCGAACGTCGGGGAGCTGGCTGCAATGATCAGGTCGAGTTGTTGAGGCTAAAGGTGTTTTTTTCGCACGACAAGTATTTCCTGATTGAAGCTTTGAGTGCGTCACACACAGATGGGCGGTCAAGACTTATCCGAAAAGAAAGACCAGTGTCACATACCTTTCGCATGTGATGGATGCTACAGCCTAAGCCACAGCCACCACCAGCGAACCGCAGCCTTGAAGCGAGCGCGTGACAACGCAGCGCTAGCTGCATGCAAGGCCCTTATGTGGCCTCTCAACATTTCACTCTCGCTCACTGACGCGATGCCACCTGATGAAGAAGAAGCACCAAACGCCAACGATGTTGGTTGTGCTTGTCGAGATGGTGCTGCTGCCATTTCGCAGTTCTTGTCATACGACCCAGATCAAGAAACTTTGATATTTCGGCGCTTCGACCAGCTCGCAGCAAGAAATCTACTGCACCTGCAAAGCGAGTTGACAGAGCTGGAAATCAAGCAAGCAGGGTATGACCGAAGTGCGGCTATCAGCGACGACCATGAGCTACAGTCCTCGACTCGTGACTGGGCCAGAATGAGAACCAACGCGCATACTCGGGCCGAAGAAAAGGCGCGAGTGGCACTTGGTGATGACATCGAGATGAAGCTTGAGAGGTACTGTAAGTATTCCTGGCTCCAGGCGAATGAGCTCTTCTCGCTCACCAGAATCAAGACAATGCGCTGCTGCTCCGGAGCAAAGTAGCGAGGTTCGAGCGGCCCTCTGAGACGGTTCTTCAAGCGTGTCGTCTGGAGCTACTGGAAGCCGATGGTAGACAGTCAAAATATGGTTGCGATGCGGCCTACCTGTTTGGTGACGGAGGAGACCTCATTTCGCTCGGTCAAGCTGTCGAGAAAGACACCCTGTCTAGAGTGCTGAGGCGGTACTGGCCTTTCCAGACTCGGGTAGGTTAGGGATTGCGATCCATGAGGCATCTTCCGCGTCATGCATCATGGACTGACAGCCGACGGATGTAGGCTGCTACCCAATTCGGCCATGATCACGAGCAAATACTGCATTTCGAGGAAAGGTCGCTCGCGGTGGTAATCAACCTCATCAGCATTGTCATAGCAAGCATTCTTCTGATCGGGTCGATCTTGCTGCTGTACTTCGTGACGGATCCAGATGCTCGACTGGCGCTGGTGATCATGTTCATTGTCTTGTTCGCGGCATGCCTCGCTGGGACGACAGGAGCAAGCCGGGACAGCATATTTGCAGCGACGGCGGCCTACACAGCAGTACTTGTGGTCTTTGTGTCCGGCGATTTGGGAGCAGCCAAAGCGAAAGGCGGTGGTTGATAGGTTCTTATATTATTTGGTGCCAAACCGCGTACTGTAGGGACTGCAGCTGTCATCTTGGTGGCATTTTGGGTCTCCAAGATGGCATCTGTCTTCGTACGCGCCACAGCCCGACGCGTAACGAGATGTCGTATAGCTGGCACGCGCTGAAACGGTAGTATGTCGTGATCCATGATGGGTGAGAGGCATTCGTGTCCGCTGTCGTCGAGCAGCGTCTGCCGCAGCTCGTGTCAGTCCCCATCAGCGAAATCAGGAGACATGGTATAAGGGGCTTGCAGCAACCTGGTCACAAACCAATGCTGACTTCCTGTTCCTGACGTGTCGTCGGGGGACGTTGCAGCACCCCTGGTCGTGGCGAAGAAGCTAACGAAATGTTAAGCTAAAGATAGTTAAAGCCACCCGAACTCCTCCCACCCACCCCAGCATCGAATACCTAGGCCCGTCGCAACACTGCACAGTCCACAACCAAAACCATACCACCACCCATCTGCTGTACCTGGAAGAAGAGCGACAAAACGACAAACACCTACACCATCAGATACCAGCATGACCACCAACCCGACCCCACAATAGCGCTGGCCGCAACATCGCAACCAAGCCCTCATCCCTCGCCTGGGGGACACCTCACCCCTCCCACTACACCACCCATACCACCGCCAAAATGGTCGAGGACAAGTACATCGGTCTCGCCCTCGCGGTCACCAGCACACTAGGCATCGGCGCCTCCTTTGTCATAACGAAAAAAGGCCTCAACGCAGCCGCCGAGCGGCATGGCTTCGAGGGCGACGGGTACGCATATCTGCGCAACGGCACATGGTGGGCTGGCATCATCACCATGGTCGTCGGCGAGATATGCAACTTCTCTGCATATGCATTTGCGCCGGCGATTCTGGTGACGCCGCTCGGGGCGCTGAGCGTGTTGATCGGCGCAGTGCTGGGGAGTTATTTCTTGGGAGAGCAATTAGGGATATTAGGAAGAGTGGGATGCGCGATATGCCTGATCGGGAGTGTGATCATCGTATTGCATGCGCCGCCGGATGAGGAATTGAGAAATGTGGGCGAGTTGTTGAATTATGCGCTGAAGCCTGGTATGATATCCCTGCCTGGAGGAGCATTCAGAGCCAGAGAGCGCAGGGGAGGACTTGTTACTGACACGCGATGATCTAGGCTTCATGGTATACTGCTTCCTCGTGACCGTCTTCGCCGTGGTCATGATCTACAAAGTCGCCCCGAAATACGGCAAGAAGAACCCCATGATCTATCTCTCCATCTGCAGCACCGTCGGCAGCATCTCCATCATGGCCATGAAGGGCTTCGGCATCGCCATCAAACTCACCTTTGGCGGGCACAATCAACTCACCAACCCGTCGACCTACGTCTTCATGATTGTGGTCACTGTCTGCATTCTAGTCCAGATGAACTACTTCAACAAGGCGCTGAGTCAATTCAGCACGAATATGTAAGTATCCATCATTCTGCAAGACGAATGCGGAGCCTTGCTAATTGAGATAAACAGAGTCAACCCCCTCTACTACGTCACCTTCACCACCTTCACCCTCCTCGCCTCCTTCATCCTCTTCTCCGGCTTCAACACCACCGACGCCGTCAACACCATCTCCCTCCTCGCCGGCTTCCTCACCATCTTCACCGGCGTCTACCTCCTCAACCTCTCGCGTGAGGACCCGGACGGCGCCAACCTCGGCATCAACAGCGACCCGGACAGAGGAAAATACAGCGAAGTCGACGGCATCCCCACCGACCCCTTAGGCGCCATACAAACACGAATGAGCATGCAAGCCCGACGAAGCGGGGAATTCGACCCGCGTGAACGGCACCGAAGAAGCAGTAGCTGGACGCTCCGCTCTCCCATAACGCGTTTAGAAAACGGCATGGGCAGATCTGGCAGGCAGGGGAGCGGCGACCAGCAGCATCTCATGCATAGCTACGACGTCGACGCCACGGGGCTGGGCGAGTTGGCGGAGGATAGCGATGAGGATTCCGCGCAGAAGCGGACGTCGTTTGAGGATCGCGCGGCGGGCGGGGTCGGGAGTGGGACGTTTGGGCCGCCGGGGAGGGTGGGGAGTCAGGTGGTGGATGCGGGGACGGGGAAGGGGTTTGCGCGGTAGCGGTAGCAGCGCCTGTGCTGGGCTGATATGTGTGGTTGGATTGGGTGTACAAATGGCGTTCAGGTGAAGGGATGGCGGCATGACTTGGGCGAGGTGTACGCATTATGAGGCGCTTTGGCATGTCGAGCGCGAGCTGAGGACTGGGTATGAAGGTCCTGATGCTCGCATGGGAAATGCATGTATTCGAGCTTCATGAGGCAGATACTTGGTTTGAAAGCTGAAGTGTCGGATCACTTCAAATGCTCGTTCAACATTACGTGAATTAGGTATGTCTGCTCTCTGCTATATGCACCATAGTGATGGGTATCCGTCTGTCGGGGTATCTCTTCGCTCTGCTAAAATCCCTGCGCCTTGCGTAAATGGCCCAGTCCAAATGCGCCTCGCTTCATGAATGATTAGTATAAGTGCTGGTAACAGTCCCATATGTCTGTCGTTCATCTCGTCATCACGGTGCAGGACGTATGCACCGAATATGATAATGTTCGCCGCTCAAAAACCCAACTCACTAAACACATCCTTCGCAAACGACTCTCCCGCTCCACTGTGGTCAAGAGTCTGCATGAGATCGAGCTTTGGAGCTTCAGCTTCATCCGCTACAGTGATCTGCGACATGGCAGACGGCGTCTTCCTCTGTCCAGCAGGCGCGGGAAGAGAGTAGCCACTCCATCCCTGTTCGCGCTTCTCGTACATCGGTGGTGAAGTCGAGGGCACGGCGGCAGTGGAGCAGCTGTGGCGGAGGGTGCGGAAACGGTCGGCGACGCGGTCGATGACTGACAGCGCGCCGGGTTTGGTGGCGTGGTCTTCGGCAGTGTCGTCGACAGTGTGGCGGCTTGTGGGCTGAGAGCCGCTGTCGAGGTGATTAGGTGTAGCTGGTCCGCTGCTGGTGGTTGAGCTCAGAGTCGCGGCGCTGAAGGATGGGGAGAGTGAATCGAGGCTGCTGTATTCTAGCTCGGAAGCTGAGTTCGTAGCGTGTAGGTGCGTTGGATCGGAGTGGGCCGTCCAAGGCTTGATGGCAAGAGGTCCAGTGGTTGTCGTTGGCAAAGACGAGGTCCGCTTCCGGCGTTGTTGAGCCTGCGGATTGAGCCAGACCGCTTGAGGTAGGGCTCCAGATGGGGGTGAGGTAGGCATGCGGACGAAAGCGTCAAAGTCGTCTTGACCGTTGGCGTACGTGCCGTCAAAATCGTCGTCATACCCGGGCGAGTGCTGAGCATCAAAGTCGTGAAATGGGTCCGGGTGACTGAACTGCACTGGTACATCTTCCGCATACGAAACTCTGCTATACGTTCTGAGTGGTGGGCTCGGCACTTCAAGGACCGGCGAAAGTACGAACGAAGCATCGTCGTTATCCTGGAAGGTCGTCGGGTACACGTCGGGCACAGACGAGTGAGCGAAGCTAGGCGCTTCTGACGACCATCCCCGCTGTGAGGTGAAGGAGCTCTGTCTGCTCCAGTAGTGGTCTGACAAGTCGTTGGCGTAGGCTCGGGGTCGTTGACGAGACACTTCGATTGCTGATCGAGCTGCTGCCTCCTCTTGAACAGGCGACATCGGCGGTGGAGACTTCGCTGGTCTGGAAGAGTGCGGCCTGTTTTCCAGCCTGCCATTGAGCGCGAGATCGGACACGCATCGACCATGGACCTTCGACACCGGTGGCGGCTCAAGAGGCGCATACTTGTCGTGCGGATTGAGCGTCTGTGAGCTTGTAGTCCTGGCGAGCTGCTCGGCTGTAGTAGTACCGGCACTGCAACATCTCGACGGCGGGTCCATGATCTCTATTGGTACCTCCATGACGTTCAGTCGTTGGCCGGGCAGTAATGGACAAGATGTCGTGTATGCGCGCGAATCATCGTAGGCCTCCACTTCGTCGTTAAGCCGGTAAAAGTACCAGTACGTCCCACCCTGCTTGAGACCACCAGATCTCGGTTTCGACCAGTCCAGACTATCGCCATCGAAGATGATGTTGTCGAACGCCCAACAGCCAGTCCAGAAACCTCTGCCTCGTCGACGGTCGTGGTGCATCTGGTGAGCCTGCTGGAAGTTGTCCCACGACCCGAGTAACTCAACCGTTCGCGCTTCCGGAGGTGCTTTGAATAAGAATGTAACAAGCGTCGTCGAGTCCATGGTCGGCGTCATCGAGCCAGGCGGTTGCAGACTGTCGTTGGGACTGAGGCCAAGTCGTTGTCGCATCTTGTGCATCTGGAAATGCCATGATCGATTCATGCTGGGCCGCTGCCCTCGCCTTGCAACGTCAAAGCAGCTGCGACAACAACAACATGAAGTTGTTGCAGCAAGAGCGGAGGTGCGGGCCCTGGTTGTTTAAGGTGGCAGGGACGGTGCGCATAAGGTTTGGCAATGCAAGATCGATGGCTCCACTCGCTATCATCGAAGGCAGGAATTGTCCGGAAACTCTCTTTCATCTGCAACGTCTGGATTAATTCTTCTTAAGCGCTGTTATACCACATATCTCAACCAAGATAGCATGGAAATAGAAACCCGGGCAGTCTATGAGATCGACAGGACAGGCGAACCTGGGACCTGCGCCCTCCCTATAACGCGACGCCTCTTAATCAACAGGCGCAAGCAAGTTCGGAAGGCCTGGCCCGAGTCGCTGGTCGGCGGCACATCGTGGCCAATGGACTCGGCTGCGCGCGTGCAGCCATGTGCTCTGTCGCGTCAAGGCTGGGAGTGGGAGATGAGCTGGCGAAAACGGTTCTAGGGGACTGAGGAGCTAACGGCGCGCCTCGCAATACCTCTCTACCGCTCTACCGCTCTTCCAGCGACGCCCGCTATTGCTTCTGACTCGACGGCTGGAAGAAGATGAATGTCTCACCGCGACGGAAAAGCGGTTATCGTGTGTGCTTGATCAAGGTTCCACTGCAGAGACTCCGCCCTGCTCGTGCAGTATGCAGCGCAGATCCAAGGAAATCTGCGCGACTGCATCATCCATTTTGCTGGCTTGCTTTCCGTCCGGTTCGCACAGCAACGCCCAGCTCTGTCAGCTCAGGCGATCGCATTGGAAAAGCTTGCCAGGATGCGGGCAGTGGAGACCCTTGAGCGAATCTCCGGAGTGAGAAGACGAAGTCAAAACAAGGTCGAGCAGCACCACGTTCAGCAGCGGTGGCGCGTCGATTGGCCGCGGGATCGCTGCTTCCGTGCCTGGCTTGGCTGGGCGGAGGATTAACCAAGATCAACGTCGCTTGCAGCTCGCTACCGTTGCTTTGGCGTCTTTCGGCTGCAGCGAACTTCTGGTCTACAAGAACACGGCAGGATCTGAACGGAGCAAGCGGAAGGCTGGTGGACGAAGACTCTTCCTCACGACGAAGGCCTTCCTGGTTTCACTACGATCAAACAAGCACGGGCAGCAATATCGAGCTCAAAACACAACTGACTCCGAGTCGAAACAACACTGGAGTGGCCCGACAAGCCCAGATGCACTTGAGTGAAATATATTGCTGGCTACTCATGACCGCTGTCTGCAACAGTCAGTCCTATGAGGACCACCCTCAAGTCAGGAACCCTCTCGCAGCATTCCTCGCCCTCTCATTACTATACGCCTCAATCTTAACCGCGCCAAGTATTACCTCCATCCCGCTCCTCCCCATCTGCGCACCACCGCTCAGCGGCTGCACCCTCAGCCTCCACAGCGCCTTCTTCAACACCCACTCCTCTCCGTCATCATCGTCTTCATTCCGTTTTCGCTTTTTGCCCGACCTGCCAGACTCAGACGGGTCAATGTCCATTCCGCTCTCATCTTCATCGTCTTCCTCTTCTCCGCCGACTTTCCACGGTCGTCCATCGACTGTTACGTCTGCGTCTGCTCCGATTCGCACTTTCACTCTTTCTTCGCTGACGCCGGTGTTTCCTGGACTAACCGGAAGGCTTGCGACCCCTGCGCCGCGCTCCATCATCATGAGGCCCAGGGGCTGCGTGATGGGAAGGTTCATCTTATTCGCGATGACTGAAAACAGACTCGTGACCCGCGCGAGAGTTTGCCGCTGGAACATTGCCCTCCCAAGCCTAGCCGGCGCGGGCGACGAGGGCGCAGGCGCAACGGACAGGAACGTCGACTCGTCGCCGGAGATCTCAAGGATCAAGCTGTGTGATTCACCATCAACGTATGGACGCTGATAGTATATCCAGCCCGGTTGGGTCGGCGGTGTAGACGGAGTTGGCGCCGGCGATGGTGCATCGCCAGACGATTGCGCTACGCCGTCTGCCACGTACGAGATACCTGATTGCCGGACATCTTCGAGCCGGATAGCGATCTCATGGCGTTTGCGGGCGAGGTTGTAGGAAATGGAGTGCGGGATGAGACGTTGCTCCAGCCCTTTCAGATGGAAGTATCGCGCATCTCGTAGTAGCTCTGCGCGGTGTTCCTCGCTTCTGATCTCGACCGGATAGCCTTTCAGGATATGAAGGAGGTCGGCGAAGGTCTTTGCTGAGCGGTTTGGGATACTTGGGGGTAGGATGGAGGGAGGTCGTAGTAAGGTTCGCTGCGACAGGCCGGGGAAGACTTCTGTCGGGGTGGTGAAGAAGATTGCAAAGCCGAGGGAGAAGTAATTTGGTGAGTCGCCTGGATTGCTGAAGAGGTCGCGCGGGATCTGGAACTCCTCGTCGCCGATGCGGATGTAGATGGTCGAGGAGAAGAGCTGGGCCGTCAGACGAGGCACTGCCTACGCGTTAGCATGTGGCCTACTCTGCCTGCACTGATGTATACTCACAGCTGAAGAACTGCGCGTCTGCGAACAATTTGACAAAGTGCGGGCCATCTCTCGGCTCGATATGGTAGCCTTGCAGATGCAAAGCGATGTCTGCAAAGGTGGTCGGGTCGCGGTCGATGTACAGTGTTCTCACGCTATCAGCGCCTTCCGTCTGCCGCAGCTGTTCTTCGAAGAACTGCGAAAAGTATGAGGGTGCTCTTTAATGTTCAGCTGATGTTCTCAATAGTTGGGTAGCTTGGGTAGAAGGGACGGGGTGCTCACCATCAGAAGAAATCGACGCCCCAGATAATCGGAACAACTTGTCGCCTATTTGGATCGGAAACACTTTACGCGGCGGCAGCACCATAGGGATGTTAGGATCCTCCAGCGTTCGTGAAGGGTCGAATTCTGGCCGCGCAGAGCCTGGATTTGCATCCCCTGCGCCTGCTGTCGAGCGCGTGTTGTACGCCGGTCTGCTATCACCAGAAGACGGCGTTTCCTCTCCAGACTCCATCATCAATTCGTAAAAGCGCTTCTGGTCCGGTCGATTATCTTCTCGGTCCGAAGTGGCTTTGCGTTTGTTCCCTGCTACGGACGGCGGAGCCCCTTGAGGACGTCTCGGAACTGCGAAATTATCTAACGAGTTTGCTGAGGAAGAAGACAGATGTCTTTGTAAAGCGCCCGACGACACTGCGTGCGGGATGCTGAACTCGCTTCGCAGGGGCCGACTCTGCTGCTGCTCCTCGAGAAGTTCGCCTTGCGGTTCGTAGTAGTAAGAGGCTGACTCGCCAACACTCTCCAACGGAGTATCCCAGTCCCAGACGGTAGATGTGGTAGTGGAGGTATCTGCTGGACGCCTCGAAGCAGAAGAAGCGCCACCCTCTGCTGGTATATGTAGCAGACCGTCCTGCCTACTACCCCGGGATGTTTGCGGGGCTAAGTGGTTCATCGAGTCCTCATTGCTAGGCAGATTGGATAATCGAGGCGTCGTTCCCTTCGTCGCCATGTGCGTCGAGGCCTTTCTGGACGATCGCGTGGTCGGCTGGTCGGGTTCGTGTTGACCGTCATGGTGGAGGTTGCCTGTGCTGCTGCGCTGCGGTGCAGAACTTTCGATCTCAGCCGATTTGGCCAGATCGTTGGTCGGCATTGGACGATTGTTTATGCTGGGGGAGTATGCGGGTTGGAAATGCGGTCGGCTGCTCCTGGCGCCGGTCTCGTAAGGTGTCTGTCAGCAGAGGGCGCTGGATGCGGTTAGCCTGCTGGAACGAAGGCAAGCGCGCTTGATTGGTGAATGCAATGTCGGTGGGCCGGCGGTTTGCAGCGCCGCTGATCTTTGGTTTGGTGTGTTTTGCTGACGATGCGCTGCAGCTTGTTCCTGATTGACAAGCTTGAAAAAGCTGATTAAATTGGAGGTGGTGTTGTCAATGGCTGCAAAAGAGCCATTAATTCTGTATCACAACACTCGCGCCCGAAGACTCGGCAGCGCGGCCTTGCTTCTGCTGTCAGGCCTCGCAGGCTCCTCACGCGGTCGAGATCATGATGAGGGCAGTCAACAGAAAGAGAACGGCCGTCGCGAATGGCGTTTGCGCTGTTGCGAGACCAAAATTCTATACAAGAAATACGAGCAGGAGTGCGTGATCCTTAAGATAGCGATCTCCAGGCACGTAATGCTGTCAGCACCTTATATCAGCCATCGCGCTTCGCGCCGGGGTGCTGATCAACCTTCGCGTTTCTTATATTACAGGCAGACCGCCACACGGATCCGCCATTGATACTCCATACACGCAAGTGGTCCGATAGGTAAAAATCATTATCGTGACTGCTAGTCTGGGAGCATATTCAGACTGCTGCTTCCGGGCAATAACTCAAGCCAAGAGCCCTCACAGCTTACGGTAGGCATACAACCTCTAGAGCATGAGCCTGACCTGAACCACACGACCAATACGCTCACGGCGTAACCTTGAACGGTATCCCACTGGTCTCCTCGATCTTCTTAATGCTCCTCTGATACACCTCGTTACTCTCCAGCAGCTTGGTGTATGCAGTAAGTGTCGGATATAGGTTAGCATCGACCTTGGTCTTGCCCGCGATCAAGGGAAAGGACATGAGAATGTCTGCTGTCGTGAGGTCCTTTCCGCAGAGGTAGTTGCCACCTTCTGGTGAAGACTTGAGCTGCGATTCGAGGAAGCCGAAGTGCGTCTCAAACTGCTTGTTCAAGAATGACGACTCGACGTTGTTGGCGATGCTGCGAGTGATCGGCTTGATGAAGAATGGGACTGGAGCGTTGCGAATGCCTGAGAAGGACTGTCAGAAGGTCCAATATGAATATGGTCGGTCAAACTCACCATCCTGAGAACGAGCGAAGACAATCATGTCAGCACATTCCACACAATCGTCACAATGCCGCCGAACTCACCAGCAATAGCGCCATGAGAAGAGGACTCATCAACGAACCCTCGGCGTAATGCATATAGAACCGATACCTCTGCCATTGCTCGGTCTCGCCTCCAATCTTCCCCTCCATACCATCTCGGTAGCGCTTCGGGATGAGGCGGCTGGCGAAGTACTCGGAGAGATACTCCATCATCGTGCCCGACTCAGCGAGGATGACAGGTTCTGCTCCTGGAGCCTCGACCTTGATGACTGGTGACTTTCCGAGAGGATGGATTTGCTTGAGTTCTGCAGGAGCGAGCTTATCTTCGCCGCGTTTGAAGACTTCGATGTTGTAGTCGAGATCGGTGCATTCTTCGAGGAGCCATACAATTCTCTGCGCACGCGAGCCGTTCAGCCTGTTATAGTTTGATAAGTCGGAAGACCATAGATTAGGATCGCTGCTTGGTTGAGATACCAGTACAACGTGACCTTGGGCTTCTCTCCGTTGTCTGTAGCCATGTTGATGCAGTCAAATTCTCTGTGCTTTGTCCTTGTCCTATTGCGAGCGATGTAATTCAGGTGTGCTTTGTAAAATGTACATGCATCCTTGTTGAAGACCGCAGTGGTTGTCATCGGCGCAAAGCTTCCTGAACCCCGACCTCAAGTCTCGGCGTTGCGGGCGGCCGAGTTAGCTTCACACCTCACCTCACCTCCATCGAGCGACATCCAGGAGATCGAGGACAATACACCAGATCTCAAGTGACGCTGCAGACCGCCAGCAGCCATGCGGCCCACACTCATGAGGATGGCGCACGCCAACAGTATGTCGCAAAACCGGCAAGGGCTATATGGCAAGGTATGCTGACTAGGTCACAGGCGTGCACATGGACCCGGCATTGGTTCGATATGCCAGTATGTCTCCCCTACTACGAAAGTCCCACGATCATCGGCTTCGAGACCGTAGACAGAGGAGCTGGGCTGTAGCGGCGCCGGCAAGAGCTAGAGAGGACGTGGACTGACATGGGGAACAGACATGTACGTGAAGAGACACGAATTCTTCAGATGGACACCGCGCACCGCCTGGATCACGTTCGCCTATGTCATCGCCGTGCCGAGCTGCTTCCTATACCTTGCATACAGAACGGAGGTGAGTACACTGGCATTGAAGGATGGCTGGCATATGCTTTGGGACATGCGCTGCATAGGGCGTGGCTTTCAGGGCGAGGGCGGCTCTTACACTGTGAAGTATGGTTCTGACAGCATCCTCTAGGGGAAGTACGACTTACGAGGAAAGCGACGAGGGGACACAATTGCGGAGTTCTGAGTGATGAGGACGGGGAGGTCGATGGACCTGAGAACTATGCGGGTACCGAGTCCTCGGACTGGCATCCTGTCTGCGGAGCTTGAGGGCATACAGGGCATGCATTGTACATATAACGACAAGCCAATTGAATCGGCGCACCTGGACGTCTCCTTTGGGGAGTTGATCTTTGCCGGTAGACTCGTCCCGTCCCAGTGTCAATATCAGTCTGCGGACCCTTCTTGCTCTCCTCATATTCTCAAATGCCATGCAGCTCCTGGAAATCCACCAACTTGTTGAGCATTTCACTCTTCCTGCAAATCGTACACGTGACATGATGGACATTTCGCGATGTCTTGGCAAAGCTTAAAGCACTTAACGCGCGACGCGCTTTCTCTGCGAATGACCATACCTTTGCATCTCAACTCTACTACCATATCACCAATGTGGAAGGTAGCATGCAGCCATTCAAGCCACCATCGCTGGTGCGCCGACCGAGTGGTACCTCCTCACAGCCGCCAGCAAGATCCGAGCCGCCACTGAAGAAACGGAGACTCTCCACAGAGACCGGACGCGATGATCCTGAGGTTGTATCCGCGGCAGCGAAGGTGTTGCAGCAGCCTAATCCTTCGAAATTGAAGTCTTTTCAGACACCATATGCGGCAAGAAAGCCACTGCAGAATGTGGCAAATCCGGCACCCGCTGCTCCCCAAGAACCTCCGCAGAGCCAGAGCGAAGGGGCCGATAGCTACTATACAGTTCTATGGTAACATATCTCGTGAGGCCAACAAAATTGTTACTGACAGTTTGTTAGGCGCAAGATTACAATGAAAAAGAACAAGACGTGGGAGGGTGACGGCGTACTTTCTGTAAGCGGCGGCTACGCGCGCCTGCAAGACGTATCTGGCCGAGAGCTGGGCAAGTCAACTTGCAAAGGCCCCCTACTCCCCGGAAGTGAGCTGTCTGTCGGCGGAAAAGAAATCGAAATCGATTCCATCATCTGGAAAGAGGACTTCCTTGCCGGTCGGCCATTTCTAGGAAACTACAAGCAGAATCAGCCCAGCAGCCTCAATGACATTGATGGGACTGACAAGGTCACCGCGAAGGCTCAAGCTAAGCATGACAAAATCGCTGCAAAGCAGAAGGACCGCTTCGTGGCGAGCTCGTCACAGGCAAGCAAGGCTGGCTTCAAAGCTCCATTGCTGAGAAACACCGTCCAGCAGCCCGCCAAAGACCGGAAAGTTCCCGTTGGACGCCACAATCCTGATGCCGAAGGTGCACTTGTCATGAAACGGCCAAAGAGCGTGCCGAAGGGCAGGCAGATCGTGGATGTTGTTGTTGATCCCTTGCTGACACGCGAGCTTCGTGAGCATCAACGTGCTGGCGTGGCCTTCATGTATGAATGCGTGATGGGCATGAAAGCCTACGAAGGTGATGGTGCGATCTTAGCAGATGAGATGGGATTGGGCAAGACATTACAGACAATCGCACTCCTGTGGACATTGCTCAAGCAGAGCCCGATCTACGAAGACCAGCCTGTCATCAAGAAGGCATTGATCGTCTGTCCAGTGACCCTGATCCAGAACTGGCGGAAAGAGTTCAAGAAATGGCTCGGCAGTGACAGGATTGGAGTCTTCGTTGTGGGAGACAAGAAGGTCAAGCTGACGGATTTCACGATGGGCAAGGCATACAGTGTCATGATCATTGGCTACGAGAAGCTTCGGATGGTGCAAGAGGACCTACAGAAAGGCTCTGGTATCGACATCGTCATTTGCGACGAAGGACATCGCTTGAAGACTGCACAGAACAAAGCTGCGCAGGCGATCAGGTCTCTCAATACCAGTCGAAGAATCGTCCTGAGCGGTACTCCTCTGCAGAACGACCTGACAGAGTTCTACACGATGGTAGACTTTGTCAATCCTGGACTTCTTGGGAAGTACAATACCTTCAAGAAGGAGTTCGAGACCCCGATCTTGAAGACCTCGCAGCCCCAAGCCTCGAAGAAAGATCTGGAGAAAGGCGAGGCCCGAAGCGAAGAGCTGGCCAATCTCACTGGGATGTTCATCCTTCGCCGTACAGCAGAGATTCTGGCGAAGTACCTACCTCCAAAGACGATCTACGTGGTGTTTTGCAAGCCAACGAACGCTCAGCTGTCAGTCTACCGCTCTATCGTCGGCTCACCGACCTTCAATGCTGCACTTGGCTCTTCAGCTGTCTCGCTGGAGCTGATCAACATCCTCAAGAAGGTCTGCAACAGCCCAAAGCTGTTGTTGAAAAAGGCAGATGAGAGTGCTGTTCCGAAGAAGGCAGATGAGAGTGGGAGCAGCACTCTACAAAATGTACTTCACGCAATACCACAATCTTTGCTTCGATCTCCTGGCGCCAGTGGAAAGCTCCAGGTCTTGGACACACTCCTGCATCGCATCCGTACGACTACCCAGGAGAAGGTCGTCATTGTTAGCAACTACACCTCCACCATGGACATTATTGCCAACCTCCTCAACTCCCTTGACTACCCTTATCTTCGCCTCGACGGCACCACGGCGCAGAACAAGCGGCAAGAACTCGTCGACAAGTTCAACAGATCGTCAGCGAACAACTGGTTCGTCTTCCTCCTATCGGCCAAAGCAGGCGGCGTGGGCTTGAATCTGATTGGAGCATCCCGCATGGTATTGTATGATCTTGACTGGAACCCAGCCACCGATGACCAAGCAATGGCTCGTATCCACCGCGATGGGCAGAAGCGACGTTGCTACATCTACCGGCTTGTCACTCAGGGAGCGCTTGATGAGAAAATATTCCAGCGGCAGGTTAGCAAGGCTGGTTTGGCTGACAGTATCGTCGACGGCAAGAGTCAGGTCGGAGGCTTCACGAGAGAAGAGCTGCGCGATCTGTTCACCCTCGACGAATCTGACGATTGCCAAACCCACAAGCTCCTCGCATGTGACTGCGGCGGAAAAGGCATCCCGCTCGGCGACATCGAGTCCGAGAGCGAGAGCCCACGCAACGACCTAGCTGCACTCAGCGCCAGCGACAGCGAAGTCACCCGCGACGAGAACGGCACAGAAGTCCTCCGCCTAGACGATGACGGCGACCCTCCCGTGGCTCCGAAGGCGAAGAAGTGGAAGAGTGCCAATGACTACGACTGGCGGGCCGAAGAAGCAGAAGTCCAGCGCAAGGCCAAAGACTACCGCGACTCGACGGGCAAGGCGAAGATGAAGAAGCTCATGGAGTATGCGCATTTCGATGCTGCGCTTGTGGACAGCTACTACGCTATGGATGACCGGGCCGCAGAGAATATGGTTGATGGCGAGGAGTCTGACGCGGAGGGTTCGAAAGCAGATCCGCTGGAGGGCATCATTGACGATGCGGCGCTGAGGAGCGTTCTCAGAGAGGAGGGAAGGAGGGTTGGTTTTGTGTTTAGTAAGTTGAGCAGTGGATAGATAGAAGGGGGTTGGGGTGGTTACTACGCAGGAGAGTTGCTGTGGATATGCTGCATATAGCCTTGGCTGTGGCATGTGATTATTAGCTGTCTCTACACAGCACCAATTAGCGTGCGCTGGCAACAAGGCCTGCGAGCTCAAACGACAACGTCCAATACAACAACGGCCCACCTCAGACGCCGTGGTGTTCCTCCTGGCGACATTGCTCTCCTTCTCCCGCATCCTCGGATATGCCGCGCAGCTGCACCACACCCCAGCCCCACCCATCCCTTTGCCCTCCATCAAGACGTGCACCCCAGGTCATCAGCCGTGTCCGTTCAAAACCCATCGCTCACCTCCCAAATCCTCCCAAAGCCCCGCCACATGCCCTGCAAACTCCTCGTACCCTTTCTCGTACCCTTTCTCCCCGAACTCACTCCCCAGCCCGATCAACGTCCAAACACCACTCCACAATCCAATCCCGCTTCTTCGTCCAAACGTCACGCGCAGCTCTCATTTCCTCTCCCTGTAGGACGCTGTCATTGCCATCGTCAAAGCCCTCCCAGTAACCATTCACATAGCCGTTCACACGACCACTCCTGTAACCGTAGCCACACCTCCCGTCGTGGCCATTCTACGGCCCGCCCCCTCCGTTGCCTCCTCCGCCGCCGTTGCCGGGACCGTTTCGGGAGAGCGCGTTTTGCATCGCGGCGAATTGTTGGGTGAGGTCTGGGTTCCTGCAGGTTTTCAAACATAGCACATCAGCATTCTCTGTCAACGAAGGGAGAGAGAGTGAGAAAGCGCCGGCGACTAAGAAGCCGAATCTACCGAGCTTGTACTTACCCCTGCTGTCCACCAAACCCCTGCCCCTGTCCCTGCCCGCCGCCCATCTGAAACCCCATCCCATTGTGCATTCCCCCCTGCTGCTGTTGCCCCTGCTGCCCCTGCATCTGCCCCATCTGCAACAACTGATTCCTTCTCATCTGCAACTGCTGCATATATCCCGGATCCGGCTGCCCGCCCGGAACCTGCTCGACCCCTGTATTCCCACCTCCACCTCCTCCACCACCACCACCGTTGCCGTTCTGCTGTTGCTGCTGCATATGCGCCTGAGCCCGCATCTGCTGCTGCTGCATCTGCTGCTGCATCACAAAATTCCTTACCTGCGGGGGCTGCTGCTGCAGCGCTTCGCGGGGAATGTTGGCGGCGCTGCCGTATTGCGCCACGAGGGGTTTGAGGTGGGCGGCGATTTGGTTGCGGTAGTGTTGTTGTTGCTGGGCTTGTTGGGACGCTTGCGCTTGCGGATTGTTGGCGTTGGGGTTCTGTTGCTGTTGTTGTTGTTGCTGTTGGTGTTCCTGGCGCTGTTGAGCGAGTTGGTGCGCGCGCGCTTGGGCCATGGCGTGCTGCTGTTGTTGCTGCGGGGTCATTTGGCTGAGATCTTGCATGTTGCTTTGCTGCTGGCCCGGGTGGTGTTGCGGGTGCGCGTGGCCCATTTGGGGGGTTTGCTGGGGCATTTGCCCTGGACTTCCTGCTTGCCCTGGGGCGGGTGAACCTTGCATTTGCGCAAGGGCTTGTTGCTGCTGGTGTTGTTGAGCGGCCAATTGCATTCTCATCTGCTTCTGCCGCGCCATTTGCATCGCCATCTGCGGGTTTTGGCCGTTCATCTGAGCCTGGGCTTGAGCACTCATCATAGCATTCCGCTGCGCGTTCTGCACGCGTTGCTGGTTTTGAATCTGCTGGAATTGCTCTGGCGTCATGTTCTGCCCAGGCGAACCGGCTTGCATGCTAGTGGCTCTTTGCATTTGCATGGCCCTCTGTTGCTGGAAAATGGCTATCTGCTCCTGCGTGAGGCCGTTTTGTCCACCAATCTGAGGCGTGGGCATAGCCATGGCGCCGGAAGCAGGTGTGCCCTGCTGCATGGCAGTCGCAGGGCTACCAGGGGGCATTCGAGGTGTTTGCGTGGTTTGTCTGTTGGGCATAGCTTGCGCCATATTCGGAGTGCCCTGCTGCATCTGAGGTGTAGCATGTCGGCTGCCCTGCTGTTGCTGGCTGACCTGTCGAGCCATCGGATGCTGCATTGCAGCTGAAGTGGGCCGTGGAGGGCTCCCAGCACCCTGACTCGATGTCTGAGCCATAGGAAAGCCTCCTTGCTGCAACATGGGCGAGGAGTTCATCATAGGCGTCTGTTGTCGCATCACCGGGCTACCCTGCGGCACTTGTCCCTGATTGCCTTGCTGATTGTTAGACTGCTGATTCTGCATCATGCCATTCTGCTGCGGATGCCCGTGCTGTTGCGAGTTCATCGCTGCCCGCTGTTGCATCAAGGCGAGTCTCTGCTGTTCTTGGCGCTGTCGCAGAAGCAACTGCTGTTGCTGATTAGGCTGCTGCTGCGCCATCATAGCCATCTCGCGCTGCCGCTGGGCATGTGCCGCTCTCTGCTGTATCTGCACCTGCTCGTCGGCCTGCCGCTTCTCAGCGGCCGCGCGAACTTCTTCCTCCTTCTTGATACGGTCCCTCTCTTCGTTTGCCTGCCGCACCATGTCAATCGTCTTGAAGCGTGAGAACGTGAGAGATGCCGCGGCGCCTTGATTCTCACTTGTGGCAGTGCCGACACCCGAGGGCTTGATGCGCTCATCCATAATGAGCATCCTCCTCTCAGTCTCTTGTTGCTGAGCGTCATCGGCAGCAACCTCAGCAGTTGTTCTCTTGCGAGTCTTGGGTGATGGCGGAGCCTCTTGATGGAGAGGGTGTCGAAGGAGATCCAGGATCTTTTGCGCTTCTTGTGGGTTGTCCGCAGGTCCTAAATACAGTGGCGGCTCAGTAGCTACCAGCATGTCCGCCTGGAAAGAGTAGATCTCGCCGTCTTCCAGACACATCTTTTGGTTCTGACCTGACTGTCCTCGTGCGCCAGTTGGAGTCGGAGGTACTGCCATCTGCGGGGTTGGAGGTTGAGTGGTCGATGGGGTGCCGGATTCACTGTTGCGTTTCTTGTTGCGCACTTGCTCCAGAGGCGTCTCGCTGAGTAAGAGCAGCTCGTGATGCTTACTGAGCTCTGTAGGATGTAAGACGACGGTGAATACAGTCGGACCCTCCTTCTCCTTCGGCTTCTCTGGCGCAGGCATCTCGCTCTTGTCGCGCTCTGCCTTCTCCGGTGTCTCGTCTCCTCGAGCCGCATTCTCCGGGTAGGGTTCGTACGGCGAGGGAGTGATGTATGGAGTGTAGCGATGCATGTTGAACTTGTCCTTGCTGCCCGCCGCCGTAGTGTCATTCCTGCCCTTGTCCTTTCCCTCTTTCGTCCGATGATTATGCACCTCCACAATCAAACACCCATCGTAGAACCGGATATTATTTTCCACCAACTCGAGCATCATCTGGTGAGGCACGATATTGCGCTTGAGGTGCTCCAGCACGAACTTCATCTCCGAGTCGTAGGCGAAGCTGCCATCCTGCCCTTCGAACTTGAAGTGCGTCGGGTGCAGGTGGACAACCAGACTCGGCGCCTTGCCGTTGTGCTTCTTGAGGATGTAGTCCGAGTCGCGCACGTACGGCTCGTCCAGCCTGCGCTTCTTGGTGTTGGGTTGTGCCGGGGTGCCGTCCATGTTCGCAATCCGCTTGCTTGCTGCTGGTCGGGGAACGTCGCGAGTGCGTCGAGAGGGCTGCGCCGGTCGGGCGACGGTGGCGGTGGCCATGTTGCCAGATCCCGGGCGTGAATTGCTGGAGGTGGGTCGGGGGAGGTGCCGTGGGTTGTCGAGGAAGCGAGGAGGCCGCTGGAGGTAATCGTGCTTGCTGCGTTTTATATTGGCCCACTCAAGCCAAAATTGCTTGGCGTTACCGATGAGTTGGTACAGACCGTTGCATAGCGCTTCTTTCTCGCAACTCTTCTTCTGAACCTTCTTGATCCAGTGTGTTTGTGCGATGTCTGATACTGATGGCATGTGACGCGCCGAAAGTGGCATTCCTAGCGAGATCACCGCGCCCGCCCGCACTCCCCGCAGGCTAGTCCCCCACTTAACATTCACTTCACTTCGATCGCATGCTGAGGGCATCGATACCTAGGAACGAGCAGGCGAGGGACAGGGAAGGCGACCCATCGGACATGTCTGGCTGCCTTCACATAGTTCTCCCAGACCCAGTCGACCCGAAAAGGCCACACGACTCTCGTGGGCGGGCTTTGTCTGTCTGTGAGAAGATTCATTACATAGCTCGCTCTGGCCCGACAGGCTACTTTCACCGTCTAGCTTGAGCAAGAAGCAGTGGAGCGGGCCCCTATCTGGTCCGTCTTCTCAGAGACGAGGTTGTGGTCAAAAAGGCCACATCACTCTCATTAGCCGGCGGTCGTTCTCTCCGAGAAGGCCCCGTACACGGCTCACTTAGACCTGCAGGCGACGTAGCAGAAGAAGTAGCAGTCTCCGCAGTCTAGACTATATAGAAAGTATATTCAGAAGCCCCTAAGTAGTAGATTGTTTATCGGAGAAGAGCCGAGGAACAGGCGGATAGTATAGCTCTCCGAGATAGTAGGAATAGCATTACCTAGCAGGAGTCTTCATAGCAGGCGATGGTGTCACGGAGAAGCCAGAACTTGAATACCACTTCTTTTGCTACGTCGCCTGGACCGCAAGATTCATATAATACAGGGTAGGGACATCATCTTGACGCGGTCTATTGTACCAAAAGCGACACGAGAGTGAAACAAGATGCACTCAGCAAAAGTTGTAGAAGAAGGGTATGTGCTTGATGTCGTACGCTATGCCATAGTCCACAACCGCACACCAGCATCAAACTTTTTCCATCATCTCGTACATCAATGTCATCCATCATGTGTCGCGAAAACAAGCCGAAAGGTCAAGCTACACAAGCTTATAGCTTCTCAACTGAATGCAGAGCCAGCAGACACCCGCAGTAAGCAAAGCGACACGCTCACTTGAACTGCTTGCCATCCGCCCACTCAAGCTTCTTCCCGTTCACCTCAATCGGCTTGTCCCAGCTCCACATGTCCTCGACAAACTCCTTGTCCTCCTTCTTGCTCGGGTCGAGCTTCTTGAACTCGTAGCTCTCGTAGTCGGGCGCGACATCGAAAGCCGGGAGCGCCTCCTGGCCACGGACGAGGAAGGCGCCCTTGATGACGCTGTCGTTCGTCACGCCGTAGACGGAGCAGCAGCCGAAGAGGTACTTGCGCGAGGCCTCGAGACGCGCGAAGAAGCCGCCGATGAGGTTGGACGTCATGAAGGTCATGGTGAGCTCGTCGTTGTACTTGTAGTCCACCTGCCACAGGCTGTACTCGTCGAACTTGCAGTTCTCCCAGAACCAGGGGAGGGCGACTTCGCGCGTCTCCTCGTTGGAGTACTTGCGCTTCCTGTAACACGGTCAGACTCGTAACAACACAGCGACCAAAGATTTGAGTACTGACCAGTCGTCGAGAACGAAGGTCGGCTTGGGCAGCGCCTCAAGCGGATGCTTTGGCTTCGGTGCTGGCTTCTCCTCTTCCTCCTCGTCGTCCTCCTCAGCAGCCTTCTTCTTCTCCTGCTTCTTGGGCTGCTCCTGCTTGGGCTTCTCCTCCTTCTTCGGTGGGGTGTTGGCGAGCGCCTTCTCGATGAACTCGGGCTTGCCGGCGACCTCAGTCCACACAGACTGGTTGGTGACGGTCTCGTACCATCGAGTCACGGAAGGGTTCTGCGAACGCCACTCCTTGTCGAAGAAGTACTGGAAGCCGCGGCCGAGGATGGAAGCAGCGAAGATGTCGGCGAGGGTGAGGCGCTCGCTGACGAGGTAGGTGTTGACCATGAGGTGATCCTCCAAGACCTTCATCTTGTTCTGCGTCGCCTTCATGCTGTCCTCGACGTTCTTCTTGTTGTACGGGTCGCGGCCGACGAGTGGACGGAACCAGCCACCAAGAGACGGGAGGACCTCGGCGTTGGCGAAGGACATCCAGCGAAGGATGGAGGCATAGTCCTGCTTGGTCTTGCCGAGGAGGGTGGTCTTCTCGTTCTGCGAGGTGACTGCAAGATACGGTCAGCAGATGCTCGTGAGTGCCGTACGCAGATGTTTGTGCGGTTGTAAGTCATGTCAGAGTGTGAATACATTCTCAACAGTAGTCTTCAGACAGGGATAACTGTAATTGATTGTATGTGTGTTCATCATGTGAAACGAGGCGAGGCTGTGAAGTCGCGACATTGCAAGGAGGTTCGCGGACTTACGGTAGATCGCAATGGCAATAGACTCGCTCAGAATGTAGCCATCGCTGCCCTGGAAGGTCGGGATGCGGCCCAGCTTGTTGAGCTTGCGGTAGTCGTCCGTCACGCCGTCCTTGCCTGGGTTGGTGTCCACGAGCTCGACGTTGAGGTTGTTGGCTTTCGCCACGACCATGAGCGAGCGGGTGCGCGGGTTGTCCTGAGTCAAACGTATCAGCATAAATTCTGCGCAAGCCTGCTGGCTGGAGGCGGTGGGGCAGCGGTGTTCGCTCTCGACTTACAGCGAAGCCGTAGACTTTGCCGAACGACATGATTGAGGTGTGAATTTTTGTTGTATTCGTGTCTTCCAAGTGCGCCTTCGTTGGCTGTGGATTTGCTTGTGTTTCTGGCGATGTCGCAGGTGGATATGAGTGTTTTGGAGCTTGAACAAATTTCTGGAAGTCCTAAAACTTGAGCTGGCCCGAGCTTTGCCTTGGCATTGACTTCGAGATGGATGAGAGCAGAAGCATTGAGCGACCATCAGCAGCAACACCACCCCCCACCATGGAGACGACCCTCCTCCGCGCCGGCTTCAGACGCGCCATCGCATCCAGCTACAACCCCGCCCGCCGACGCGTCCTCCTCCTCCACGCCTCCCGCCGCACCTACGCCTCCCCCTCGGAGCCGTCAGGACCCATCCAAGCCGCCCGCCCTATCAACTTCACCTCCGACACCAACCAATTCGCCCGCTCCACCACCAACAGTAACAAAAACACCTCCCAAGACCAAGACTACGACCGCCTGCTCCACCGCGTCCGCATCGTCCCCGCCTCCCCC
Source organism: Saxophila tyrrhenica (assembly GCF_035928015.1). Lineage (NCBI taxonomy): Eukaryota > Fungi > Ascomycota > Dothideomycetes > Mycosphaerellales > Extremaceae > Saxophila > Saxophila tyrrhenica. The sequence goes on along the minus strand of NW_027041751.1, from coordinate 44,411 downwards.
TCCTACTTCACAGCCACCCCCCGCTACACCGACGACCTCCTCTACCTCTCCTCCCTCTACCGCAAATACCAGCTCCTGCCCCGCCTTGCCCCGGGGACGGAACCTCGGGTAGCATGGAAGACGCTCGCGGAGTACCGGACGGAGACGGGCGAGCCGGTGCGGCAGAAGGGGTACACGATTATGCTTAGTTTGCTGAAACGGCTGAATAAAATCCACACCGCGCTGCTGCCGGTGGAAGTGCAGAGGGCGTTGCAGCGGTATAAACGCCGGATCCAACCGTTCTTTGACCGGGCGAAGCCGATTGAGATTGATGAGCTGGGACGCGCGAGGGCGGTGGGGAGGCGGAAGGCTTGCCATGCTGTGGTGTTTCTGGTGGAAGGGGAGGGGGAGTGTCTGATCAATGGACGGAGTTTGACGGAGTACTTTGGCCGGTTGCATGATCGGGAGTCGGCGGTGTGGCCACTGAAAGCTACGCAGAGGCTGGATAAGTATAATGTCTGGGCTGTTGCGAAGGGAGGGGGGACGACGGGGCAGGCGGAGGCGATTACGTTGGGGTTGGCGAAGGCGCTGTTGGCGCATGAGCCGGATTTGAAGGAAGCGTTGAGGAGAGGTATGTCTCGCTTCGTAAATGCTCTTTTCGACCTGTGCTAACATTTGTTGCAGCTGGATGTGTGACGAGAGATCCGAGGAGAGTGGAGAGGAAGAAGGCCGGCAAGCTCAAGGCGAGGAAGATGCCTGCTTGGGTCAAGCGGTAGATGCGAAGTGTGTATGTACATGTAAGATCAATGGATCGCTTCCTCGTCCTCGGTGTTCGCAGACAGTTCGCTTGCTCAAAAATCAATGCTCTCTCAGTCAGCATCATGCTCAGCTGGCAGACTTTCCTTTCCAACCAACCGACCAACGTCATTTCCCAGAAGGAAAAGTCCACTTTCAGTGGTGCATCACCCATCTCCTTTCATCGACTCTTCCTGCGTTTCAAGATCTGCGCCGTGAACCTCTCTTTCACGGCATTGAGAAGTGAATGGCCGAAGACGACTTAAATTCCTATCAAGGGTGAATCCTCCTTGGGGTTCACCAACCACGACTCACTACATCTGAATACATCACCGAACATCCACATCACTCTTGACATCATCCACCTCACCACCAAAACACCCCTTGCTTCCCTCCAGCAACCCACCTCACAATGTCCCACCACCACCCCCTCCTCCGCGCTCTCGGCCTCGCAATCGACACCTCCCTCACTGACTGGGAATCCTACACCCACCACCTCCGCACCCTCCCCTCCCTCGATGCCGTCACAGTCCTTGACCCCGGAACCCCCGCCACAACGGCCAAAGTCCTCGAGTACGTCCTCCACACGCTTCCGCAGCGGCACGGGATCCTGGTCAAAGCGTACGGTGATCCGGGACTTGATCTCGTGGTTCTTCCGGTGGATTGTGAGAGGCTTCTTGACCATCTCCAGGACTCCGATGAAGGGGGTGAGTGGTTCAAGGGGTTCGTGAAGAGTAAACGGTTTATTGGGAAAGTTTTGAGGATGGAAGATGAAGTGGCTTCAGCGGAGAAGGCGAGGTTGCAGAGTTTGAGGCGGTTGAAGGCGGATTGGATCGTTTTGAAGGAGCAGGAGATGGGGAGGTTGGATGCGCGGAAAGTTGAGGCTTTGGTGGAGGCGATGGAGGTTGTTGGGGTGGAGTTGGTGGGTGTGGAGGGTTTTGAGGCGTTTGGGGAGGAGGGCGATGAGGAATTGGTGGCAGAGGAGTGTCGGCGTGTGTGAGGCGGGTCCCGATGATGAATAGATGAGGGGCCATCGGTCTGAGGGCGCCTTCAGTCATTGTCGTCATCATCATCACTCGGATCCCAGCCCTCCTCACACTCTTCGGCGATACTGGATAAACCGTCACAAATCGCCTCTCGCTCATCGATCCCAATCAGACTCCTGGCTGAGCGTTCGACATCCCGGACACCATTCGCCACTTTCGTCGAAGTTGACAGCTGAGCTTTCACAGCAAGACTCTTCGGATGCCCTTGGAAACGAAGCACTTCCGGATACGAAGACAGGATCGGGAACAGCAGCTGAGATTGATGGATGCTCACACGTGGACCTTCTGCGAAGCGATCGCGGGATGCGGCGTTTGAGTCTTCGATTTCGTCCTGGCCCTTCCATGAGCCACGGAGGGATTCGACCTGGCTGAAGGTATGTGGACGGCTGCCGAGGCGTCGGGATGCGGGTGATGTAGTTGGGAAAAGGTTGATGTCTGTGGTTGAGATTTCGTCTTCTTCGTCTTCGTGTGTGACGCCGTTTGTCATGCGGCTGTCTTGAGGTGCTGTGCCGTTGGCGGTTGGTTGGAGAGACTCTGGGTCTTTGACTGAGAAGCCAGCTGTGGCGATTCGTCGATTACCATCGTTGTTCAACGTCGTCTCCAATGTATCGAAGCTCGCCCGTGCGGCTTCATCACCTCGTAGCCTCGTTGGCAACGTGACACTCTCCATCAACGCTGCCTCCAAAGCAGAGGTATGCCATAGACTCGATGCGTCGGCCGACACATAGGACGGGAGTCCGGCCGCCTGCATAGATAAAGGAACGTGCACACTCGCATGTGAATCAAGCGCATACAACGACTGCGCAAAATTCGCCATCTGCAGCATCTGCCTCTCCCTCCGCCTCTCATTACCTTCTTTCAGCCCGAACACCCAACGACAGCCTTTTCCCAGCTCGTCGGAGATGCGCTCCAGATACCTCGAAGTAAACCCGCCCCACGCATCATCCGTACTGCTCAAAATCTGCAGCCCCTGAAGCTGATCGCACTCCTCCAACAGCGGCCTGAGATCCCGATCAAGCAGATCATGCTCCCGGTCCAGATCCCGAAAAAGCTCCTGCCCGGTCTCCCACCGCTCAAACGGCATAAGCGAACTATTAAGCTCATACTCATTCACCTGCACAATACTCCTCGGATGGTAGAAAATATGGTTATAATCCGACCAGAAACGTACAGTATCCGTACTCAGTTGCGGCGGCTGCGTCCCTTGGTCCAGCGCCTGTTGGTACGGACTCGGAGCGATTGGCGGGAGTTGCAGAGAAGCCGTCCGCCCGCCCCATTGGCCCTGGTGCGTTGCGTCGTCCTGTTGTTGGAGTTCGTAGAGGGCGTTCTCGCGCCGGAGGGTTCCAAAGCCGCCTTTGAGGTCGTAAATTAAGGTCCGGGGCGTGTAGGTGTCGCTGCCGTCTGCGCCTATGCCAGGGCGGAAGGAAATGTCGTGGTCGACTGGAGAGTCTGGCTGGCCGGGATATGTGAAGTAGGATTCCTGGGGTACTCTTCAGCACGGAAATATCATATATGTATTGGGGGAATGAGTTGGTTGGGGGAGTTACTTGTATGTTCCAGTAATGGGTGGCGAGGTAGTTCGCACGCTGCCCAAATTGCAGCGTTACTACTTCGTGCATGTTGGCTGTATTCTTGTAAGTGTTTGACTACATCTCACATCCATCGATGTTGTAATGGCAAAGGTGTGCGTTTGCTTTGGACTTTGGAAGACGATCTCGTCCCAATCGGGAAGGAGCGGCGTCCCATGACTTTATGTCGAGGTTTTTTCTGGTCTCGATCTCTGAAATTCCTCCAACATCTTCTCAATTATACCTCGCCGTCTTCACCCGCAACAATGAAGCGCAAGAGAGGCGCCCTCGAAAAGGTCGACGTCGACTTGCCGAACCTCCAACACAAGATCAAAACCGACCCAACCTCCTACCAGGACGAATTCATCAACCAATACTCGCAATACCAGTCCCTCCACGAGCTCTTCCTCCAGTCGCCCACCACCACCGATGACAGCGGTATAATCCGGCTGCGCGATCTGATCGACTTTGTCAGCCATGTCGCCGACTGCTACCCGCGCATCACTGGCGCATTCCCAAGCGATCTGATCGGGTTGCTGGAGAAGCATCATGCTACGCTGGAAGCTGAGTTGCGAGACAAGATTGTGGGCAGTCTGGTGCTGTTGCGGAAGAAAGAGCTTATAGACTCGACGAAGCTGTTGAATGTGCTATGGCCGCTTCTTATATCCACGCCTTCGAAAAGCCTGCGTGCGCTGCTGTTCCAGAAGATTTTGTCGGACTTGAGGAATTCGAATGCGAAGACTACGAACCACAAGTTGAACCGCATGATGCAGACGACGTGCTACAACCTGATCGTTTCGAATCCGACGAGCTCGAAGGGGTTATGGTCGGTCAAGGTGACGAGAGAAATGTGGAAGAGACAGATCTGGACGGACGCGAAGGCTGTGAGCATTATGGAAGCTGCTGCGTTGAGTAAAGATGCGAAGGTGGTGACATCTGGGGTACGGTTCTTCTTAGGTGGCGACCAAGAGCGGGAAGAGGCGGCGGAAGAGGACAGCGATGATGAAGGGGATGTCGACATGAGCAAACTACGACATCAGGCGGGTATCAACAAGAAGACTGGCAAGCGGGACAAAGAGTTGAAGGCGGCGGCAGCTAGGGTTAAGCGGAAAGAGAGGAAGAAGAACGCACCGCACCCGCTCAACTTCTCCGCGCTACACCTGCTGCACGACCCGCAAGGTTTCGCCGAGAAGCTCTTTCAGCAGCACCTACAACCCTCGCAGCCACAGGTTCGGCTGAATCTGGAGCAGAAGCTCATTGTGTTACAGCTCGTGAGCAGGCTGGTCGGTCTCCACAAGCTTACGCTGATACCACTCTACTCCTACTTCATCAAGTACCTCACTCCACGACAGCCGTCTGTCACCTCTTTTCTGGCTTCTCTGGCTCAAGCGACACACAGTCTGGTCCCGCCGGACGTGCTAGAGCCGTTGGTACAGAAGATCGCAAACGAGTTCGTCAGCGAGGCGGCTGCAGCAGAAGTAGCCAGCGCTGGTCTGAATGGTATACGGGAGATCTGTGTGCGCCAGCCGTTGACGATGAACGAGACTCTTCTGCAAGATCTCGTCCAATATCGCAAATCGAAGGACAAAGGCGTCCAGATGGCTGCTCGAGGTCTGATGTCGCTGTATCGAGAAGTGGGCGCTGAGATGTTGAAGCGGCGTGATCGTGGGAGAGATGCTGCACTCAAGCTTCGAGCTGGTACTGGGCAGGGGACGAGATTTGGTGAGGTTCAGAGTGGGGAGATTGAAGGCCTGGAGTTGCTGGAAAAGTGGAAGGAGGAGCAGGGTCTTGACGAAGAAGAAGACGAGGCTAAGGGATGGGAGAACTGGGATGCACAGAGCGACAGTGATGATAGTGAAGGTGGCTGGATCAATGTCGAGAGTGATGGAGAGGACATCGATGTTTCTGACTCCGAGGACGAGAAGCCGAAGAAGGCTGCCAAAGAAACGCCAGCCGAAAAGGCCAAGGATTCAGACAAGGAGAACGCTGAAGCTGGAAATAAGGACGAAACTCCAGACGCATCCCGCAACACCGCCTCCCTGGAACCCCAAGAAGCCGTCCGCCGCGAAGAAGCCCGCATGTCCAATCTCGCCACCACCCGCATCCTCACCCCCGCCGACCTCGCCAAACTCCACGAGCTCCGCACCTCCGCCGCCATCACCTCCTCCATGCCCTCCGCCAAACGCCGCCGCCTGCAACAACAACAGCAACAAAACTCCGCCCGCCACGCCGACGACGCCCTCACCTCCGCCGACATCGAAGGCCTGGCCTCTCTATCCAACAAACAGACCAAAGAAGAGAAGATTCGAATGGCGAAAGGTGATCCTGACGAGAAGAACGATCATCGGTCGACGACGGCACGGAGGAAGGAGAAGAAGGAGGCCGAGGGGAAGAGTACGACGAATAAGGAGAAGGCGCGGAAGAAGAATTTCATGATGACGTTGGGCAAGGCGAAGAAGAAGGGGAAGAGGAGTTTGATGGAGCACAGGAAGATTTTGAAAGCGCATGTGGATCGGGGGAAGAAGGGCGGGAGGAGGGGGAATAGGTGAGGTTGCTGAGCTCCGATCAGGTCATGTAGGTACGTACTATGGCCGTCGATTAACGACTGTAAGAACGCTTCGGCTCCCAAACTTAGTATGCATGGCAAGATTGCAGCCGCAGCTTCGTGACTCTGGTCCGAGTCGACTCAGCAGCTGCCGTGCAGCGTCGAAGAACAAGAAACAACGCAGTGTCTGAAGCTATCATTGTTGCTTACAAGAGATTCCTGCTTTAAGTGGTCTATCGCTGCTCTGCTTTCACCATGCCAGCGAGTCGTCTCCGCGAATGCGAGGCTCGCATCGAACGGCTTAACACCAACCCATTAGAGCTATGAGATCAAGCATGCCCGCACAAAGCTTACGACGGCGGGCGTACGGCTCTTCTCTTGTTTTTGAAACGACGCTGGCGTTGCCTTACTTTACTTCTGCTCGTTTCATTCGTCGGCACGTATCTGACCGCGTGGCGATGCAACCGACAACGTCTGTTTGGATGTATACGAGTGACTCTCACTATATGGCCTGCATATGAATGCGTGGACATAGTCACGGCGAGAGAAAATCAAAGGTTCCCTCTCGTATGGGAGGCTTTCGATGAGACAGTGTTACGCGTCCTCGAACGTCGATGAATATATTCAATCAGGTGAGCGACGTAGGATACTGTTCTCACCTGGCCAATGTTCGTTCCATTTCACATTTCCTATCATCAAAGCGTAAAATAACCATGCGCTTGGTCACTGCATTCGTCAACTGCAGCATACTCTGTTCGTTGCTCACTTCTGCTACTGTGCTACCTCACACTCATGTTCTCCACGAGAAACGAGAGGTCCCGTTTGCGGAAAGCATTGATCGACAACGTATTGAACCGGACGCCATCCTGCCAATCCGAATTGGCTTGAACACCAACGGAGATGCGACTCGCCTGGCAGAGCAATGGATCATGGCCGTATCCGATCCTGCATCAGCGGATTATGGCCGTCACTGGACGCAGGACCAAGTCACCGAGGCCTTCCAACCCACCGAGCAGACTGTCAATACAGTCAAGGCGTGGCTTGAGGAACACGGCATCAATAGATACACACACAGCACCAATAAGCAATGGATCGCTTTCGATACAACTGCCGCCAAAGCCGAAGAGTTGCTGCAGACCAATTTCTTCGAACATCAGCACTCGTCCGGCCGAACGCTTGCTTCTTGTGACAGCTACCACCTCCCAGACAGCGTCTCCGCGGTGGTAGACTACATCACTCCAGGCGTCAAAGCAAGTGATGTAACTGGTCGCACGAGGCGCAGTCGCCAACGGAGACACGAGACTGTCGGGGAACAAGCAGTTCAGAGAAGAGACCCAACTAGCGACAACGAGTTTCCTTTCCCGCCAGATCCTACCGATCTGTCCCGTTGCGATTAAATGACCTCGCCGGCCTGTATCCGCGCTCTTTACGGCATCCCCGAGCCGGATCCATCTGAGCCTGTCAATCCAAACAACTCCTTGGGCATATTCTCGATATACAGCCAGTGTACGCAAGCTTACATCCCTTCATTGACTGTCTCAATCAAGCTGATGTAGCACAGGGTATCAGCGGAATCTCGACGACTTCTTCGAAGCCTTTACCGATATTCCGGCTGGCACGTCACCGATCTGGAAATCAATCGACGGAGGGCAGCCTCCGCCAACGAGTCCGAACGATACGACCTGGAAGAACTTGGACGGGGAGGCGAATCTTGATCTTCAGACTTCGATGCCGATAGTGTATCCGCAGAATGTGACGGTTTGGCAGACGGATGATGCTTACTGGGTGAGTATTGAGTATGAGAGGAGCACGCCCTACCAGCAGCAAGGCCAAAGGTCTGCCATTCTGAAACGAACTGACTTCTCATTCCCAACAGTCCCGCTGGACATACTCCAAGCCCTGGGCCGGTCTCATGAACACCTTCCTCGACGCCATCGATGGCTCCTACTGCACATACACCGCATACGGCGAGACGGGCAATGACCGGCATCACGATCCCATCTACCCCGACACCAATCACACGAACGGATATCAAGGCGAGCTGCAGTGCGGCGTCTATACCCCACCGAACGTGTTCTCGGTCAGCTACGGTGCGCAAGAGGACTGGTTGCCTGAGTATTACCTCCGACGGCAATGCAATGAGTTTTTGAAGCTGGGTCTGCAAGGAATCACGGCGGTGTTCTCGAGTGATGATTGGGGTGTTGAACTTTGTCCGAAGCATCAGAGGGTGTTTGTGCCGGATGTGCCGGCGGGATGCCCGTAAGTGTGTCGCGATTGTTGGATTGCGGGTGACTGATAGTTGAGCAGGTGGGTTACCGCTGTTGGTTCCACGCAGATTGGCAGCAACAAGACGGTCCACGATCCGGAGGAAGCGGTGTCGTTGGATCATGCTGAGTTCTTGAGCGGCGGAGGGTTCTCTATCGTCCATGACGCTCCTGATGTGAGTTCGATCCAATCTCCTCATATCTCTATTTGACACCAGGTTATGTCCCAAAGGAATTGGCCCGTTCTCCATGAAACAATCACCTACCATTGAAGCTGCTGTCAAGCTTTGGCTCTGCTGCCGTCTCGGAGAACTGCAAGGTCTTAGCATCGCCTGCACCAAAGCTCTCGAGCCCACTTTATCCAGATCATCTAGGTCTGGGTCCTGAAGACCGCCAATTCACCTTGTACGCAGATTGACACTGACGGCTTCTGCAGTACCAAAAGGAAGCCATCGCAAAGTACTTCGCCGTCGCCAACACCTCACTCCCATACTTCTTCAATGGCTCATACAACCATACACGATGGGGTGTACAACCGCAATGGGCGCGGAGTCCCTGACGTTTCTGCCGGTCGGTATTCTATTAATCTTTCAAATCAGCTGTAACTGATGAGATACTAGTCGGCAGCAAGATTTCCATCTTCAATGCCAAAGACCGCTGGATAGTGCACGGCACAAGCGCTAGCGCACCTATCTTCGCGGCGATGCTAAATCGCATTGTTGAAGAGCGCCTGATAATTGGCAAGGTGCCGTTGGGATTTATCAATGCTGTGCTGTACAGCAATCCGCAAATCTTCAACGATGTTGTGGTCGGTGACAACATCAACCCGGACCGTTGCAGGGGGAAGGGGTTCAAGTGCGCTCCCGGTTGGGATCCGGTAGGTTGGCAGCTTGGGACTTCTCGAGCGCTATGGGAGATATGTGCTGACTTCTTCGGTCAGGTGACAGGCCTGGGAACGCCCAAGTTCCAGGAGATGATGGATCTTTTCTTGAGGTTGTAGTGTTTCTTCTCCAGCAGTCACCGTGTCTTTGCGGTCCTGCTAGTGGTGTTGAAGGTGCCGCTCGGAACATGGATGGAGGAGAGGTTTGTCCTACGATATTCCAGAACGGTCATGTTCTGACGTCGGAAGCCCAGACAGTCTCGCACTGCCACCGTGCTCGTTAGCTTAGTCAAGGATCCAGATCTATTGGCGACTCTCCTCTCGGATAGAAGTAGTCGTGTCCATACCACATGTGCTTGCTCATGAATACGGCGAAACTGTTGATGTAGCGGAGAAAGAAAGAGAGAGAGAGAGAGAGGGGGGGGGGGAGAGAGAGATGTTTGCAGAGGTGTAGCTTCTGGCGGAACCGATGTGCTCGATTTCACTATCTTAAACCGATATTACATATCAGCCCAAGTCATAGCAATAATCCCATCCTCAACACCAGCTCGGCTTTAGCAACCTGGATCTGCTACTACTCCTGCTTCTCGTCGGTGGGGGGAACGAACACCGTTTTCCACATCGCCATCAACTGCTCCAGATCATCAAAGCCTTCCATGCCTCCCGCCTCCGCCGTCTTACCATAGAACGCAGCCAGTTCACCAGCCTCTGACTCAAGTGACTTTAATTTCTTGAGCTGCTCTTCCATGTCCGCTATGATAGCATCGAGCTTGGCCGACTTCTCGCGCTCTGCGTTCTCGAGTTTTTCGTCGGTTTGATTGGTGAGCTCGGTGCTGGGAACGACGTCGGTTTGTTCGGTGGGAATGTGCTCCATGGTGTCCTGCAAATTGTCAGCTGGATGCAATGTCAGGTCGGCGCAATATTGACATACTGGGTCGAAGACAGAGTTCCCGTCGTCATCAAATGTGTTCTGGTCGCTGGAGAAGTCCCCTCCGAAAATATCTTCTACGTTTTCCCTGGCTGTGGGTGTTGAGTGTGGTTGTAAGGTCGAAAGGGAAGGGAGGTGAAGAAGCTGAGGCATCAAGAGCTAGCGTGTCAGAAGACAGCGTGACAATAGTTAGCGTGACAATGGCCATAAGACGCGCATGTGATACGCCAAGCTTCTAGAGCGATCCAAGCTTGTGACCAGCCACAGCTTCATTGCTTCACCATCCTGGACTCTCCAACTCACCTTCACATCGGCAACACGCAATGGCGCCCCCAACTCCCAGCACAGGTCCTCCGGCGGAATCGAACAAGAATGTGCTCGCGGCTCTTGTCGCAGAGAATGAAGCTAAGGAAAAGAAGATCGAGGAATTGGACCGCGAGATTGCGAAGTACTTCAAACACGAAGGTAACACGCGTAGCGATGTGAAGATATCGCAGGATCATCTGGCCACTGTGGTAGATTTCATGGACGACGGTGTACGATCAACGACTTCCTTTCCTGCGAATTGTGCTAATCTTGATATCACAGGTGGCGACCGCCCGCAGGTTGGCGACATGTCTCAAGATCAATGGCCTGGTTGCCAACAGTACCTTGCAGACCGCAACGACCGAAGCATACCGCAAGAAGCTTGTTGAGTACGTAGCGCAGCTTGACAAGGTGGCTCAGAACGTCGATGAGGAAGAGCATGCAGAAATTCTGGCACACATGCGAGAAGGCCTGGAAGACGACATCAGAACGCTGGATGAGAAGAAGGAAGACATGGAGAAGGCTCGAAAGGAGATGATGAGGATGGCCGCGTTGGAGACAAGCAGTTTTTCTGACGGCGAGGCGAAGTCTTAGAGCTCGAACATGGATTTTGCGGACGAGCAGCAAGAGGCGGAGGGTGAGTTCAAAGGTACTGAGTGTGGCGAAGAGCACACCTGGTACGTTTGCATGCATCTGGAGGAGAGGATAGGAGATCAAGCTCGCAGGACCGCTATAGTTCTGCTCATGGAAGTTTGAAACTTACTCCAAGACTACCATTTTCACGTCACATCGTTCGTCGTAGGCGGCTCGTCGGTCTGTCGTCCGTAGTGTGTTTCAGCTGGACTCTAAGCCGAAGATCTTTTCCTTGGGTTGCAGTATTTCTTCTCGAACAGTCGCGGTGGAATCGTGCATCCGCAAAGGCTGTTGAAGGCGCAGCCGAGAGGTTGCGTTGAGGAAAGGACTGTCCTTGGGTATGCCAGCACTTTCATATAGAGGGTCTGTAATAATGGTCTCGCAGTACCGTCGTGCGCGTTGACTTCTTCTGGATTTGAGTTCGGCTGACGGCCTTTCTCACCTACAGGTGGCCCTGTGCATGGCAGTTTCTCGCCCATGAATATCGTAGAACAAGTGTTGTTGTCTCGAGAGAAGCTGAGAGGATACCTGTGCGGAAGTCCATACAGCCTCCCAGTTGGGACTAGTTGGAATCTGCTTTGGCCATCTTGGCGTCGACCGCATGTGTTTCTTTGCACCACAGACGATGCAACCAAACCTCCAGCATGCACCGCGGTGCGCTCAAACGACTCAGCGGACAGTATGGCGTTCGGCGGTGATGATTGAGACACAAGCAGTAAGCTTTTCCCACCTTTGGAGGCTCCTACAGTTCCGCACCTCACCCGCTTGGCTGAGGTAAGGCCCCACGGCCGGATTTCGCTCTCTCCATCGTTGTCAATGTTTCTTTTATTCTGCTCTATATTCTCCTTCAGTGTCTCGAGCAATAGAGGTGTCTGGTAGTCTCTGTTCAACAGCAAGAATCAGGAAGACGTAATAGATATCCGTTTTGGCGGAGAAACACTCTCCATGTCCGTCTATTGTCCTCCGACATCTACCAGAGCTTCTGCATGTTCTAGCCCTTTTCCTAGAGCTGTGTGACGTCAGCAACCAGCTGCTGTAATATACGAAAGTATAAAACCTCGGCAGTATCCGCCGGGTGGTTGGCGCAATGGTAGCGCGGTTAGTCCTACCTACCTCATTATCCTTTGAATTGGGACTCATCCTGATTGAACAGTTGGTTTTCGGTAACGAACTACACCAAAGGTTGAGGCAGGTAGCATCGCTTCCAATGGTTCTCCAGCTTGTGTTAATCCCTAACAGGGTTCGAGCCCCTTGCTGCTCGCTGTTTCTTTTGCCTCGTCGTTATGTCTGTAGACAACGGCTGGCAACACCGGGTATACCCGGAATCAGCATACCACCAGCAGACGGTCAGGTGATATTTTGCCAGCTTTTACTGCCTCCAACGCTTCACAGATAGAGCTGATACCGGCGAGGTGGATACCGGTAATGTCACGTCAACGTGGAAAGCATACTCATCGTCCTTATGTGCTGGCGATCAATTTCGACTATGCCAGGACGACAGCTGAACCAATTGCAATCACACTTAATTCTTTCATCGATCATGTTAGACCTACGCAGCGTCGTCATACAGTCGTGGCAGTTGGACAAGGGCGATTGAAGTGTGGGTGGAACGCAAGCATTCTTGCGATGATACTTTACTTCTACACTAGTTACGGCGAATCGTAGCAGCCAAACATTGCGGTATATTCGAACAGAAGATGTTCCGACAGCCATACACATCGCTTTGTCCCCAGCCCGCGATCATTCTTGGGTATTGAGCCAATATGAACCAGTCCAACTTGAAACAACCGAACAGCAGGAGCCTGCATCATCAGCTCGAGAAATGACAGATGCTTAGGTGAAGCCACACTTCAAGATAATCCAAAAGCTTGCGCGTATGAATCCTAGACCCAAGGTAGCCACTCTCTAGCACTGAGATTACCACCGCCTTGAAGAAACTCGAGGTCGACCCGGCGGAGGCCGGGTGCATAAGAAGCACTTGAATGGAGCAGGCCCGCGGTGACCGGCACAGGCTGCATGGATCCAATGGGTACAAGACTGACACTGCAGCATTCGGTCGGTGGCAGTCTGGTTGCCACATGCACAGTGAATTTTCACCTGGCCTTGCGAAGGCGGACGCATCGGATGATATTGCTGGCCACCTGGAAATGATCCTTGCTGTTCCTGGGGGGATGGGTGGCCGGACATGATGCTCCAGCGTCTGTTGTGGGCTTCAAGTGTTGATTCAGCACGAGAAGAAGGCACTTCAAAGCTTTCTGTATGTGCAGCCCAGCCCGGACCGAATCCTGACTGCTGCGAGTCCTCGTTCGCACCCCCAGCCTGCTGAGAGCACGCCGAAAAATCCATCGGGCATGTATCGATCGAAGTCGTCGTCACACTGCGGCGGTTCGAGTTGCGGCTCGACGTACTCCTTCGAAGACTACCTTGCCTCCGAAGCTGGGCGGCGGCCGCGACAGCTGCACGTGACGGTGGCACTCCCTTCTTCATTGAGGCAGCAGAAGAAGACCGTGGGATGCTCAGACCTTCCAGATTCTCTACCGGAGGATCCAGCCTCGCAGCTTTCGCCCTGCGCTCGTCACGCTTGTCAAAGATGAAAGACGAAGGTCGGCTCGGAGTCTTGTCACTCCCATCTGAGTCCTCATCACTCGAGTCGCTATCGAACAACGCTGGATAGCGTTCGCGAATGGATCGAGTCGGACTCTCTTCCGCCCGTGTAGTCTCCGTGCGAGCTCGCCCGTTCTCGTCAATTGTCAAAATGACGGAAGCTCGATGTCTCGGCTTGCCTTCGGATATCGAACCAAGGGGTGGTCGACCAAGACGCTTCACCGGAGAAGCTGTCCGGGTGACATGGTTGAAGCTGCCGCTCCGACTAATTGCCTCTGTCGCACTCATCGACGTATACATGCTCTTCGGCCTCGCAGTGCCGGCCGTGTTACTGCGTTGCAAGCTCGACGATAGCTGAGATGAAGTAGTGGTGTTCGACAAGAGCGTGTCCGACCGTTGATGCGTCGCTGATGCGCTCCTGCCGATGCTTGCATCTTCAGCATGTCTCATGTTCGTTCGACTATTGGACCTGACAATGGGACGTATAGGCGAGCTGTACAACAGCGACGGATCCACACCCATCGACGCATGATTAGCCATGCTGGACAGTGGATTGCTTCCCGGTGCTACCGTAGCAGAAGCAGGTCGAGGATGTGGGGCCTGCACTGGAAAGCTGTTCATGGCTGGTGTATCAAAGCTCATCGCTTGCGCGTTGGAGTGTTGCGAGCCCTCCATTGACCATCCTGCATCGAATCTTGCAGGTGCAAAGGGATCCTCAAGACTGTTACCAGGCACAGGCTGCATAGGGCTCCCAGCTTGTGCCCACAGAAAGGTCGACTGCGATGCCACGGGCGCTGAAGCCGGGCCCGGATTCGCAAAGTTATACATGTCGGGCGAGAATTGGAGCTGCGGGTACTGCATCGGCGTCTGCTGTGCTGCTGGCGCGTTGCTATGTAGAACAGCTGCATGCTGGGGCGTCATGAATCGGCGAGAAGCGATGGTCGATGGTGTGCCGAACGCGATCTGCTGGTCCTGCTGAGGCTTTCTCGCAGAAGTGCCCCGTGTGGGAGGAGGTGTCTGCATTTGTGTGGAGTCGAAAGATGTGTTCAATGCCAGCTGCATGGACGCTGCTTGCGTATTCCCGTATGTTGGACTGAGCATTGTGCCAGGCGGTGGCATGTTCGTTCCGCCCCCATTGCTACCCACTGCTTGTATGTTCGCATAGTAGTTCGACCTTAGAGTATCCGAGGATGATTGCGGTCTCTGGACTGGGGTCGATGTCGGATATTGGGCATGTGGTGTGTTCTGTGGGAACATGTGCGGAGTGGTGAAGGCATCGTGGAAATGGGACGAGTATGCGTTCTCTTTCGGGGTCTGGTAGGGATGCTGACTGAACGAGCCGTTCGAGGGAGTAGCTGGACTGGGGAAGCTCCAATCTAGCGGCACACTGCTGTCGTGATGAGTACACGCATCCCTTGAACGGGGGACTCGAGGTCGCTATACCTGTTATACGACTGATCAAACTCCATGGGTCCAGCAGGTAGCGCTACCAAGTACCAAATCTGAGGCGAGGTGGGTGTTGAATGAGACGGGACCTCTCTTCAGCACATCGTGGGCTCGACCGGTGTAGATTGAGGGGCCGTATGTACTGCAGTACGGACGACAACAAAGTCTGGTCCACTGGCAGAGAATATGCTATTCCAGTCTGTGGTATAGAAACCGTGGAGGGGAGATGACTGCAGCACTCTCCTATCAACGAATGAAGTAGGTGGACTATGGCGACGGATCTGTAGACAGGGAAGGCTGGCCAGCAAGTAAGGCTGCAGTGCCCGTTAACGAAGCTAGGGCCCCGGTGTGCCGTGCAAGGTACACGGGGTTTGCATGGCCGGTGGCATGAATGCGGAAACCATTCGCCCAAGATGCCGTCGAGTTGACGGAGAGACGTCCACCCGTCCAAGCTCGAGATCCAATTACCGTTGTGCCACACTTTGAATGCACAGCACTCCACATATAATCTGCACTCAAGTATATGCAGGTGCAGGTTGGACGATGTCGAAAGCACATGGCTTCGTCGACTCCTTCCACGGCTCTTGACTGTCCCTGCAGTGCGATCGCTCCAAATCCTTTGCTGATTGCCCCCCACCCTGTCGTTAACTTTTGCCCTGGAATCCTGACGCTGGTTGCCAGCCGAGCCAGCCAATAAACCTAGGAATCCCACCTCAGAGTCAGCCCGCCCCTCGGCGCCATCAGCGAGCCTTTGACTTTTCTTCTGCCGCAAGCTTCGATTAATCTCCTTCCGACCCTTTTGACCCTCTTTGCCAAACGAGAGTTGGAAGAAAGTACCGCGTTAGCAAACCCCACTGCAGCGTGCAAGGATACTCCAGGTTGCTAGGGGAATTTCGAGGAATCGGCTTCGACCTTCTAGATTCCACGCTGCAAGGTACAGACACAAGAACAATCGATCCGCTGGATCGGATGGCACTCTGTCGGTCGTATAACATTCAACGTATGTCGGAGCAGAACAAGTGGTTACAATCGTCGTAAGCTCCCTGGTCAAGCAGATGCTGTGCGAACCGACGAGTGGCACCCAAAAGTGGTGTACCAACGAGAGGTGCAATCTCCAGAAGCCGGGTAACGTATGGAATCTGGGGCAGTAGAATAGCCTTCGATGGCGCACGCGATGTCTTCCCTTATCATGCCATCTCGAGCAGCTTGCGACTCATCCGAAATGCTAATCAAGTCATTGATGACTTTCGAAGATTTGAAGCATGTCGAAGCAGAGGTGTACCTATTTCAGCCATGACACCACAAGACAACCCGAGTTCTAGAGAACATTTTGGGGCAGAGTCCTACCTGCAACGCGGTCGAGAGTCTGCTGATGAGTCTATCATGATGTTGATGCTGATGCTGATGCTGATGCTGATGCAATGACGACGCTGACGCTTATGTTCCCTTCTCCAAGTCCGGCTCCTGCCGACTTCGTTGTCGCTCCCACAGCCTTCTCTGCTTCTCCTCCCCGTCAGCCTTCTTCTTCTTCAGTTCCTGACAGAACTTGCTATTGCTGCGGATCTTCTCTCCATACTTGATAAACACAAAAGGTATCAGACACATCAATGCGGAGAGGATACCCAAGAGAGTGCATGCCCAAGGAACTCCAAGTGTCGCGTACATCGGGCTTGATGCGAACGGGAGAACGACACCGAAGACACTCCGGGCGGCTGATGTGGCGCCCATAGCGCTGGCTGCGTAGATCTCATAAGCGTCAACGACGTAGTTGATCAAGGCCATGAAGATGAGTAGGAAGCCGATCCCAAACGGCAGTACTGCTAGGATGGGAACTATCCAGTGGATATCGGCACGAGCTGTCCAACCCAGCCAGAACAGGCTGATCACGATCAATGGCCCTCCAAGACAGGCCAGCGGCAATCGGACGAACTCCTCCTTCCGCGACCAAGCAGGTGGTGTGGGCTTGTTCCGAGCTCGATCGAGATAGTAGTCCCACCACAAATATATAGCAGCGGCGAAGATCGATCCTACGCCAATTGGTAGAAAGGCGAGGCCGACTTGGCCGGGGGTGAAACCGTACGTATCAGCGAATATGGGGTCGAATGCCTGGAAGAAGACTGCCAAGATGTCAGAACCATGAAACAGAATGGAAGAATCGCTGACTCACTGTAGAATATCCCATATTCCAGAGAAAGGAACAAGCAAGTGGACGACACAATGGCCTCGAACAGCATCATCCGAATCGGCCTTGTCAGCACGGTCGTGATCAACTCCCACAGATCTTGCTTCTCCAGCTCGGAGGGAGCCTTGATCTTGTGATCCCCGGTCTCCTTCCGGAGCTTCTTCGCTCTTCGTCGGAGGATGACAGGTCCATAAGTCTCGGACATGAAGAGCAAAAACGGCCACGTAGCTCCAGCAAACATGAGCTCAACCCAGTACACCCATCTCCAGGATATGTACATCGTGATGTAACCCGAGAGCAGTGGGCCCAGCAGCGGACCCCAAGTCGTTGCTGCCATGAATGCTGTGATGGCCATGCCACGAGCTCGAGAGGTACTGTACATGTCCGCCAATATCCCGCCGATAACTGAGACAGGCGTCGAAGCACCGATGCCTGTAAACATGCGGAAGACGACAAGGCTCGCAAATGTCGGAGCTACGGCGCAGGCCATGACGAAGATTGTGAACATGATGAAGGTGCAGATCATCACGATTTTGCGGCCATATGACCTGGAGCGGGTCAGCAATGGACGACCTGGCTTGATCGTTGCGACCTCTAACTGGACTTACTCGCTCAACGGCGCAAAGATCATAGGGCCGAGGATATACCCTATCAAATAGATAGACACCGGCAGAACCAGAAGCTCATCGCTTTCCACATCGTAATACCTGGACGTAGCGCCTGTTGCCCCACTAGGCAAAGCACTGCCCATTGTGCTGTTCAGAACCATCACCATGGCAGTGACAACAACATAGATCTTCTTCTTCCGCGACCAGTTGTACGGATTGGTGGGATCATCTTGCGTAAACGAGATGATGTTCGTATCGTCCTCGGTTTGGCCATCATTGCTTGGTGCTGGGGATACATCACCGGAAGTGTCTCTAGAGGTGGCCAGCTTTTCGTCATCTGATTTTTGTTCTGCGTGAAGTGACAGGTTTCCTTTGTCGTTGTCTCGTTCTGTAAGTGGTAAGTGTCCATCCAATGTCTTCCATTATTCCTTCAGCTCACGGGAATAAGAATTAGCCGAGGGTGTTGGTGACGCTGCCCGCTCGCCCTTGGCACTCATGGCGAACGACTGCAACCTCGATAAGAATTGAAAGCGATGGTGTACTGAGAAACTGAATGGATACGGGTTGGAAGTGCTTGGAGAAGGTGAAGATGTCGAGTTTGGAGAATGAGGTGGATTGATCTGCTTGACCTAGTTGACGATCGCCTCTCAGAAACGGCTATCGGCACGCGGGTAACGGCATGCTTTTCCTTTCGCGGTCGTGAGGCGTTTGCTTGGTTCTGCATAACGGCACGAAATCGATGCAAGCTCAATGCATTTGAAAGGCACGAGATGACCTTGCGACTGCGATTCAAGTGTGGTCGTCGTTCGTAGCTGCGCATCAGTGCCACTTCCGCATGGACACCCAATGCCCGATCCCGGAGCCTTGATTAGGATGAGCTGAACAGGACGAGGAGCAGCAGGAGGAGTGCAGTGTATTCCCACGGTCGAGGCATGTTTGGCGAGCTCATATCCCGAGGACTGAGTTGGTAGCCGTCTGTAGTAGAACAGCTCTCAAGTCCTGCGCCACTTCAAGCTTCCAGGTTGATGCTCCGACCGAATCGCCCATAGAGAGCACTCTTCAGGTCTGACATCTCCTCGCTGATCTCGCTGATTCGTTCTTCGAGCGTTGTGACTTCTCCGTCTATCCTCTCAACAGATGAAGACAGGAGCTCCTGGACCTCTGGAATGGGAAGGTTGAAAAACGTTTCGCCAATCTTGTAGCTGTGGTCGATCAGTGTCCTGCCTCCAAGTGGAAACACAGATCGATGCATACGGCACTTTCTCGTCCTCATCCGCAAGCTCCAGCTCTGTGGATATCTCCTCTAGATCCTCCTTGTCTTTCTGGTGGCGGGTCAGTACAGCTTCGGAGCCCGAAGTCATGGCGCTTCGCGATAATTACCTGCTTGCCCTTCAACTCATCCTCCAGGGCTTTCTGACGGGAGTGTATGCGACTGAAGCGGTTGATTCTTTCTTGGTCGACCTTGCGGACTTCCTTCTCCTCGCCAATCTCTTCTTCCTCCTCCCGCGACAGCTGCTTGTCATTAGTAACAAGCCAATACCGCGATATGAGGCACTCACCATGCGTTTGGACAACATCTCCGCAGATCTTCGAGCGGTGGTCTCAAGAAGGCGTTGTTGTAGGTATCTTGAAGAAGCAACAGAACGCTCTGACCAAGATCTAGCCAATTTGAGCCTCGTTAGCCTCAGGCACAAGCGATTTGGACCTCACCTCCTAACACACTTTTGAACAAGCAATGACAAACTACACCACCGTGTCGAAGCTCAAAGACCGTTCGCGATATGAAACACATCACTATATGCAGGCGGATGCCGAGTATACCACCCGCCGACAGCCATTGGCTCCAGGATCGTCACGACAGGAGGGGAAGCATCGCCTATCTCTCGACCTCGCCTTATCGCTCGCGTCAAGCTCCAAAGCAGCAAGCTGAGGCGTGATCACCGCATGGCTAGCCGACGCAAGTATATATCACAGCAATGCGGTAAGCGTAGCATGGTTTGACCATCTCTGTCTTTCGTACTGTCTGCGTTCTCTTCATCCTCTTTCCTCAAAAGTCCTCCAACAGCAGTCAAGATGTCAGGAGAATCCCCAGTAGGCGAGGAGAAGCATCGTCGAGCTTCGCAAACCGCAGTTGACTCGGGCCTCGCCAATGAGGATGACGCTGCAATGCTTGGTATGCTTGCATTCCGAGATAATTCGTGACGGACACTGCTGAGTCTCATCTAGCAAAGCTCGGATACAAGCAAGAGGTATGTTTGAACCGCATTCGGATCGGGCGATGTGTGCTGAGTCTCGCCTTTCAACAAGCTACGACGAAACTTTACGATGATTGAGGTCTTCGGCATAGCTTTCAGCATCATGGGCCTACTTCCCAGCATTGCAAGTACCCTGGCCTACTCAATTCCAGCTGGCCCGGCTGGGATGGTGTGGTCTTGGTTCCTGGCCTCAATGTTCATCGTACGTATAGCCAAAATGGAGTCGGGCTCACACCCAGCCACTGCTGACGAGCCATCCAACGAGTACAGTTCGTTGTCGGACTAGCAATGGCAGATCTCGGTTCCGCCATGCCAACGAGCGGTGGACTGTATTGGTGGACCCATTACTTCGCATCGCCATCCAGCCGCAACGCTCTTTCCTTCCTCGTCGGCTACTCGAATACCCTTGGCTTGGTCGGCGGTCTTTGCTCCATCGACTACGGCTTCGCTCTGATGCTGTTGAGCGTCGTAGTGATCGCCAAAGACGGCGAATGGGCGCCCTCCAACGGCATCGTCTATGCTGTCTTCCTGGGCTGTGTCATTTGCCATGGTATACTCGCCTCCACGATGTCAAAGATCATGGGGAAGCTTCAGACTGCTTTTGTTGTCATGAACTTTATCCTGATCTTTGCGACGATCATCGCTCTGCCAATCGGACGGGCATCGCAGCGGAACGATGCTGAGTTCATCTTCACGAAGATGTCGAATCTGACAGCATGGCCGACGGGATGGACGTTCATGCTTGCGTGGTTGAGTCCGATATGGACGATTGGAGGTGAGACGATTGCTCCTTCTCCCGAGTAACGAGCAACGCCTGCTAATCTTGAGAATCCAGGCTTCGACTCCTGCGTCCACATGTCCGAAGAAGCCGCCAACGCCACCAAAGCCGTCCCCTACGGCATCCTCATGTCCATCGGCTCCTGCTGGCTCTTCGGCTGGATCATCGTCATCGTCCTCGCAGCCTGTATGTCTCCCGACCTCGAAAGTCTGACCGGCACCAAGTTCGGGCAGCCGATGGCGCAGATCTACTACGATGCGATTGGAAAATCTGGAGCCATTGGCCTCATGACGCTTCTCTTCATCGTGCAGTTCTTGATGGGCCTGTCGATCCTGGTGGCGGTCTCCCGTCAGAGCTGGGCCTTCAGTAGAGATGGCGCGCTGCCGTTCAGCCCGTATATTCGAGTCATCAGCACTCGACTTGGGTATATCCCTTTCCGCGCGATCTGGTTCTGCGTTGCCATCGCTGCTGTCCTCGGATTGCTGTCTCTAATTGCTCCGGCCGCTGCTCAGGCGCTCTTCTCGCTAGCTGTCGCTGGCAACAACGTCGCTTGGGGGACACCGATCTTCTGCCGTATCGTCTGGGGGAGATCAAAGTTCAAGCCCGGTAAGTACATCTGGATGGAACATGTCGCTACTGTGTCTTAGAAATGAAGGACTTAGAGTTTACCGGCTGAAGTGACGTCTAAAGGGCATTTCGCCTCTAAAGCCGGTGGATTGGTCTAGGGCACAGTAGCCGACACTGCCTCCCTCTCCTACTGTGTAGAAATGACAGAATGCTGACGCCGTTCATCTACTATTTCCAGGTCCCGTCTACACTGGACGCTTCAGCATTCCGCTCGCATGGACCGCTATCGTCTTCTTGGTCTTCGGCACGATGCTGAGCATGTTCCCGGTCGGCGGGCCGGATCCTACACCTTCGAGCATGAATTATACGATCGTTATTAATGGGGCAGTGTGGCTGGGAGCGCTGGCGTATTATTTCATCGATGCTCGGAAATGGTATGTCAAAGACCTACGACGCTGGATAAGCTGCTTGCTAACATCGAGACAGGTTCACTGGACCCAAAATCACTCTCAACATGGACGAGTTGAGCGAGAGCCAAGAGCGCGCTATCGTTGAGGAGGGAATCGAGGTCAAGCATGAGGCTCTGCCGGAAGCGGGCACTCAGAACGTTCCACTAGCGAAAGAAGTGTCGAAGGCGTAGAGATGGATCGATGGACGACCTGGTTGGTGGTAGAATATGATACAGCTATAGGTACATGTAGTTTACACAATCTTTGCGATACACCTCTCCTCTGAAGTCGCCGCGGGTCGGTCATCGAGTTTCTCATGTCTTGACGGTCGATTTCCTAGGTCGATTCGGCAAGGAGAAGCGCCGTAGTCGACTCGGGCACGTCCCGCTCGCGGGACCGCATTCAGGTTCGCATCAACTGGAAGACTCCGGGTGAGCCACGGATGGCTTGTTGGTTGGAGAACGGCGCCTGTAGTCGTCGTTCGGCCGCGAGTACCTCCGTCGCTGCCAGTGACCAAGCATGCACCCCACTGACACTATGTTGGCGGGGTGTTCCCACAGCGACTGTCTGCACCTCTGAGACGGGATACACCATCTGTTGTTCACTTCCCGCCTCCGACAAATCTCCTCATACCAGCATCTTTCGCCTTGCCGTTCTTGATCTTTTGCTTCGCTTCGATGGGATGCTCTTTCTCCCATCTCTCATCATCTTTATACGCCTCTATCGCTGCTTCTAGATTCCAGTCTGCTTGCTGCAGGTATAAGACTGCGACGTCATATCTGAGGTGGAGAGGAATACTTCGTCAGCTTTATCAGCTCTGGAGGCCAGACGAAGATCGCTCTAACGGGAGAAGACTTACTCTGCTACCTTGCAACCTACCATCCACCGTCGTAATTTCTGCTTCTTCATTTCTTCCTCTTCGCCTTCGATAGGTCTTGGCGATAACGAGACGCCACCCTTGTAGTACTCTCCAGGTATCAAAACAGTTCGCCGTCCCTGCAGTAGATTGTCCTGGTAGACATTGTTGGTCTTCCTAAGAACGTTGGCCGGTACACCATACGCTAAGCTTAGCGATTGTATACTGTCATCCGGCGTCACGAAATGAAGCACATCCTGTGCTGGCTGTTCGCTCTCCTTCTCCGTTGTCCGCACAGGCTCATGCTGGGAGTACGCTGGTAGCTCGTCCTTTTCGTTCGAGGATGTCGGTATTCGATCATCAAGACTCGAGTATGCCGGCGGATCTCGTAGTCCTTGTGGCAACGACGAAGGCTCCGAAGATATCTGGCAATAAGGACAGTATGACTCGTACCGCTTGTTCTGGTTAAGACATCTCGAGCATATCGACCTGCCGCAGCAGTCTAGATGTCTTCCTGGAAGCAGCGGTTTTTCTGATGCTGGATCGAGACCGCTGTCGTACTTCTGGGCGCAGGTTGCGCAGGCGTCGTCCATGGTTGACGTGATATACTCCAATAAGCGTGCCCAAGTCTTGGTATACATACAGACAGTCGATGAGGCTCAATTGATGACGACGGTCCAGCCTATCGATAGCGCATCGGCCTTGGGACCATTCCCGAGATCGCATCAGCGCCAAATCTCGCCAATTTGCCACCCGATCCGCTGTCTACCGCTGCCCAGGGTCCATGCACAAGGCGAAGCGTCACGGCGGCGGCGTTGACTTTGCTTGCCCGCTTCCTTCTCGACTCTCCCTTCCACGATACACCTATACACCTAATTACGATTGACCGCATACGCTCCTTCCACAACAACCAAACAACAACTTACTAATACCCTTAGCGATCTCATACCGGACCTCCCGCGCGACTCCGAGCTGAACGCCTCCTGATCAGCGACCACTACAACACCGAGCGGACGACTGGGCGAGCGATAAACCTGCGCCGGAGGGCGCCTCTACAACATAACATATCACCGCCGCGAGCATGTTTGACAATACGACCGCACCGGTGAACGCTTACGACATCCCGACACCACCACCTTACACACTCAAACCGCAACCGTCCCTCATACCAGGCATCGCGGACCAACATCTCGTGCTCGCGCTACCTATTATCGCGTACTGGGCGTTTTCGCTGCTCTTCCACCTTATCGATGAATACGATCTGTTCCCGCAGCACAGGCTACACACGCCGGCGGAAGTGCTGAAGAGGAATCATGCCAGTCGGTGGGATGTTTTCCGTGATGTGATCATACAACAGCTCGTGCAGACGGCATTCGGACTGGGTCTGGCGTATTTCGAAGGCGTGCCAACCTATGGAAGTGAAGAGCACGATGTGGCCGTTTGGGCGGGGCGGATCAGACTGGCACAGAGGGGCATTCCAGCACTGCTCGCAACACTGGGAGTTGACTCGGCAGGGCTGGTTGAGAAGCTAGGGAGCGACAACTCGATATTGGCCGGCATGCTCTCAGGCGGCTTCTACCCGACAGAGTTACTCTCCGGCCAATCGACAGCTCCTGCGTTCGCGCAGTGGGAACTAACGGCCGCAAATGCGGTCTACCATATAATCGTCCCGGCTTGCCAATTCCTCCTCGCGATCTGCATCGTCGACACATACCAATACTTTGTACACCGGGGCATGCACATGAACAAGTGGCTCTACACCACGCTGCACTCGCGACACCA
Source organism: Saxophila tyrrhenica (assembly GCF_035928015.1). Lineage (NCBI taxonomy): Eukaryota > Fungi > Ascomycota > Dothideomycetes > Mycosphaerellales > Extremaceae > Saxophila > Saxophila tyrrhenica. The sequence goes on along the minus strand of NW_027041751.1, from coordinate 19,940 downwards.
CAGGCTCTACGTGCCATACGCCTACGGTGCGCTCTACAACCACCCTCTAGAAGGCCTGTTCCTTGATACTGTTGGAACGGGGCTGGCATACTTGATCAGTGGCTTGACTGTAAGGCAATCGATGTGGCTCTTCACGTGCGCCACCATCAAGACCGTGGACGACCACTGCGGGTATGCATTCCCATGGGACCCGCTGCAGCACTTAACGAGCAACAACGCCGGCTACCACGACGTGCACCACCAGAGCTGGGGTATCAAGACTAACTTCTCCCAACCTTTCTTCACCTTCTGGGATCAACTGCTTGGCACGAAGTGGACAGGCGGCGACGTGAGCGCGCGATACGAGCGTGCGAAGATCGCGGCGCAGAAGAAGGTCGACGCCGATGCGAAGGCTGTAACTGCATCGAGGCCGAGAGACAGCGTTTCTGCCGTGAACGCTGAGCCCTACGATGTCAACAACACCTCTTCCGCAGCAAGGACTGCACAGAGTGTCACCGAACCTCGTATACCCGCCGGCAAGGCAGCCATTCAAGCATTGTCCAGCCGACAACAAATTCTCGACGACACTCAAAGTGGCGGCATCGGCGTCTTGGCTGAAGAGTCGACAGAGGAGGTGCGAGAGCGGCAGAAACCCACATTCCGAAGTCCTAGGAAGCGGACGGCGAGTTCGGGTCTCAAGGGCTTCGCTGACAGGGTTGGCGAGAGTCTGCAAGGGCGGAACACGGGTGTGCTGGGGGTGGAGAGTAGGCGGTAGTGGTAATGGCCTGGTATCTTCTTCCTTGGGTATATGTGGAAAGGACGGGAAGATCTGCTCATGATGGGCTCGCTGTAGCAATATGCAGTTCTGGTGTAGTTATACTTCTCTTCTACACCTATCTCACCTTTCTGCTCGTTGTTCATGACCCAGTCGGCTTCAGTTGGTCCGTGAAGCGAGGCTGTGAGGTCGGCGTCTCCCACTTCTGTGCATGCCGTACGCTCACAACGCGTTGACAAGAACAAACAGTGCTTTCTTTTGACTGCCGGTCGACTGAACAACCCACAAATCGAGAGAGTGCCCCGCACGATATCCAGCCTACGCCTGCAGCTGCGATTGTCTCAGCCCCAACCACGCACGGCCATCCGCAACACGTGCGAGCTGGAGATCTCCGCATTCTAACAACACCTTCCAGAAACAACATCGAGCCTCGCCAAACCTCTCCGAGAACTGCCTCGCCGCATTGCTTACACCGATAAGCTATGGGAAGCATGGCTAATACGTCGCCGGTCATTGGTAGACCGCCACTGAGCTCTCATGTGTCCGAGTACTGCCATTGACGATATCCATGCCACGTCAGGGACGAAGAAGAGATCGGCTCGATTGTCAAGAGAGTCTCAAAAGCCATGCGGTTCCTGCACACTTTCCAATCCGCTCGAGAGGAGCTTGTCTGCCATATCCAGTCACTTGCGGTGGGCCGAGACTTGGGTCAAGATGAAGTTCGCCATCCTCGCAGCACTCACGCTGTCTGCGTCCGCGGCCGCAAGCTATGTCAGGAATCTGAACTACAACTCTCCGTCGATCAACCATCCCGGTCTCGGCATCTCTCTGCACAAGGTCAACAAACGTAACACATTGGGCAAGAGATTCGATGCTTCCTCGCTCAACTTCACGCATAGCGTGGCGTCTGGCGACCCATACTCGGACTCGGTGATCCTCTGGCAAGTTTGGCAATCAGTTCAAGAAGGCTCTCGCTGATCTCGGGAACTCGCAGGACACGATGCGCGCCAATGTTTGATTCGGTGAACAGCAACTCGACTGTTAGCGGGAACGTACCGCTCTACAACCACGGCCCCGTCCAGGTCTCGACAGCACCTGTTTGTGTCGAATTCAAGGTCGCGAGGACGGCCAACTTCGCGGAGGTCGAGAGCAGCGGAATGGCATATACGTCGTCCGATATCGATTTCACGGTGAAGGTCGAGGCAAGCAATCTCACCGCCTTCACACGGTACTACTACCAGTTCAACGTCTGCGGCAGCAACAACACCAGCCCGGTCGGACGCACGAAGACCGCTCCCGCGCCAACAGACTACGTGACGAAGCTGGCACTTGCCGTGTACTCCTGCTCCAACTACCCGTTTGGCTTCTTCAACGCCTACGGCAACCCCGCGAGGAAAGACAGCGTGGATTATGTGATCCACCTTGGTGACTATATCTACGAGTACGCCGGCACCGGAGACTATGGCTACGGCTACAGCATCGGACGTGTGCCCGCGCCGTATGGCCGGATCATCTACAGTCTCTACGACTATCGTGCGCGACTGAGCGCTTACCGAGCGGATGAGGACCTGCTGTTGTCCCATGCTACCTACCCTTGGATTCCGGTCTGGGATGATCATGAGGTTGCTGATAATACGTACCGAGATGGCATGGCGTATTTGAATAATACTGAGGATTCTTTTGTTCATGATGGGGGTGTGTCTACGGATCAGAGGAAGATGAATGCTGTGAGGGCTTACTTTGAGTGGATGCCTATTCGTACGTAACCCTTACTAATCTCCTAGCCGCGTACTGAGACTGACTTTGGGTCCTGCTGCAGGTCAGGTAGAGATGAACGACAACTTGCGAATCTGGCGGTCTTTCAAGCTCGGGTCGCTGCTCGACTTGATCATGCTTGACACCCGTCAGTACGACCGCTCTATCACCGACCTCTACTGGAACACCGACTACATCCACGAGATCTCGGATGATGCTAGTCGGACCATGATGGGCTCTCGTCAGGAAAATTGGTTTTACAACCAGCTATCCACCTCCGCTGATCGCGGCGCACGATGGAGACTCATCGGTTCGCAGACCGTCTTCTCTCGTGTCAACGAATCAGTCGCATACGGAAACGTCAACCCCCTCGACTACGACGCCTGGGACGGCTATACCTCCAACCGCAACCGCACGCTGCAGCATCTCACCGACAACAACATCGGCAACAACATCGTCATCTCAGGCGACAGCCACGCCTCCTGGGTTTCCGACCTCGTCTGGATAGACGATGCCGACTACGACGTCGAGACAGGCAAAGGAGCTCTAGGAGCTGAGTTCGGTGGCTCCGCCGTTACGTCTCCTTGCCCATACGGCCAGAACATCAGCATCAGCTCCGCAAATAACTACTCCGACTGGCTCGAGAGCGCGAACCCGGAGTTACACTGGAACGATCTCTACTATCGCGGGTATTTCGAGCTGCACTTTACCTACGATGAAGTTGAGGCGAAGTACTTTGGCCTTCCCACAGTCGTCAACCGCAATCCTTACGAAATCTCGTTGGCCAACTTCACGGTGAAGAGCGGGGACAATCATCTCTCGAGGCCTATTGCGGGTGGGACAGCTGAGGTCGGCAGTTTGAAGGGAGGGAGTGTGATGCAGACGAATGTGACAAATAATACTGAGACGGGGCAGTATTTTATCAGTCATGCGAAGCAGGAGGATCTGAAGTGAGAAAAACTGATAGGGGAGGGTGGTGTTGAACTTGTAGAGTCGCTGATAGTATGAACTTGTCTTATGATCTTCAGATATATGTACCATGTGAATGGGCATGTGAAAGTCCTTCTATCAAAGCAACCGCGACCCCCATTTACGCCACGTGATTCACGCGTCTTAGCGCGAGGTGGGGTTCATTGCAGTAGATGCTTCTTCGCACATGCTTCTCAAACGTAGACACCAGAGCAATCAATCGAACATGCCACCTCGCAAGGAACCTAAGGAGAATGTGGTCTATGCCGCATCGAAACGCAAAGCACCGCCGTTCAAACCACACCGGCCGTCGCAAGTACCGCGAATACCGACGACTGAATCTGAGGCCTCTACAGCGTCAAGACCGGCTGTGCGGCCAGCGCTTGCGAAGAGGAAGCTTTCAGTACGAGATGACAGCGAGGATGAGAGTGCTCAGGCGGATGCAATCGACGATGACGACTCCGACGAAGAGCTAGCCGACAACCCTCTGACAGCCCGACCACGACCGGCTGCGCCAGCGAAGAAGCCACCAGCTAAGCGCAACCCACCCCGACAGCCCTCACCCGTGGCCATCTCAGACGGCGATGACGATGACGCCTTCTCCCCCTTACCCGACCGAGACGCAGCAGCAAGCAATCCTCCACCCGAAGCAAGCCAGCCCGACTCCTCAGTCTCCATCCCACAACCCCTCCTCACCCGCCTCTTGCACGAGCACTTTGCCGACAAGTCCACGCAAATCGACAAGCAAGCTCTTCAAGTCTTCCAAAAGTACATCGAGACGTTCGTCCAAGAGGCGATTGCGCGAGCGGCGCTGCAGAAGCGGGCAGCGGCGGAGGCGGGGATGATCAGCGAGATGGATGCTGGATGGTTGGAGCTCGATGATTTGGAGAAGGTTGCTGGGGGGTTGGTGTTGGACTTTTGATGTCCTTGTATCGTCGCGAGCGGCGTGAGCGTATACCCAAGTCATTGCACCATTGAATGTCCTCTTCAGCGCTTGCTCCCCGTCTTCGCTCTCTTCCCCTTCCTGCCCTCCCCAGTTGACCTGATCTGCCTCTTCCGATCCTCAAGCATTTCCTGCCTCCCGGACACCTTCGACTTCGCCTTCGTCTTCTTCCCCCCCGCCTTCTCTACCCTCCCACTCCTAACCTTCTCCTTCGACTTTCCAGCCCCCCTCTTCAACTGCGCAACCTTGCCCGCCTCAAGCACCCCACTCCCCTTCGCCTCTGCTCTAAGTTGGTCCCACACAGCCTTCTTCGCCTGCCGACTACGGTTGCGCTCTGCCCGCTTCTGCTTCCTGGTCATGCGCTCGAGCGGGATGTCCTGGAGTGATCGCGTGGGACTGGGGAGGGGCTTGAGAACTTCGGCGGGGAGGAGTGGGGCTCTGGGTTGTAAGGAGGTGTTGAATTCGAGGTCTTCTGGGTTTTCTTGTTCGGAGGAGGAGGTGTGGTATTCTTCTTCCATGTCGTGGGCGGTGGTGTTTACGTTGGCTTGGCTGGAGGGTTCTTCTGGATCTTGGGATGACTGGCGCTTGTCCTCCTTGACATTTTTAGGTACTGGAAGAGCCATGATCTCTTGCTGAATGTGCTACTGTGGTAGAGAAGAATTGCGACTACCTTAGAAAATGTCTCGAAACCGAGAGATTCGAACGCAGCCAATCAGACGCCTCAAAATTTGACAAGCAGTTCCTGGAGGCGGAACAAGAACAAGCTTCGACTTCACCACGCCAGCCCTGGGGCTGAACGAGAACGAGACGGCTGATCTATCGCTGTGACTTGATGCCTTGGTTCTTCACCCTGGCGCATCGTGCAGGCCATCAAGACACAACGCTGCCGCGACCTCTTTGTAATCAACTCGACGCCAGGGTGTGTCTTGGAAAGGCCGGAGCGCTGCGTTTGCACACTTTGGAGCATAGCTGAAAACTTGGACGACTACCGGCCAGCTAGAGATTTTGGCCAGATCAGGTTCTAGCACTGATGGCGTTGCTGTATATCGAACGAGTGCGAGGCAAGTATATATAAGTATATGTCAGCTTCCAACATGTCTTCGTGTCCCTTTCTTTGCAACATTTGTTCCTCTTTCCAATGGCCGAACAACAGCCCATCAAGCCTGTCTACGTCTTCGACGGTCCGAGAACATGCTCTCAGGTCTTCGGGAAGATATGGATGGCACATCCACAGCTCGAGCATGTATTCATGCAGTAGGCGTCTAACCTCATCTCGAATCCGATCAGCAGCTTACCCGAACTGCTCAGCATGATGGGTCCATCCGTCTACGGTCCACAGAAGAACACATGGCGGGGCCGTCGGCACTGTCAGGAGGCTGAAGACGCATACAGCAGTCTGACGGAGGCGGCGAACAATGGCGCCAGAATGTTTCCGCCCGAGACTTATGAGAATCAAGCGAAGGAGATCGAACAGACTGTGGCCGCCATTCAGGAGAGGGTGGGTCGTCTTTCCGTCGCGGCCAAACCGCTGCTAACGGTGACAAGGGCAAGATGGCGTGGGCAAAAGACCACACCTTCTGCGTTGTCCCGCCGGAGGTGATCGATACCTGGTTGAGCGGCGAGCCGTGGCCGACAAAACAGAGCGAGAACCCAACACCGTTCAGTAGAGAGTTCTTGGATGGTGTGACGCCGGTGATCCTCTTCCGACATCCGGCTCTGACCATTCCGTCGTGGTGAGTTGCTTCGTCCGCGGGACCATACCGCCCGCTTCGATGCGTGCTAGAGTTGATGGCAAAGGACAGGCTCCGAATGATGAACAACAGCGTCCGGAGCAGGATCGACGACGAAGACTTCCAGATCTGTACAACGCTGTATTGGACTCGGCTTTTGCTGGAGTCGTTTCTGCGGCGGCAGAGTGTCTTGAAAAGTAGCAATCACTGTAGCAAGTCTAAGGATGTACCTCTACCTCCAGAGGTATTGGTGATCGAGACGCAAGACTTCATCGTGAGGCTAGTCAGACTTTATGGTATGATCTTTGCTGACGTTTGGCTTCTTGCAAAAGTACAATACGGAAGCCGTCGTGGACCGGGTTTGCAAGGAGACAGGAGTCAATCGAGATGGTGTCCAGTTCGAGTGGGAGCCTACGCCTGAGGAGCAGCAGCCACCTTCAGTGCTGTACGTGATAGTCGACAGCGAGCTTGCAATGGACCACACTGACGGTATCTCAGCGCCCGCGCCTTTTTCAAGGACATGTTCGGCTCAAAGGGTATTAAGAGAGGAGCCAAGGTTGGTATTTGTCCTGTACGCATGTGGACGCAGCTAACACTGCACTAGCCCGCAGAGGAGTCCATCGATCTCGACCGCAAGCTGGAAGAATGGACAGCAGAGTTCGGGCCCGAGCAGGGGAAGCAGCTGCATGCCGTTGTCATGAGGGAGACGGAGAATTATGAGTATCTGAAGGAACGTAAGACTCACTTTTGATCGGAAGTAAGTTAGAGGGGACGTGAAGTGCTATCGGACGGCTATGCTAGACTTGATCGCGCGAGTCCTGGGCTCGTCATCTGAAGACGAAGAGAGAGGATGGAGTCAATGGAGAAGAGTTGGACGCAGTCTAGTTGAGGACTCAGCCAATCAGAAGCCGCCTAATTCAGCTGACCTCTCTGCTCTCGACGCGAGCACGAAAGGAGTTTCAAAACATCAGCACACCGCCTCTTACCACGCTCTCTCCAATGACCATCGCTATGTGCCTTTGCATTGAGCAAGCAATGCTCCGTACTCAATGGAGATTGGGTTTCCACCTAAACTTGGATCTCACGCACCGTCGACGACGTCTGCGCACCATCCGCCTCCTTGGTCAAACCAGCATCAACAACACCGGATGAAGCTTCCGAAGACCTCTTCTCGGCGTACTCGTCGTCGCTGTCTCTCACCTTCGCCTTCATGAACGGCCAGTGACCCTTCTTCTCATAGTACTGCATGCTGCCAAACGCCAGGATGACGGCAAGCCAGTAGACATTGTATGAGATGACCGAGCCATAGGTCGCAGAATTGGTCCAGCCGAAGAGCGAGTTGAAGACGCCCCAGCCGCCACCGCCGTTGATCTCGGGGTTGCAGCAGTTGACGTGCCAGACGCTCTGCTTGATGTTGTACGAGCCCGGGCCTGACCCGTTCTCAGCGGCATCACCACCGGTGATCTTGCTCCATTGGTGGTTTTGAAGGAACCAGATTGCTTTGGAAAAGAGGCCTGCGGGACAGTCAGTATGTGTGAAGACGTGTGGTTGTTGCTGATGGCTTACCGGCTGCCACTAAGTACAGGAAGCATGTCGAGATGATGAGGAAGACTTGCAGCTTCGCGGAGTTGCCGCCACTACGCTTTGTTAGCGCTGGTGTGGTGTGAGCATGCATTCTGGGCACTCACCGGTAGATAAGGTAGCCAATGGCGATACCAGCAAGCAGTCCACAGATCACGGCCAATGGAAACGACTCAGCTGGCAGACCAAGCCCAACTCCACCAATGAAGACAACCGCCTCTAAGCCTTCACGCAAGACCGTGATGAAAGGCAGCAAGAACATAGCATACTTCTCGCACCAGAGCTTGAAGCGATCACCGGACGTCGTCTTGTGGCGGAGGTCTTGCTTCTCCAATGCGTTGGCCAGCTTGACCCTCCATTTGTCCTGGAGCTTCGAGACACGGAGAAGTGCGGCGCCGACGAGCGAGATGATGATGGTTGCGATGAGACCGAAGACGCCTTCCCAGAGGTCTTCGGTGCCGGAGAAGGTGTCTTTGCCGATGCCGTAGAACTAATACGCTGGTCAGCAGCTTTCGACATGAGGGGACGACCGTCTAGAAGATTTCTTACAGCACCGATCATGCCAGCCCCGATGATGACGCATATCAACAAACCCGCGCCGACACCTGTCCAGACTTGTTTGACGAGCTTCTTGTATACGAACCGATCCCGATCAGGCCCGATGGACTGTTTCAAGAACGCAAGCAGCACCGAGACGATGATGACGGTTTCGAGGCATTCCCTGAAGCAGATGAAGAAGACTGGTATGGCGAAGACGTTCGTCATGGCTTGGAAAACACTCTGATGTTGGAGATGGTGTCTTTCGTGAGTGGTAAGTGAGATGGGAGGAGGATCTGATAAAGCGAGTTATCAGATGTGGAATTTCATATGATCGCACTTGCGGGTTACGACTTGCCTCTCCGCTGGTGAACTGCGCAACCCGCCGAGGTCGGACGCAGAACACGAGAATCAATCCGATGAGGCGCTCGACAATGGGGTGATCTGACAGACTGTGGGGCTTGGCGGACGTCCAGCGGGAGGAGCCCAACGTGGGTGACGACAGCAGACGGCAAGTACAGACTCCAGTTTCACTTCAGAAGACACATTCTCGACACCTGCAACCCACCGTTCGTCCGAAGACCTTATCACAACCACTTTACACTTTCAGGACTGGTTCAGAGTGTCAAACTCTCTCCATACGTGAGGGGCAGTCTCGCCTGTCTCTTTTCTTAGCTTCATTTGATCGGCGAGCTAAGTGAAAAGCCAAATTTTCCGTCGTGCGTTAGCTGTCATTGGCTCGCTCAATCCCCCAAAGGTTCCACTGCTCTGAAGCTGGCAAGAACCTTTATCTGATGCCCGATTGATAACTGGAGCACCTCATCTCCCGTACATACCGGCTAGCTGGAACCTCACGGCCTCTTCTCGACCAGCTCGACCTCGCTCAACGGCCTTGGAGACGTCGCCAGGTTTTCGGAGTATCTCAGACTTCCACCCAGCGACCTTTGCGGCTGCTGCGCGCTCAGAACAAGCGGTCATCTCTTCCAAGCAGCGAGGCGAGGTGATCCGCTTCTATCGTCTCGTGAAAGATCCCGAGCTCTGGTCATATCACGACGTCGTCACTGCGGGTTCCAGTCCATCGACTCGCTAATTCTGCTTGGCGAGAAGTCTTAACCAATCTTTGTGCAGTTCAAGCCTGCGGCCAAGCAATCAGCCGACAGTCGTGGTCTTATCAGATCGTGTTCTGGACTCCGATATTCGGCCCAACGTCTGACGTGCTGCTGAGAAGGTGAAAAGTTGCTGTCCACCTGATCTGATAACATACGGATCGATCTTATCAATCTCTCGACCTTCCAGACAGCATCTCCTACGTTTCTCGAGCTACCGGTGCGCAGAGTGCCGGATCAGAGTCTTCACCACGTCTCAACGATAGCAATGGCTCTCTCACTATCAAACTTCCTGGTCTGTCTCATCGCGCTCCTGCCCAAAGGTCTTCCTAGTGCCATCGCGGCCACAGTCACACACGACTTCAATGTCGGCTGGGTCAGGGGGAATCCAGATGGCATGGCTGAGCGTTCTGTCATTGGCATCAACGGGCAATGGCCGTTACCTCTGTTGAACTTCACAAAGGGTGACCGTGTGATTATCAACCTTCACAACAAGGTACGCGATACACGCCCACCAAGAACATGCTCCCGCTAACTAATGCTTCGCAGCTCGGCAACCAAAGCACCAGTGCGCACTTCCACGGTCTGTACCAGAACGGCACCAACGATATGGATGGGCCTGTAGGAGTCACTCAGTGCGATGTGCCACCAGGACATTCTATGACATACAACTTCACCGTAAGCTCGTCTGCAACCACTAAGGAGTCTGAAGTATTGACAACAAGCAGGTCGACCAACCCGGCACATACTGGTACCATTCTCACACCCGCGGTCAGTATCCCGACGGCTGGAGAGGACAATTTATCATCCACGATCCGGAGAATCCTTTCAGAGGCCAATTTGACGAGGAGATGGCATTCACGGTCTCCGACTGGTACCACGACGAGATGCCTGGACTCCTCACCGACTTCATCAGCCACAAGAATCCTACCGGCGCTGAGCCAGTGCCCAACTCGGCGCTCATGAACGATACGCAAAACTTTACTGTCGCAGTGGAGCCCGGCAAGACCTACTTCTTCCGCTTGACGAACATTGGCGCCTTTGCTGGCCAGTACTTCTGGATTGAGGGCCATAGAATGCGCATCATAGAGGTTGATGGGGTGTACACTCAACCGGCTGAGACGGATATGATCTACCTAACGACTGCACAACGATACGGCTTCTTGGTGACGATGAAGGAGAACAGCTCCTCCAACTTCGCCATGGTCAGCAGTATGGACGAGGTAAGACATCTTACATCCTGGTGTGTGAAGACTATGCTAATGCAACGATCAGAGCCTCTTCGACGTCGTCCCTCCAACGCTCAACCCCAACGTTACCGGCTGGCTTATGTATGATGCCTCAGCACCGAAGCCAGTAGCAAGCCCAATTGAGGCTTTCCATCCCTTTGACGACTTTTCTCTCGTGCCAGAAGACGGCCTTGAGCTCTTTGATCATGTTGACTACTCGTTCAATCTTGATCTGAAGATGGATAATCTTGGAGATGGTGCCAACTAGTATGTGAAGTCCTTCCTCCACCCCCAAAAGGCCAACGCTGACTTACAAAGTGCCTTCTTCAACGACGTCACATATGTCACACCTGTGGTTCCTACCCTCTACAGCGTCCTGACCACCGGCGACAAGGCGTCTGAGGCGGCAGTATATGGCGCTTACACCAACTCTTACGTGCTGAACAAGGGCGACATCGTGGAGATAGTGTTAAACAACGATGACGGTGGCAAGCATCCGTATGTTGACAATGCGCAAAGGACATTTAAGGCATCGCTGACCTTCTGCCTCCCGTGTTGTAGCTTTCATCTCCACGGGCACAATTTTCAGACCGTCTATCGTGCTCCAGCCGGCTCCGGTTTCTACAATGCCAGTGACGATCATTCATTTCCGGCCGCACCCATGCGTCGAGACACGCTTATGGTGAATCCGAATGGCAACTTTGCCATTCGTTTCAGGGCGGACAATCCTGGTGAGTCAGCGCCGTCTGCTCAGAATCCTAGCGCCTTGCTGATGAATGAGCAGGAGTCTGGCTCTTCCACTGCCACATCGACTGGCACCTGGCCACTGGCCTTGCTGCAACCATGATAGAAGCTCCACTCGAGCTGCAAAAGACACTCGACATACCAAAAGACCACTATGACGTGTGTCGCGCGGCCAGGACGCCCGTCTCCGGCAACGCAGCGGGCAACACAATCGATCTGTTGAACCTGCAAAACCAGAACGCCAGTCCTGCACCACTGCCATCAGGCTTCACGGCCCGCGGCATTGTCGCTCTTGTGTTCAGCTGCATAAGCGCATTTCTGGGGATGGCGATGATTGCTTGGTAAGTGTCACCCATCTGCAGGGCAGACGTTGGCTGTGTGATGAAGTGCCGCCGTGTCTCGGCTGTTAGATTGACTCTGCTGACGCTTTGCTGTGACAGGTACGGAGCCGCGCCACTGGGCGCTGCAGAGCTTGAATCTGCGAAGCGATTTGTTGCCAGGGCTGGTCGTACGAAGTAGGGTCTCTCGGTTGTGAAGCGATGGGAAGCGGGCTGGTTGTTTTAGGGTGATCAACAATGTGTTTGACTTGCGGCTGGATGCAGTGATTGTGTGAGGAGAACGATCTATCACATGCGCCATCTTGTCCTCTCTGAAACCGGTCGTCCCCTGTCGCACCAGATCTTGTGTCACCGCTCTCCGAACGCTGTGTAGCCCAGATCGGACAACGACAGATCTCGGAAACCTGAATCTTGGTACCAGTTCGTCCTCTCGTGTTCCGTACGTGCTCCATAGCCGGGTCATCCGTGAAACTGCCCACCCACCTACCATCGCCCCGGGGAAGCTTGCGCAGTGACTTATGCACGCTACAGCAGGTATCCGGCGGGGACCCAATCGTGGGGGATGGATTTGCCGCCGTCTCGTTCGGCCAGCTGCATGTTGGCGAGAAGGTGTCGCTGCATTCGAGCTGCTGCAGTGGAGGGGGCGGCGCGGATCCTGGCTGCTGGTGGCGCTTTACCGGGTGGATCTCTCAACTGCCGCAAGATGAATCGGCGTCGGCGGCGTTTGCGAACGGAGCATGAAGAATTGTTCCACCAGACCCCGTTTGACCTTTCGAAATTGAACTGCTGCGAGGCGCTCAAAGGGGTCGCCGTTCACGTTCGCCAACAAGTAGTTCTGAAGACTTCTAGCCTGCTCGATTGCAGTCGAAGATTTCAACGGCCCACCCACGCCGCACATCACATCCCACCCGACAACATATCAGCCCAGTCCAGCCCTTCGTCTCTTCATCAGCGACCCGGTTTCTTATCTAGGACCTTACCTCCCCGAATCGCTCCTGCACCCGGCGAAATTGCATGCTCACTTCCAGCCTCGAGGCGCTACTATGCACGCTGGCATCTGGTCTAGCTTCCACACGAGCTCTTGTCACGCATAAGTGAGAAAAACGGCATGTTGTCTGCTCGCTTGCGGCGTTCCCTTCCACTTCCGCAGCTGCATTGAGACGAACGACTGCGGGTTGTCGAATGAGTCCGGAAAAGAGATTTATCAGCTCTCACGTCACACTTTCAACTTCAGTAGCGAAAAGTCTACCAGTCTGGAACTCTGCACATTCAACAACATGCCTTCTGCAGCCCGCCACCCGAATCTCTACCAGAGCTATGCCGAGCGCTCTGAGCAGCCGAATCTTACGCCGTTGGCGACGTACTTGCTAAGGTTGATCCACCACAAGAAGACGAATTTGTGCGTCTCGGCTGATGTCTCGACTACCGCGGAGCTTTTGCAACTAGCCGAGGACGTGGGCGACCAAATATGCGTGCTCAAGACGCATGCAGACATCATTCAGGACTTTACGGATAGAACCGCCAGAGGGCTGGCTGAAGTGGCAAGGCGGAAACGCTTCATCATTTTTGAAGATCGAAAGTTTGGGGACATCGGGAGTGCGTTTCTCACTATTGACATGTGAAATCAGCCAGCTAATTTCATTGCCAGATACCGTACAGCTACAATATACAGGAGGCCCGCTGTCGATCGTCCGATGGGCGCAGATTGTGAATGCCCATCTTTTCCCGGGACCGGCTATCATCACTGCGCTGGCGGAGGCGGCCAGGAATGCGATTGCGGCGCACAATACGTCTGTGTCAACGGAGATTTCTGCCTCACCCATAGTCAAGACTGGAGCCCACGATGACTCTGTAGAATCCGAAGAGGAGAGCAGTGCCCAGGACGAGGAGTCAGAAGCCGAAGAGATTGCCGACCCTGACGAAGATCGAAAGGGAAGGAAGCAGTCCGTCGTATCTGTTAGCACCACCATCAGCACCAAGACCGAGACGATAAGTCCGCAGCCCTCGCTACGGCCTACGATGTCGCGGGAGTCGACCCAGGAGTCAGACGAAGATGAAGAGGACGACGACTCTGAAGCAGCTCTAGAGGAGCTGGGCCCGGCACCCTTCTACCGCTCCCTACTCCTGCTCGCTGAGATGTCCTCAAAAGACAACATGCTCACGCCTCAATACACGGACGCCTGCGTGAAGCATGCCCGATCGAACAGAGACTTCGTCATGGGGTTCATCGCCCAACGCTCGCTCAACTCAGAAAAAGACGACAATTTCATCACCATGACACCCGGCGTGCAGCTTGCCGCCGGCGGAGACGCGCATGGGCAGCAGTACAACACTCCTCGAAAAGTCATCGGGGATGGTGGCTCGGACGTGATGATCGTAGGTAGAGGCATCCTGCAGGCCTCTGATCGCAAAAAGACAGCGGCGGAGTACAGGAAGCAAGGGTGGCAGGCGTATGAAGAGCGTTTGAAAGCTGGGAGGAAGCGGAGGTAGAGTGGCTGAGAGGACCGTGTGATTGTTGTGGTGAGAGCGAGCAAGCGATGCATGGAATGGCGTGGCAAAAGTCTTTGACGATACACCTTTCACTTCAGCAAAAATTATACATTGGTCCTTCTGGCGGTGCTGTGCGCTGCTGGGTAGGATATGGCCGTTCTAGCTCATAGCAGCAAGAGTTTCTCACGCAGGCAACAGCACTGATTCAGTCCCGCATCACCTCGTCCAGAACGTTTGCTTGCAAGATCATAGGCCCCTCCACCAGAAGATCCTCCGCTTGCATCTCGGACATCATTTCCTGGTACTTTAGACTGCTCCAGTGTTTTTCGAGCGCTGCCTGGTTCTCATATCTACAGTCGTGTCAGCTCATTTCGAGCACATAGCTGAAACCTCAATGGTCGTACCTTTCCCAAAGAATTATCTGCCGCTTGCCATCCTCGCTAGGAGGTACTTCGAGCACCCGGAATGATAGGATGTAAGGCTCGTTTGCTCTGATGTGGTCTAGGGATTCGGCGAGGAAGGATTTTGTATGGGAGGTTGTTAGATGGATGTGGTGCTAGTAATATGGATGGAGACGTACTTTGTCTATCTTCTCCGGCTTGACGTTCAGGATAGCTGTTACGGTGACTTCTGAGGACATGTTGAAGGTGTTGCGTGGCTTTGGGAGGAAGATTTGAATGCTATTGCTGGCTACGGCCTTCGAGATACTTATACCTGCCTGCAGACACCGCTGCCTCACGTGGGAGGGTGTTTAGAGTTCAACATACGGTTTGGAGGGACAATCCTTCTGCAGCCCAATGATCGAACACATATCGAAGTTTGACTCCGCTGAAGGCGCTGGCTGGGTCAGAAAGTCAGAAAATGGACTTGGATGTTGTCAGAAACAAGATTCAGTCAGAGTGAAGCGTCGGACGACTGGGGCCAGGTCGGGCGAATAGAGTTTCCAGACCCGGACGAAACGGACATAACAGGCTGCTGAAGGCCGTTGAATGGAGTAACCAAGCCCATGTCTTCATGTCCGTCGAGATGCTTCCACAAGTTCCCGCCTCATGCCTGTATTATCACATGTCAGCTTGGCATGTGACACCGAGTAAATGCAATCTTCAGCGGAGTATACCAAGTATTGCGTCACTTGTCTCTTAGACAGTCACGTAAAATAGGTGAGACTCTCTCGCTAGAAACACTGGAGTCCTTCTCCAACCGACCTCCATCCGAGCCGCCCCTCACTTCCTTGTTTGCTGGAGATGTGGTATCGATGCTCGTCGAAGTCCCCATCAATGCCAGCAGTCCGAGTAAGAGTCTCTGCGTACATATCTTCAGTTTCTTGTTCTAGATCTCGTATACCCTACTTGTCCTGTTCTGTACTTGGATACAATGCCAGAGAAGTCTCGCTACAACATCGACACCCCATCCACCGACGTCCTCAGCTACATATATTCTGAAAACGAAACACCAGCAGACGCTCCAATATGGATCGATGCCGACGACACATCCAATTCGCTCTCGCTCAAACAACTTCTGTATTGGGCCAGGAGACTCGGAGTCGGACTCGACAAACTCGGCATCCAACAGAATGAAGCCGTCATGATGTATACCAACAATCACATCTTCATCCCGGTGTTATACTTTGCGGTCGCAGGCTCGGGACGCATATTCACTGGCTGCAACCCTGCTTACGGAGTCGACGAGACATCGTATCAGCTGGAGAATACCGGTTCAAAAGCCATCTTCGTCGAGCCACCTTATCTGGACACGGTCTTGAAGGCGGCGGAGAAGACTGGTGTACCCAGAGACCGCATATTCCTCTTCAGCGACCGGCCTTGCGAGGCAAAGCACGGCATCAAAGACTTCCGCTCAATCCTAGGCTCAGAGCAAGAATCCAGTCAATGGCAATGGCACCGCATGACCCCCCAGGAAAGCAAAACCCGCACAGCCGCCCTCAACTACTCCAGCGGCACCACTGGCCTTCCTAAGGGCGTGATCGTGTCCCACCAAAACATCATCGCCAATGTTGAACAGTCCATCTACATGCGCAACCTCGAACAACCCTCCTCTCCGTCCCCAGAACGCTGGCTAGGCTTTCTCCCTCTCTACCACGCCTACGGCCAGCTCTGGAGCATCGTCGCTGCCGCCATCACGCAGACACCGTGTTATTGCATGCGCAGCTTCAACTACCGAAACTGGCTCTCCCACATCCAAAATCACCACATCACGCACATTCAAACCGCGCCGCCGATCCTGGTTATGCTCGCCAAACGTCCTGAAACCCAAGAATACGACCTCTCCTCCCTCGTCAACGTGCTCTGCGGCGCCGCTCCTTTGTCGAAAGAGTTACAAAACGAAGTCTCCGCCAAATGCGGCCTCAAAGTCATTCAAACATGGGGCATGACGGAGGTCACCTGCTCCTGTCTCCACGTCCCCGGCGGGCGAGACGACCGCTCTGGTAGCGTTGGACTCATCGACCCGAATGCGGAGATGAAGTTGATCAACGATGAGGGGCAGGAAGTCGGACCCGGGGAGCGGGGGGAGATATATGTTCGTGGTCCGAACATTACACTCGGGTACTGGCGAAACGAGCAAGCTACGCGGGATGCCTTTGATGCTGAGGGGTTTTTGAAGACAGGGGATGTAGCGGTGAAGGATGAGGAGGGGTGGCATTGGATCGTTGATCGGAAGAAGGAGTTGATCAAGGTGAAGGGGTTCCAGGTTGCGCCGGCGGAGCTCGAGGCGGTGTTGTTGGAGAATGAGCATGTGGCGGATGCCGCGGTGTGCGCGGTGCAGGGGGAGTATGAGGAGTTGCCTAGGGCGTACGTGGCGTTGAAGGAGGGTAGCAAAGGGAGGGTCAAGGAGGAAGAAGTCCAAAAGTGGATTGAGGGTAGGGTTGCGCGGCATAAGAGACTCGATGGGGGCGTGAGGGTGAGTCATTCAGGTCATCAAAGAGTATGGGACGGGCGAGCTGATCGTATCTCCAGTTCATTGATGAAGTGCCAAAGTCCGTCAGTGGCAAGATTCAGCGCAAGCTGCTACGGGAGTGGGCGAAGACGGACCCGGCAACGACAGCACCCAAGGCGAAGCTGTAGAGGTGTGTACACGTATCTAAATGTCGGACGTATGTGCAGACTACATCTCAGACACATCCTTCACAGCTTGCTCTGCGGAGGCACCAGCTCCTCCACTTTGGCGAACTGGTAGTAGAAGTTCAAGCACTCCTGTTCCAAGTGTCAGCAATGTGTCTCGAACACAGAGAATGCCTTTGCCCAATGCATCCTACCTTATTCGCCAACGTATCACTCGGTTTAATCACCTTCCCACTCACAATCTGCTTCACCGGCAACTCGACCTTCTTCAGATTAATCGTCGTCGGAATCTCCGGCGTCTCAAACACAAACTTCGGCACACACCTCCTCCCGCAATCCCTCGCAATCACGTCCTTCACTCTCTTCACCAACTCGTTCGTGAACTTCTTCCCAGGCTTCATGAGCAGGAACAGCATGACGCTCTCGTCCATGTCCTGTGGCCGTCGCTGACCGACGCAGAGACTGTCTTGCACTTCCTCGCCGAAGGCGTTGTCGAGGGCGTTGTAGATTTCTGCGCTGCCAAAGCGCACGCCGCTGGGGTTTAGCACACCGTCCGCTCGGCCGTGGAGATACACTTGCCCGGTTGTAGGATGGACGGAAATGAAATCCCCATGCGCCCAGACGTTGTCGAATCGCTCGAAATACGCTTTGAAGTACTTCTCCTCCTTGTCGTCCCAGAACTTCACCGGCTGGGTTGGGAAGCCCCGCGTGCAGACCATCTCCCCTTGCTCGCCTGCGGGAAGAGGTTTCCCTGGCACACCCCGGCCGCCTGGCAGGGTTTGGTCGTAGACTTCGACTTTCATGCCGAGCATGGGGGTTTGTGTGCCCCCAACGTAGAGGGGCTTCATCAAAGTATCGCCGGTAAGGCAGGCGGCGAGGTCGGTGCCGCCGGCTATGTTGGCCAGTTGGACGTGGGGTGGGAAGGCGGTGTCGTAGAACCATTCGAATTGGATGTCAGATAACACCATTCCCGTGGAGGTGACACGCCGCAGTTTGCTCAAATCGCATATCTCACGAGGCGCGATGGGGTTCGGTTTGGCTGTGGCGAGGGTCTGGAAGTACCTAGGAGATAGTCCAAGGTCTGTCACGCCTTGGGAAGACCAGAGCTTGATGAAGGAGGTGAGATCGGGTTGGAAGGGCGATCCGTCGTAGAGGATGCAGCGGCCGCCGGAGTTGAGGGAGAGGCAGGAGGACATGTACATGATCCATCCCGTGGTAGTGTATTGCAGCGTGCACATGTCCGATGGATCCGTTGCTGCAGCGTCGCGATGTAGACTCGCCTCCTTCCGATTGTTGATGAGCACAGCGCCAGCAGCATGGACGATGCACTTAGGCATCCCAGTCGTCCCGGAGCTGTAGACGATGAGGAACGGGTCGTTGAAGTCGATCTGCTCGAATCTGAACGTCATATCCCCCTTCGCCGCCTCTGCAAACGTCGCCAACGTCTCACATCGCGGTACAGCAGAAATATCGGCCGCCCTGTCTTGCCAACGAGGCATACTCACCAAACCCTCCAACCCCTCCACCCCCTTCATCCCAGCCTCAAGCTCGACCATCTTCGGCCTCAAATCAATCGTCTTCCCATTATACACCGCCCAATCGTCCACAAAAATCCACCGCGGCTTAATCTGCCTCAACCGATCCAACACCCCTCGACTCCCCATATCCGTCGAACTACTTGAGAAAATCCCTCCCAAAGCCGTCGTCGCAAAGAACACCGTAATCGTATCGAACGAGTTACTCGCGACCACGGCCACTCGATCCCCTTTCCTCACCCCCTTCGCTCTCATGGCATTAGACAGCAACGCCACCCGCTCTCGTAGTTCTTTCCAGGAAACCTGCCGGATCTCCGTGCAGCCTTCTCGAACTTCTGTGATGGCGATCCGGTGGTCCTCTTTGCGGTATGTGGTGCGTTTGGAGGAGTCGGAGGGGTCGGGCCAGAAGAGGACGTTTTCCGCGAAGTTGCACTTTACGCCTGAGAACCAAGGTGGGACGGCGTCCATGCGAGCGGACTCGTCGACGGGGCGGGTGTAGGTGCCGGTGTGGATGATAGGGTGGATGTTGAACAAGAGGCCCCAGAAGTCGGAGCGCCGATTGACGGAGAAGGCGTGCAGGTCGTCCCAGGTCTGGAGGTTGAGGGAGTATCTTTTATTGGCGGTTTGCATGAATTTGGCTGCCAGGGTGGAGTTGGGGTTGGGGTGCTCCCAAAGTTTTCGGGGGATGGGGTGGTCTGTGGCCATGATGGAGGACTTTATTCTTTCAGTCTGCTTGCCTCAAGTAGCTGTTGTGATGCCGACTTGTCCTGGTGTCGGAATGGCCCAAGATATATCGAAGTCCAGTCGTGGAGTGAGGACGTGTTTGAGAGAGGCCCTCTGCTCTGCCCGGCTTGAGATTCTTCCTTCCTAGTCCTGCCCTCCAGTCCTCACAAAACCTATCTGCACATACGGTAGATGGTGGAGTCGAATAGAGTGAATGCTCGGCAGTCGGCTGTTCCAACAAAAAGCGGACCGCGGCAGCATCGTGGGGGCTGGGCTGGGGTTCTGGCGGGGTGGACGTGTGGAGCAGCGAGTCATGTTCTCCCCGAGACCACATTGCTGCTGTAAGGTTACAGGTAGTGCGCAGTGAGGATGAGCGGGAGTCCCTACGTGGGAGAAGAGTAGACACAACGTCCTTGAGCTCCCCCCCCC